>NC_046209.1:3384876-3700178 GCF_011004875.1 Balearica regulorum gibbericeps | reverse complement strand
ATAAACAGATGTATCTCTATTGACTTCTGCAAAGAGATGCTGATATACATGAGCTGAGGATCAAGGACAAGAAAATGAAAGCAAGAAACTGCTAGGTATGAAGCTTTTTGACCAGGGAAGTAGTTACTCTAGGAAATGTGGTATTTCCTAAAAAATTGATTCTTACAACATGGCAGTCTTACCTATTTGGGATATGAATGTCTAGAACATGACTTACTGACCCAGTGCCATCCTTCAATCAATCCCTTTTTATGCTGATAGTCTGAGGAATTTCCCACTGTCTGCTCTGCTTTCCAGGGCACGTGCAGGTAATGCTGGATGGTTTGAATTAAAATATTTCATAGTGAAAAAAGGTCACAATGAGTTTTTTAAATATAAAGCCTTTGGCCATAGCTCCTGATTGTGAATTGGTGAATGTGGTGGTATGGGAGAGAGTCTAGATTATTATAGGTGATTTTAGTGCTTCTAAAAGCAAGTGCTTGAAAGCCAAATTCTGAGAATGCAACAGATGATGTACATGGATCGATGTGTACAGAGATGCTTGGGTGAAGGAGGAGAGACGGGACATAAGGTAGATGCGGGATAGAGCTCTGAGTAAGGAGAGCCACCCATAGACTAATGAGACACTAACATTAGGAATAAAAGGAGAAAAAAGGAAGAATGAGTAACTGGAGCCTTGATCTAGCGCTAAGCACCAAAGTCCACTCTATACTGTGGGGCATCCTTCCAGATTGCTGCTGTGTGGTAAAGAGACCTGCATGCCTCAGTACCAAGTGCTCAGAGAGATGTTCAGAAGGGAGTCTGGACATGACATTATGAGGCAAGACTGTATGACAATGAAGAGGGTAAAAAAACCCCAAACAATTCAGAGTTTAAGCTAGGGCTGGTTTAAGCTCTGGGTACATCAGGCTAGACCTGCCCAGTTCTGGTTTCTTACAACTTCCTCTGAAGCTTTTAGTACAGCAAAAGGATGCTGGAAGAGAAGAGTCTCCTGCTGCTAAACCTCCACCATCACTGGGGAGGTGCCTTTTTTGTAGTTTAATAGTAAGTTGTCAGTTTTCAAGCCTGTCAGTGCAGTGTCTTTCTCCCACAGCGACTAGCTCATTTCAGCAAGGAGTTATTCCTGGTATATATGAAAGAGAAAAGAGCTTCCTTTTTTGTTTAAAGGAGAGAAGAAATAGTCTTCCTGACAGAATCCCAGTGATGGTTTAGGCTATCAAATACTGGGAGAACTCCCTCAAAACATTAATTACAGTAATGCCTAAAGCAGGAAAAAGCTACCCTGAGAGATGACATATGAAGGGTGCCCTTGGCGAGACATAGGGCCAGTCCATCTGGAGTGTGCACCAGCGGCCATCTGCAGGTGCTTGGGGAAGGAACGCAAGACCAGGGGATGCTTGGAAGTGTCTATTCTCTCCTGTTCCAGCTTCTGGAGGCTCATGATCTGCCCAGCACCTTTTCTCCTTCCTGTTGCTGTTGACTGAATCTTGTTTCTATTTTCTTTCACTTTGAACATGGGAAAAAGAGGGGAAAGCAAGTCTACAAAGCACTTTCCAATGTGCTTCCCTATCTGTTTGTCTGCTCTGTACAAATAGTTGTTTTTCTTAGGGATAAAGGCAGAAGATAATTCCTTTAAGTGGCAATTAAGCTCCAGGTGGCTGCAGAAAGCTGCAGCTTTCTCCAGCTCCTGCAGAGACACAGCTTGAGCCACAGGTTTCCCTACTTCCCTAAACCAGGAGATTTTTTCTCCTGTCTTTGTTTTGTGTCTGGCGGTGATTACAGCCCCACTCTTCCAGGGTAGCCCAAAGTGATTGGAGCAGCGGGGAAAATGACAAACCAAGGATGCTCCATAAACTGGCTATACCCTCTTTCTGAAATGCACTAATTTCATAGAGCAGGGAATATTTTCCTCTCGATCCTGATTTGAACTCCTTGTGTTTCACCTGCAACACCTCTGTTTTCCAAGCACTGAGCCCAGTTCAATCTCCTTTTACCCCTGCTGTGCTGGCAAATGTTAGAAAGAGACTTTTGATCATGTTGGATGGAATACTGTGGGCTGATGGAGCAATACTTGCACTCCAAGACTCAAAGTGAGTCTCATCAGCAGACTGATGTGTGATCAGTGTGTGATCAGTTTGGCTCATTAGTTAATGAGGTTAATGAGGACACCTGTATGAGCCATCTGATATGAAAGGAGATGCGTCTAGCCATAGTGATTGCTCAAGATGACACAGCAAATCACTAGCAGAACTGGGAACAAGCAGAGCTTTATCTTCAGGCCTCCTCTGGGGTCATCCCATCCACCCTTTGGAGCAAGCGGAAGGACATAGGGGTTGGTACTAGGACCAGCACTGTTTAACATCTTTGTTGGCAACATGGACAGGGGGATCGAGTGCACCCTCAGCAAGTTTGCTGACAACACCAAGCTGTGATGTGGTTGACACGCTGGAGGGAAGGGATGCCATCCAGAGGGACCTTGGCAGGCTGGAGAGGTGGGACTGTGCAAACTGCATGAAGTTCAACAAGGCCAAGTGCAAGGTCCTGCACGTGGGTCGGTGCAATCCCAAGCACAACTATAGGCTGGGTGAGGAATGGATTGAAAGCAGCCCCGAGGAGAAGGACTTGGGGGTATTGATTGATGAGAAGCTCAACATGAGCCGGCAGTGTGTGCTTGCACCCCAGAAAGCCAACCATGTCCTGGGCTGCATCCAAAGAGGTGTGACCAGCAGGTCGAGGAAGGTGATCCTGCCCCTCTACTCCGCTCTGGTGAGACCCCACCTGCAGTACTGCACCCAGCTCTGGGGGCCCCGGTACAGGAGAGCCATTGAGCTGTTGGAGCGAGTCCAGAGGAGGGCCACAAAGCTGATCAGAGGGATGGAGCACCTCTGCTATGAGGACAGGCTGAGAGAGTTGGGATTGTTCAGCCTGGAGAAGAGAAGGCTCCGGGGAGATCTAATTGTGGCCTTCCAGTACCTAAAGGCAACCTACAGGAAAGATGGTGAGGGACTGTTTATCAGGGAGTGTAGTGACAGGCCAAGGGGTAACGGGTTTAAGCTGAAGGAGGGTCGATTTAGATTAGATGTTAGAAAGAAATTCTTTACTGTGAAGGTGGTGAGGCACTGGAACAGGTTGCCCAGAGAGGTTGTGGAGGCCCCATCCCTGGAAGTGTTGAAGGCCAGGTTGGGTGAGGCTTTGGGCAACATGGTCTAGTGGAGGGTGTCCCTGCCCACAGCAGGGGGGTTGGAACTACATGATCTTTGAGGTTGCTTCCAACCCAAACCATTCTATGATTCTATAGCAGTGAGCTTGAGGAGACGGCTCAAATTCAGTCTGGTGTTGGGCTTGTGCAACAGGAGATACAAGATGTCAGCACACAGTTTGGGTTGGAAACATTCTCCGCTATCAGTGAGGCTTGTGAACCTTAAGAGAGCTTCAAAACCTACTCACACCTCCATTCACACATAAGCTTGAACCACTAACTCAGAGGATCTCCCTTTCCCAGACAGGCTTATTATCAGTGGCATCAAATAGTGGGATGTTACCACTTCCACCTGGTTTTAATGATTTATCACCCCTGAATTATGCACCATTGGTGACAGTAATTTTCTCTGATTTGGACAAGTGGATGGAATTACGGCTCTCTGGTATGCTAACAGAATCAGAATTAATATTTTGTCTTGCCTGGCTTATCTTAGCTAGACAGTAGCTATTATTTCACCTACTCTGTTTCTCTTCCCCTTCCCTGCCACAACTAAAATAATTTGATTTTGAGCTATACTTGAAGCAGGACTCACCTCAGATCAGATTTCAAATTCCTTGACCGCAGTCTGATCTCAATGCTAGCAATCTCCACCATGTCCAAGCAGAGTCAGTCATGTAATAGGATGGATCAAGCAGGGAGAACACATTTTGTGGGTCACCGCAGACACCTGCACATAAACACACAGACATATTTGACTTTGTGTGCATGCAAGCCAGCATGGGGCAGAGTAAGTGAGAAACTACTTCCCATTGACCAGCACGGCACATGCTCCTGTGCCCCATGCCATGGCTGCAGGGTTGTGCAATCCCTCACGGAGACCATGGTGATGTCCCTGCAGGTGTATGTGAGCACACAAGCTGAGGAGCATTCCTGTGCACTCCTGCATGGCTCTGAGTGTCTGTGCATACCTTGCTGTGCGTGTGGGTACGCTGGGAGGCAAGTGGGCGAGAGGAAGAAGGATTTGATTATCCACAACGTGCTTTTCCTCTGCCTTTTCTTTTTCTACTTTGTTCCTGCTTGTGCTGAATTACAGTCACCACCACTGGTCTTTGCCTCCCAGTGCGGGACACTGTGTTGTGTTAGATTCTACATATTGCATTGTTTGCCGCCTTTTTTTCCCTTTCCTCTCCCTGCTCATGGTTGTTTGTTTTCTCTTCATGTGTGGCATCAAAAGGCCGTTTGAACAGCAACTATCCAATCCGAATGAGAGAGGATGTTGCTTTTGGAAGATCCAACAGAAGCCTGAGCAGAACAGATACTAAATTATGAATTAGCTAGAGATTTTTCTCACCTCTTTTCTTTTTCTTCATTTTTTCTTGCTCCCCCCCCCCCACCCCATTTTCCTAACCTTAATTAAAATGTGCTGGGCACAAAACTGTAATGAAGGACTGGACTCATTTTTGTTTATGGCAAAACCCAAGTGGAACAGAGCTCTAAATGGACTCTGGTTGAGTCCCATCTCCCTTCATAAAGAGTGTAATAAATATCAGCTACATTGATTTTCCTTCCCCATGAACCCTTTCCTATTTGTTCTGGTCTAAGTGCACTGTGTTTTCCTCTGAGGTTTCTTTTGCTCTAACGGTTCTATTATCTGTTGTTGTTGTTAATCTGTGTTGAGTGTATAATTGAGATCCTAAGAGGGAGGTTAAGAGAAACCCCCTTGGGAAGACAACTGACCTACATGAAGAAAAAGAAAAAAATAAAATAAATAATCCAAGCCATTGAGGCCAAATGCTCCATTTACCTGGTGGAGCCATTTCCTTTATCAAGGGCTCTCATCCACCCCAGGCCTAGCTCTCTTTCTGTAATTAATTCTATGTACGTGTTTTTAATCTCTACTTGATTTTTCGCATTGATTTCTTTGCTTGGCGGGGACTTTGCCCATGATTCCTTAGGCCTGATTTTTCCCATTTCCTGCAGTTGTCTGCTGAACTGGTGTTTACAGTCAGGGCTGCAGTAGGCAGAGGTAGGATGTGACCCCTCTCCTCTTCCCATCTGCATGCTGCAATTTAACCCAGCCCAAGTGATCCAGTCTCTGTTGGGGGGTGACGCAGAAGATGTCTCAAAGCACAGACAGCTACTTAATTCCCCTTGGCTTTCCCAGGGAATGAGGCATGGGCACAGCTGAAAGCATCCTGAGAAACTGTCTGGGAAAGGCGTGTTCACCCAACCTCAGACTCTGCTCACCTGCTTTCCATCCACCACCAGCCGCCTGATCCGGGCAGTCTGTGTCCTGAGCACTTGAACTTCCATCTCCCTTGTTTGGTTGCTGCTGCAGGGATGTACGGCAAATACATGGAATCCATTATTGCCTGTTCACCGTACCAGTTCCCGAATCTCAGCAGATAAAGAGTTCTTAGTGTTTTCTTAATGTCTCTTTGTAGTTTATCAGAGGCCTAGGAGGCATGAGGGGGAAATGAGAATGTGACTCAGAAATCCCTGTTCTGAGTCACGTGCTTCCTTTGCAATCTCATTTGTAACCAGACTATTAAAAGTAAATTATCCGAGCCAAGTGGCAATACTGACATGTAAGGGCTGGGGGGAGGGAAGTAACACTTCCTTCTGCTGTCTCCAGATGCAAGCAGCTTAGTTCAGGCAGTTTTATCCGCCCCTTTCTGCCCATACTGGGATTTTTGGTGTTACTACAGGAGGATTGTTGGTGCTGACAGTTGTGGACATGGCTGGCTTGATTTTCCCTCCAGACCTGATGAAAAAGTGCCCCTCTTGGCTGCAGCATGGGGATGTCTTCACACTCTTGACATGATGCTGGGAAGAGGAGAAGGAGGTGCCCATGTGATGCCAGATCTACTCTCCTTGCAGAATCCATCGATGGAGAGGCTGTGAACTGACAGCTCTACTTGCTGTCATGTTTTCATGGTATTTCCATCATACCTGTTTCCAGGGATGTCTAATAAACTGAAGCAAATTGGGATGAGGGATTACCAGGTGTTAAATGGTGCTACTGAGCCAAGCCTCCCGCTCCGTTCATTATGACAAATTTCTGTTTTCTCCCAGGAACTGACTGCAATCCAAACCAGGGCAGGGTGAGGAGGTGGCTGCTGGCATGTCTGTGCCTGTGTTAAGCAATCGGGGCTCCTCCAGGTCCTGGCTTGTCTCTTGGTGAAGGTCAGGTCCTGTTTCTGTTGAAGCAATTTCATATCTCTCAGTAGGGGCTGGATCAAGCCTTTAAGGAATTAGACTCTGCTTCAGTTCATACAAGCGAGCTCAGCCTCTCAAAATTTCCCTTTTGATCCCTCCTGTTCTGTTCAGGAATTGGTCTGAGCATGTCTATTGACTTTCCATGGAAAGCAGCCATACCCATATAAAAAAACCTCGCTGCTGAAGGTTTTATAGAAGTAATATTGACCTTCCCATAGATGCTGAAGAGAATAGAAAGTCCTGCTTCTCTGTAAAACTGAACTAAAATTGTATTTGACGAGTTCTATAAAATGCTTATAGATTTTTATTTTTTCCTACTTTGGCCAAAACATCTTTTTTCCCCAGAAAGGCCGGAGGCAGAATATTTACAGAGAAGACGGGAAACACTTTTTTGAAAAATATTTGTGCTGGAAAATTGTTGCAAATTTGTAAGCTCCCAGATGCATCTTAATAAATAATAGCAGAACTTTGGCTGCATTTGCAAAAAAATACATAGGATTTATGGGCTTGTTTCAGGTATAATCAGGATCTAAGTTAGGCTTACTGAGTATTTACAAGCTTTATATAGTTTACAATGGAAGCAGTACCTGTGCAATCTTGTGGGAAGTAAATCCAGGTCGCACCCACTCCAAAAACAAGTCTATTTTTATTGGCAAGCCTCTGGCTGCTTCAGACGTGCCCTGCTGTGGCCACAGGCTCCCAGAGATGTTGCAGATTTTCAAGTGGCAACATCAGTTCCTTCCTTGGGTGAAAAGGTGAGTCTCTGCACACTAAGAGAAAACAAATGGTTCAGGGGTAGGTTGGGCCTGGAGGGATACTAGCTCCCCAGGAGGATATTAGCTTGCAAAACTTCACATGGTGCCAGGCTGGACAAGGCTGAGCTGGGCAGAGAAAGATCCGTCCTGTTTCTGAGCTGGTACCCAGAGGTATCTCATGGCACCTTGTGCCGACTTTTAAAAGGTGCTGGAAAATGCCAATTCTTACTCAGAGCAGCTCAAATCTTCCGTTCTTGCTGATCATTGTCTCCTGTGGCTCATATCGTGACAAGAGCTCATCGTTTATCAGCATCACTTGCCCTAAACCCTGCAAAGCCATCGATCAAGCCTCTTCCCTCCCTAGAGTAGCATTTCCAGCAATCAGAGAATGTCTTAAAACAAGAACTGGATCTTTATTTGCTTTGTGACTCTCAGCTTCATGTTTTCTAGGTTTTCTGCCATGGAGAGAGTATAGAAACGTTCGTCTCATTTTTAAAAAGAGCTGAGATAATCTGTGTCACAGGAGACTGAGCACCACAAAAGGTTTCCACAGAATTTAAAGAGCTACCACCTAATACACTGCGGCCACAAGCAACCTGTTGTCTGAGATAGCCTTAACCAACTGATTATTACAATGTACTTAAATATTAATTAATTAAAAATGTATAAACTCTTTCTATGTGTAAGCTTCATAAAGTGCACGATCCCTGCTTTCCTCTTTCTTTCTTCCAACTGAGTCTTTTATTTCCCTATCAGCTCTCTAAGTCTTCTTTCGCTGTCTTTTCTCAGCCCCTGATGGCTTCGCTCAGTTCATCCTCTGTCATTTGTGTCTGGATCTGGAAACATTTCTCAGGATGTTTGACTCATCCATCATTTAGATAATCAGAAGGAAAAAAAACCAGTTTCCAGCTATGAACATCCATAAAAAGCAGCCAGGAAAAACCCCCTCACCTTGAACTTCCCTTCCTGCTTTTCTTTTCATTTCATTTGAGAATCTGACTTGACAGTCTTTGCTCTGGCAAAAGTCCCACTGAAGTTATTAAGGGCAAGAGCTTGTCAGGATTAAGAGGAAGGATTTGAAATATCTGTGAGTGATAGCAATATCCCCAGTTCTATTAGGCTGGATAAGTATTCGCAAAGGACATTAACCCTGGTGCCTTGAGCCAGCTGCTGACTACCCTGGGGGGAAAGAAGATGATGTTTCCAATGGGGACACCGATCCATAGCTGCCTGTAATAAGGTTTTGCATCCCTTCCCTTGCAGAGCTGAACTCAGACCACTTCCTCTTAAAGTAACCATTTGACCATCAG
The DNA here is from genome assembly GCF_011004875.1 of Balearica regulorum gibbericeps. Taxonomy (NCBI): domain Eukaryota; kingdom Metazoa; phylum Chordata; class Aves; order Gruiformes; family Gruidae; genus Balearica; species Balearica regulorum. The sequence goes on along the minus strand of NC_046209.1, from coordinate 3,691,692 downwards.
AAACAGGCCGCTGTTAGAAACGAGCAGGCAGCAAGGAGCCTAAATGGGAATTAAGATCTAAAACTTGACCTTGGTGCTGAGTCTGGGCGTGCTGGTGTCCATCAGAGACAATGACACAGCGAGCGTAGCCCAGTCTGACTGCACTGCTGCTTTGAGGGCTGGATTTGGAAAAGCCACCTAAACTGCACTGCGATCAGGGGGTGCAAATGTTTGGGAACTGGAGCTAGCAGAAGCACCACAATCAGACACGGCTGTAAGCTGGAGTGATGTTTGCTATTTTCCAGCAACTTAGAATCCCTTTTGTACTGATGTGAACTTCTACCACTTCTCTGCTCCCATTTCTCAGGGAGTGAGTATTATCACAGATCAAACATTCCCTTGGCCTATTTGAAGAGCAAATACAACTCCTAGGACAAAGGGACAAAGGTGAGTGGATCAGGAAAGGAGAAATCAGGATGGAGTCAGTTAAAAAAGCTTTTCTTACGCCTTTTTATGCTTTCTTGAGCCTGCAATACTGGACAGATTTAGGGATCACGTATATTTCCAGCTGGGTGCAGTGGAGGACAGTTTACACATACCTGCTTCAGAAGAGGCAGGCAGCAACTCGTGCTCTGCGCAGTAAATTGGAGTGCTGCTCCCGTTCATGTCGCCTTCTCTGCTGTAATTCCTGGCCTGACACACATGGCATCTACGTGTGCACGTGATTCGCTATCGCTCTTGTCAGGGGGAGATCACATTAATGCGGATGTTAAAACCAAATAAACACTGAAACAAATTTAAAACAAAAATAGCGTTTCAGAGGCTGTGTTCCATTCCCACCACCCACCACCATTTATAACTAATTGGGGCTTTGTTATATTCTCTCACCCAGTGACAGATAAATACTAAACTCCACTGGTTAACAATAATCACCCTAATTATGCCAAGATGACATTTACAACACAGGCAATTGCTAATCCATTACCTCACTCTGCTGAATACTAGAACACTCAAAAGTTATTCACCCACAAAGAACAATGTTTTAGTAGCTGACACAGCTTAGTAAAGGAATTTATTAAGGTAATTTGCAGTTTTCCCATAAATAAAATGTTCTAGAGTTCCCCCGTCCTCCTCCCGCTTCCCCCAAAATAATCTTCTGTGACAAATCTCTTTTTTTTCCCCCTCTCTTGTAGTGCGGTTAAAATAATAATAATTGAAACTGTCAGACGGAGTTACGTATTTAAATTTGCTTACCTGAAAGACAACAGAGATCTGCTCTTCCATCCCTTCAGGTTCTTTTTTGGAGAACTGGGGTGATACTTAGTGGTTTATGATGCGTAGGAGGTCACTGCAGTAAAAACTTTGCCAGCGTGGGGTTCCAATGAAACCTAATGAAGGTTCTGAATACATCGGGGAGTTGTGACCAACACCGAGACGTGCAGTGTTTAGTGGTCCAGTGTGATAAGACTAGATAGGACTGACAGGACTCTTTGCCCTCATCAGAGACATGCTGAAGAAAAAGCAAAAGGGCTGTGAGTCTCCTTAAGCATTGGGCTTCAGCTCAAGCACAGGGGTAAATGCTGAGGCCTCTGCTTATGCAATGTCCCAAACCAAAGCCAAACAACCCCCCAAACGGGGCTGCCCGTGTATCCCAGCCCAAGGCAAGCAGCAGTGGTGTGGGGAGAAGGGAGGCACCTGGAGGTCTTTTCCTTTTAGTGATCTCTTCTTGGCTCTCCTCCCAGCATTAAAACACTCACAACAGGGGAAAATAAGAAGGGAGGGAGTTCCATTGACAAATATTAAGGGAGAGGAAAGGGTTAAACAGACACACAAAAAAACCCCCAACCCCAAAAACCAGAGCTGAGCTTCATTGCACCCCCTGAGCAGCCCCTTGCACCTGGTGCTGGCAAAGCCTCTGCCAGCAGCAGATTCAGCTAAAGGATAGAGCAGGAAGGGATTTTTTGAGGGGGTTGTTTTTTACTGTTATCACAGCAGCTATGGCCAAAACTATTTGCAATAAAGCAGCAAGTCACAGTAAGCCAAGAGTCCCTGCTAGCACATCCCCGCTACATGCTGGCCACCTGCAGCAGCAAAGCCAAGCATCCCTCCAGGTGCCAGCATCAGCCGAGCCGCACAGTGGGCCCCAGCCCTACATGGAGCAAGCAGCTTGCGGGGAAAGCCGGGTGTTCAGGGCAGCATCTGCCAGAGCAATCACTGGTTGCTCAGGAGATAGCTAGAGGACTTGGAGCAGGGCTGCCATACATCTGTGCAGCTCCTGCACAGACCCTCTCTTTCTGCCCAGGCATTTCATCCCAGTGTAAAAAAAAAAAAAAAATGATGTGAGCTATTTCTCTGTGATGTTAAAGCCCTGGCAGCTGGGCTGGAGCAGTAGCTCAGGGTGGAGAGCAGATGTCCAGAGACCTGGTCAAACAGCCCCCATGCACACACAGCTGAGCTCTCCAGCACAGACACCCCAGGTCTCTCCTGTCTCAGATACGTTAGATTTATTCTGTTTACGCAGGTTGTCATTGTGGCAAACTAACTGTGACTCCCCATCCGTGCATGCCATGGTGTACGTGTCCATCTTTATGATCAGCATTTGGGATATGAGAGCAAACCCCGCTTTATTCTGTGCTACTGCATGGGGATTCTGCCCCTGGCTGAAGCAAGAGCATACTGGAGAGGAAAAGCGCTGGCACTTTGCTTTTTGGACCAAAAGTGCTTGCAGCATTTGGGAACATCACTGAAACAGCGTGTACGGAGCCATGCACCCCACGTGCTTTACATACAGCCGTGCTGGTTCAGTTCCTCCCTGCATGATGCTCTCTCAAGGGTAGCTTCGATGCTTCTGTCCGATGGAGACAGATTGCAGGAAGGCAGCTCTCGTAAACAAAGATCTGCAAGCCTTGTAATCACCACTCCTCCTTCTCCCCCAGCTCAATTAAGAGACAATGTTTTCCTGTTCACCTGCTCTCATGCTTCTGTGGAGTTTTTCCTGTCCTTCCCTCTGCGGCTGAATGCTAACGGACTGGGCTCCACTCCAGCCTGGAGTTCTGGGCCCTGTGCAGACACCCAGGGCAGGAATGAGACAGCTTCCAGAACCGCTCCTGGGGAAATTCTCCCCCCCCCCCAATAAAGGCCTTGCTGCAAAGGAAATGCAAGTGAGGAAAAGGTGTGCCATAAAAGATAAATCTTTAAAATGCACACTGAACCTCATGTGGGGGTGCTTCTATTTGGAGATAAAGTGGTGTTAATTTGAATGAACTTCATTCCTTCCCAAGGAGGGTAAACGACGCCTGATTAAAGCCACTTGAATTCTCTATGAGAGAGTCTGCCCGGGGAGTTAATGGCCAGTCACAGGCAGCAAACAAAGCCAGGTAATGCTTGTCACAGCAGGGTTCAAACTTCAGCACATAACTTCTTACGATCTGAAAACTATATTTCATCTCAACACATAAACTGACAACCCCAATTTGTACAGACTACGAAGACAGTAATATATGCCACTCTTTACTTGTTCCTGTTCAAGGCCACACAAGGCCATAAGTATGCAAGTGTGGGGGTAATAACAGATCAGAGGAGAATAATTTCTAACCTTAGAGGGACACAGTGACAACCACCGCCTCAGCTCCGCTGGCTCACCCAGGTCTGGGCCACGTCATCCTTCAGCTATCAAAATCACATCTTAAGTAAATGCAGAAGCTTGCTAAGCTCACTCACACCAGTTATAACTACAGTTCCAATTCTCACTTTTAATTCCTCACCTGTTTTTCCTGTTGGTTTGTTGTTGTTTTTTTCCCAGCCTCTTGCCATAAATCCATTTTTTCCATTTACCCCTCTGGCCCCTACCAAGTTCCTGCCTAGTTGAATGCAGTAACTCAGGCTCAGCCATTTCTCTTCTGAAGGAAAGCTCAGCCAGCATTTCAGTGGCTGTTGAGCTCTGCCTCCCATCTCCCTGGCTATGCAAGATCCCCAATTTAGGAAATGGGATCTGAACCCAGAGTCACAAATGCTTCAGCACAGGAGCTGAAGGTACTACTCTACACGAACCAGAGCAAAGGGAAGCAACACACTGGCCAGAGCGAGTTTCAGCACTTGTCCCATGGTCCAGCATCTATTTATAAGGGAAGGACAAGGCTCTGGCAGCCTTGAATACTCTGTTATTTTCATTGATTGCAAATCTGAATTTCGGTAGCAGGAAGCACCGCCATTCTGTGTGTCTGACCCCCACTTAGCCTCTGACATTAGCAATGCAGAAAATTCACAGTCCCACCAAAATGAGGAAATTGTAATTGCATCTCCACTGACAGATGCTGGTTGTTGAACTGTGAGGAGCAACAGGGGATTTCTTCCTCTCTGTTCTTAAAGGCACAGAAAGACAGAGTTCTCTTGTTCCCCACCAACTGCAGTTATTTTCTGTCTTTCCCATTTTGAACTGCATATTTCTTCTCTGCCAAGCTTCCACTTTTATCAGATATTGCCTGGTTCTTATACTGAGGGTGCATGGAGGTGATGGAAAAGAAAGAAAGAAAGAGGGTGGGAGAGAGGAGTAACATTAAAATCAACAGTTTCTCTTCCTCTCATTTTAGGTCAGAAAAAGTCTTCCCAACTTTACGAAAGGCATATTGAAAAAAAACAATAATAATAAAAAAAAAATCAGTAAATTCATGAACATGCAGTTATTACTTAGCAGACAAATTACATTTCTTCCAAAATGTTCCAAAATGCATTCATTTTCAGAGTACATTACTTTCATAATACTGTGTGGAACATTAAATGAGAATTTCCCTGACTTGGCTACAGAGCACATTTTTATATTTCATAGTCTGACACAGAGCCCAGGGTAACTAATGAAAATCTTTTCGAAAAGTGACAATCTTGTCTAGCAGCCTTGCCTGTTGAAGAGATTGCAACATAAAACAGATGAGTGCCCTGCTTGACAGCTAATTGTGTCGGGCTTAATTACAACAAGCAGAATTTAATCGGCTGTGCAGTGCAGTTTTTTAGGATGGGGGAACCATCTGGAATGTACCTTGCTCTTAGGCTGATGGAGGGGCGGGCATCGCTGGATTTCAAAGACAGGGGAACAACTGTGCACGGATTTAAATGCAGAAGTTGTTCCTTCCTTAGTGTATTTCATTTGAGCTGTTTGATGAATTTCAGAGATATTTATGCAAACCCGTACGCTGTTGCCTTGTGAAGACAAGGTTTTGGAAACCTTCCCAGGCTCAATTTGATGAGCCTCATTCCCCTCCATGGCCCTGTGCTGTGGCCAGACCTCGACACAGAGCTGTCAAGTTTCACACATTGAGTCACTCTCTCCATCCCTTGCCTTGCAAGCTCCACCGCGACGCCTACCTCTCTCTCCCTGCCCCTGCAATCCTCCGGCTGGCTCTATCAGGCATGGACAGTCCCAGTGTGGGAAAAGAGCTCTGCTGCAGCCAAGGGAAAGTGCTGCAAACCACGTTTCTCAGGGACAGCTTGGTGCCATTAGCCTGTCCCGCCTCACAGCCTGGCATGAGGGTCTCGCTTGCCAGAATACCAGGAGCTGGAGACCTCTGTCTATATTGGCATGAAAATATTTAAAAGGGAAGTGCCCTAAGTCAGGGATCTCCAGGTTGTCAGCAGGAGGGAATAATCAGCCCTTTGTGTGGTTATATCTCCCCCTTTGAGGCTGAACATCGACACTCAGGGAATACTCCAGCACCGACCCTGGTCATGTCGACACTGTCTCCCATGAACTCTGGTGGAAACAAGCTATTGATAACAGACCAACTCTCTGAACTGCAGACTGAGCCAGTCCTTCATTTTCTCCCCCTGAATAGGATTTAATACACAGCTATTAAAATAGTCTTTTGTCATGCCAGAACAAGGAAGAATGAAACATGCATTTCAAAGCCTTTGAAACAACAACAATAAAAGGCTCTTGCTAGTGCAGGAATCCTTTGGTACCACATGCCTGGCAATAGCTGCATGCCCACAGACTGGTCCCTGCAGGCAGGAACGGGGTTGCTCCCGTTCCTGGGAGCAGGGCCTGGCTCCAGACTGCCCTCATTCACGCACAGTGCGGATGCAATTGGGGATTTGGGTACAACTGCCCCAATTCGTGGTGTGCCTGCATTGACCAGGCAAAGAACTAATCGCTGCAAAGTTTCAGGACAAAGTCAGTGACAAAAGACACCTCTGAGCTCCCTGTCTGCAGTGTGCAGATAGGTTCTTCACTTCAGAGGTGTTTTATCGAGCAGTATTTGCTGCTGGGTAAGCAGCAGTACCTGCAAGTGTTCTGAGCACTCGGTTGTCTATCCACTGCTGTTTTCATCCACCAAGAGTCAGCTGAGCGAGACCCCTCCGGAGGGAGCCCCAGCAGGGAACTCTCAGGATCTAACATCCCGCACCACAGTCCTCACGTCCTCTCCCAGGCCTGCGTGTTTAACCCACTGCCTTCCTCACCTCTCCCCTCCCTGGCTTGGCATCGCCTGCTGGGCCCTTCCCTTTGCGGCTACTTGTGCAGGGCTGGTTGATATTCCTGGCCACAGGGCTCTAATCCGCTTCCCGACTTCAGCCGCTTGTTTTGCCTTGGCTCCGCTGTGAAGTTCCTTCACCTCATGCAGAGTTTTTCTTGGTGTAATTGACTTGAGGCACCTTCCTCCTTTTTTCTGTTCTCCTGTCCATTTTACCCAGTCTTCTACAGTTTGATCTCAGAGAGGCTGCTGTGAGCTCCCTGCTGGGCTGACATTGCTCCCACACCTCCCATCTCCTCCAGTGCCAATGGAGTCACAGACGATCACAGTGTGGCATCAGATTGGTGTTCGTGCCTCCCCTTCCCTGACTCCTGGCATCTTGGCCCAGCAGTGCGGTCAGTGCACGGCCCCTCTGAGCTCTGTAGCATCTTGTACAGCGTGGGATTTTTGGGAGCTGTGGGAGAGTCCAGGTGAGTCCTCTTCATTTTCAGTGCTAAATCCACTCAAAGCCAAGCAGACAGATGAATACTGATGTACTAGGCCAGGCTCATCTTCATGGAAGCAGTGAAGATTCTTTAAAGGGTGAAATGAGCCACAGGATAGAGGAGCCACCTGTGAACGGCACATGCAGCCCACCGACCTCATTCTGGTGGTCCAAGTGGCCAACAAAAGCAAAGCCCAGGGCTTTGGGCTCAGCAGGAGCTCCATCCACAGACTCGTGGCAGATCCAGATGGGCTTCAGGCTGGTTTTTTTATAGCTGGGGCACTTGAGAGAGTCCTTAGGAAGGTGGAGGGAGCACACTGCTGAACCTGGGAAGAAACACAGTGGCTCCAGGCTCTTGTCAAGTTCTCACACTCATCCCAGCAAGTCTGCACCCCTCTCCCACAAGCTGCCCTGGATTTACTTGGAAGGAAACTGGGAACAGAATTTAGCCCAGGCTCTATGTTCCTTGGCCTTGCACTGGACATGCAAAAGCAGAGGCACTGTGCAGCCATCGTTTCCCCCTCAAATGCCACTCTGGGTCTCCTGAATTGACTCCCAGCCCTATCCAAGGCACAGTACAGGGAAACGATGCACATGGTGGGGTGTTTGTGTGCACAACAGCCTGTCAGTCTCTGAGCAGGCAGCACAACCCACTGGTTACAGCAGGCCGGCTGCACCTGCAACACTTGGGTTCATTCCCAGACTTCTTATATGACCTTGGGCAAATCACTTGACCTTACATTTTTTTGCTCCTTTGTTCAAGTGAGAGGAATGAGACCATCTGTAGGAAAAAGCTCTGAGATCTCTAGAGAAGCAATTCCTGCATCTCCCACTCGTTGCAAAACCCTCCTTCTGTTTCTTTCCCTCTCTCCTCTGTAATTTTTGAGCCAATAATCATTAGCCATCCCCCAACAAGCTCCCCCTCCCCAGCAATTAGTTTCTATTATGCCCATTTTACAACTGCAAAAATGAAGAGGCAAGGTCAGCCACTGGCAGACTAGAAGTCAGAGGCAGGGAGAGTATGAAAGCAGCCCATTTTCCATACCAGCATCCCTGCTTTGACCACTAGACCTTGCTACACTCAGAAAACATATCAGGGAAAGCCAGACGACAAGCATTGTCCACAGTGCTAATCTTCAGAGGACCATATTAGTGCAATTTGATGTCAAGACGCCTTATCTATCATGAAGCAAAGAGTTAGATTAAAGGACTGGAGTTACAAGTGCCTTTTTGTTTGCACTAACTGGCTGAGTATCTGTCTGCAAAACAGAGGCTTTCAATCTAAATTGCTGTCACGTTTGCCATAGTGGAGTAGATTGGTCTCAGCACCCTTATTAAAAATACTACTAGCATCCTACAGCAGTGGCTTGAAACTCTGCAGCTCTCAGTAACGAGGTTCCAAAGTGGATGTTGAATACCAGATACTGATCATTGCTATCCTGGTGTAAATCTGAAGCAGCTTCCCCGATACCAGTGGAATAACTCCTGGATTTACACCAAAACCCAACACTGGGGACCTGGTGCGTTCCCCACCCTCTTTGCACCAACTCAGTTGCAGCATGTCCTCTGCTCTCCCAAACTGGCAGAGCCACGGTGGAGCTGGATAGAGCTGCACAGATTTGCACGGGATGACACTGCCTCCAGTTTGTCACGCTGAAACCGATATACACACCGGTGTAAAGGACAGTCAGAATACGGTCCTTTGAACTGTATCATAACTCAGTGAGGTATTATTCCAGAGCATCCCTGAAATGACTGCAGAGAAGAAAGAAGGCAGCCAGAAAAAGACTAGATTGAAAACAAAAAAAGAGGATAGAGTAGGAGAAATGCAAGAAAGGCAAGGAGGAGCATGGGGCAGAGTGTTATCAAAGGCTTTCATTGTGTGCTTAATGATGCTTTAATCCCATAATGACATGGAGGCGCACAAACATGAATATGGAAGGCAGGTACAGCCAGGATCAAACACACTTGGGTTTTTTGTGTTTTCACCTGAAATGCCTCCAAAACACACTGTCAAATAGCGTTTGCTACACTTGTCGCTTGCTGCTGCTACTCTGCCTGGCAGCTACACTGACACTGCTCCAGCAACAGGGTGAGGGAGAGAAAAGGGACCGCAAACTTCCTTGGGGAAGAGGATAACAACCATAACCCAGATCAGAATCCGCCTGAGACCGCCCGGCTCTGCTAATAGCAGCAACAGCCCGCAGATGGCAGTAGCAAGTTAAAATCCAGCCAGCTCAGCTCTGCCTCTGATGGCAGCCTACATGTCTCAGCAGATACAGTTCCTCGAATATTGACAAAACCAACAACTTTTACCTGGCTCACGCTGGTTATCTTCTTGCTTCAAGGGAAATATTTCCTTTCCATTTTCTTTTCTTCCCCGGGCTCATTTTAGAGGTGAGCCGAGGCCGTTAACAGCGCTGGGAGGTGCAGGGAGGCAATAGAAGGGGGGGACATGGGGCTGTGACAAGTGCAAACTTGGAGACATGAAGGCAATATTGGGGGACAAGGGAGGAGCAGAGCAAGGCAGTGAGGGGAAGAGATGGAGGAGGATGCAGCTTTGCAGGACAAGGGGAACACACCTTCTCCTTGGCACTCCTGCAAGCTCTGGGGTAAATCTCAGGCTCCCTGTGGCAGGGTGGATGAGAGGCTACTGCTTATAACCATGTATTTATTTACATGGTGCCACAAGAGCACAGGGGACTTTATAAGAGCAGGAAAATGGAGCCGTAGCCTTTAAGCACTTTGCAACTCAGCAAGGAGAGAGAAGATTAATATGAACTGGTGCTTTGGAGGGCAGCAGGGAGACAAAGTGCAGGAGGGGGACTTACATCATCAAGGCATGGAAACAGGAGGTGACTACAGGGAACTTAAGGGGGCAGGAACTACATATCCTGACTTTAAGCAGCTGGATGTTGCATTGCAGTATCCTTTCTCTTCATTCACATTTCCAGCAGGAAAATGTAGTTCCCGAGTCTAATTCCAGCAAGTTCAGTGGGAAAGGCAGAAATCTGCATTCTTTTCCCTTTAATTGAAGCTCCAAGCTCAGCAAGACACTAAAGAGTGTTTTTTCTTCTCCAGAGCTCTCAGTTCACAGTGGAAAAACAGGACTCTGTAGCACTGTGGATTTCCGTGGTACTGTGCATTTCCTTGCCCTGTACCCTCCAGGACACATGGTGATACCAAGTGACTCCAGAGCTGAGCGCAGAGGTCCCTGTCCTAAGTTTACACTTTGCAGTGTGGGTGAATATCTTGATGGATCTATGCCACTGCACAGACTCAGGGCAAGCTTCAGGTTCCCCACAGAGCTTATGCCAGACCCCACAATGCAGAAGAGGCAACTCCTCTGATTTGTTCTGAAGCTGCTGCTGCACCAGAAACATGACACTCAGAAATGGCCTGACTTCACTTGTAGCCAAGGGCATCTTTGATTTCTAGCTCTTTACAAGAGCAGTGCAGACATTCAGAGCCCAATCCCTACCCTGTCCTTCCGCGCTCTGCGTGTGTGGCCAGTTTTCCCATGCTGGGTGTACAGCTTCTTCTGTGACTGCTTGGACAACAATAACCCACTGGCTTCTTCACCAAGCCAATTAAGGAGATGTAAACTCATGCCTGACTTTAACCAGGTGTACTGCTTTGATGTCCTCATGGGCTCTCTGTGAAGGGGAGATGGCCTCCAGGCGGGCATTCCTCTTGTTCCCAGATTCTGCTCTCTATGGTATCACAACAGGTCCTTTGGCCACTTGCTCTTGTTCTGCAGCTTGGCCATTTCCTCACTGAACAGCTCTTTGACCTTCGGGCGTGCTCCGCATACACAACATCCTGGGTTTAAATGAGGTAAAAGATTAAGTATGTAAAGCGCGAGCTGATTCCAGGCTGTCAGAGCTGGGAAGGGAACAAGGAGATATTAGCATTAATCCATCACCCGTTGCTTCATTGTCAAAGTTGAGCAAAATTGCTCTAGTGAGTCTGCTGCTACGGGAGATCCAATGAAATGCTGGAAAATCCTCACCACTGGTGATAATCTGAGTGCTCCTTGCTCCAGCCTCAATGTAGTAGGTGAAGATAGCTCCTTTGAAAGGCCCTTTTACTCCCTTGGTCTTCCCCCCCCCATACTTTTTTGTCATCTGCTTCTCCTCTCTTGCCGATGAACGATGGATCTGTCGTATTCATGTTTCCAGAGTAATGAAGAAAAGTTTCCCTCCAGCCCAGAGGTAGAGCAAACGCATTCTGCTGGAAAATTCAAAGCAGGGATTAAAATTTATAAAACAGCACAGGACCTAGTGTAGCATCTCCCATTCCTGCCAATTCATCCAAATCACCACGTATAAGCAGCAAAGCTGGGGCCACCTGCACAGGATTATTCAGTGGGTCCCCCGTGGCAGCAGAAAGCCAGCACTCACCTGCGGTGGACAGAGAGAGTTTTGTTTGTGGAGGCTACCAGCTGCCAGTGGGTCCAACAGCTCCCTCTAAACCAGTCTGTGCTCCTTTGACTAATGATGGTGGTGGATCTAGACACAGCCTGGAGAATGGGGAAGAGAGAGCTTTATCTTTAATGACGATTCTGGATCTTCCAGTTGGCCTGTTTGATCCTGTCCTGTCTGATCTGGTAGCACTAAAGAGGAGGGGTAGCAAGGAAGAATAAGCAGAACAACTTAGGCCCAAGTAAGTTTAAGTATTCTTTAAGCAGGATGTGGTCTGGGTCTATCGGTTCCCCAAGAACCCTGTACAAGAAACCTAATGATCTCCTGAGGCACCAACTGGAAATACGATGGTCTGGAGCAAACGACTCTGCAAGACTTAAAGGGTAACAATTTATGCACTTAATATTTCAGGCTATCAAACATATTTCTTCCTGAATGAAACCTCTGGGAATTAAGTACCTGAGTTCCTCTCTGGAACTGATTCCAAGGCATCCCAGTCTTTAAGCACCTAAATTTCTCAGGCGCCTTTGTTACGCCTCTCACCAAACCATGCTCCCTGCCCGTGAAGGGTTTACATCCCAGCGATAAGACAAGAGCCAATAGTTTGATGCCAACAGATGGAAGCAATAAGCAAGTACAGTGACTGTAACAGAAATAATAAACAACCACACATAGAACATTTTCTTCTACGCTAGCCAAGGAAAGTCCATTAATTCTCATCTGGAAATCCCTGTAACATTTGCAGTGAGGATCTGCCATGGCTGTGCATGCTGCTGCCCCAACAGCACACATTTGCCTTGGTAATGTGGGCCATCACCCAGTGATTTCTGCTGTTTTCTCCTACCAGCTCATTTCCACAGTGCCCAGGGAAGCAGAATACGCTGATTAGTAAGGGCTGAGCCAGATATGGGCGAGGGATGAGTAGGATGGGAGGGAAGGAGCCTTGCACCTTGCAGAGGGGTCTTGTGGACTGGTGAAACGCAGGGGCGAGATGTCACATTTGTAACACCAGGAGTTACGCATGAGGCGATCCCAAAGTATAATTACTAATAAATGTTTAATTAATAGCTTATGAAGGTGTTGATAAGTTCATTAAAATGATGCATGAGCACATGAATATTCCAGAGCAGGCAGGAGTCAGGGAAGTTACTGCTGGAAAGTGTGTTAACAAGGTGATTACATGGTTTACATGTGGAGTCTGCAAGCACTCCACTCCTGTTAGATGAGCAGTTTATGGCCCACTAGGACTGAACAATCTCATTGCAACCTCCTCTTTACAAATCTCTCGCTTTTCCTCTTTAATATAAACAAATGGATAACATTTTCCAGTTAACAATAATATCCAGCAGTGTGGACCAAAGCAAATGAGTTAATTGCTTGAAGAAGCTTTAACTGCTTTTCCATCCATTGGAATTATTGCTTCCGGAAAAACAAACATTAAAAACCTCCAGCAACAATAAGCAAGATACCCAAAGGGTTGACTCCAGCAACTGCTGGTGCAGAGCAGAGATATAAATAAAACCAAGCACTGAGTGGTTTTGTCTGTCTGGGCTCTTTCCCTCTTTTTTAGCTCCAGAGAACTAAAGTTGATGAGCCCTGCGAGCAGTTGCCCATTGCACCCCAACTCCAGAACAGACCTTGGGCCACAGCCCTTGCAAACTGCTAGCACTTGCCTTTCCTTCCTCCCCTTTCTTTTTTCATCTCACTATAGACAGGCAGGCTGGGGTGGAGGCAGAGTTCTGGACAAATTAAAATGCTGCCTGATTTTGAAGCCTAGAGGAAACATGTTTTGGCATTGTTGCACAAGCAACAGTTTTTGGCTATGAGATCGAGCTGGAAAGCCAGGGTAGCAGAAGAAGAGCTGCTCTACCTAATCTTATCTTTTTGAACTAATAATCTTCCTATCTGTTCATGCTTTTAGATCTGTTCTACATTCTAACTAATCTATTTTACCAGTGCCTCATCTGTTTTGGATCCCTCCTCATCTGTTCTAATGATTTATAATCCATATTGGATTCTGAGAACAAGTTTTAAAGGGCTCTTGTGAGGACACTAAGCCTTGCTGCAAGTTTCAGTCTGGGTGAGGTAGGTGCCTAGATATGAGTCAAAAATGTTGCAGCTACTACTAAAGTGCTTGGGAAATTTCACTTTTTGTCTACTACACTCTGAGACTGAGTGTGTTCTAGCTAGATTTAGGCAATTTCTGATCCAGGTGTAACATGGTAGTCTTGCCGGGAGCGGCAACAGGGATAAAGCATCATCATCAGTATAAGAGAGATAAAATATGGTATTTGTGGCATTTACAAAGACAAGAGTATAGTTGTGACCTTTCAGCCCTTCCACATTACAAATAAAAGAGGGAAGCACAAAGATGCCTATCTTTGCAGGTACCAAAAAATATCTAGCTGCCTAAGAAGTATTTCCAAACTGCCTGTGAGTGGCAACAAACAGCCCCCAGCCCTCTCCACATCACGTGGGTACTTTACTCAGGGCTATCACAAATCACCATGAAGAATAAAACCCACAGCTTGTGACCAAGACTGCTCCAATTATTTAACAACCAAATCTTGACTAATTCCACCCCGTCACCCAGGACAGAGCCGGTGATATTCTGCTCACACGAGCACCCAGAGATAACCGAACACAGCGTGGGGTCTCCCCCTACCCATGCAACAGGCACATGGTGTGCCCGCACCATCTGCTCAGCGCCAGACTCACCTCCCACACAGCAAGGCAGGAGCACCCACACGCTGAGCATCCTCGGGGACTCCACAGCTTTCAGCAGGACTAGGAGCACAACCAGATCCCAAACCACAACCAGTTTCCCTCTACAGAGCTGTCTTTGTAGCTCCTCAACCACAGCTGGCTGTGATCACAACTGCTCAGCACCTGAGTTAATGGCCCTGCCCAGTAAAACATGCTTAATTAACCCATCAGCTTAATTTGCACTTTTACTATGTACCACCTTTCAGGTGCTTTGAATGTGAAAAGCATCTAAGCATCCATCTCTCCTCTTAACGCAGTAAGCCTCATCCTGGAAAGGATGCTTTGGATGGTATTTTGCACCGACAGGAGAAAAAAAGTCAGTCTCAATGTTAAATAAATAAAACTAGTGACTTACTTGGGAAAAACCTCTAATGAGGTCATAAGAGGTGAAATGCCACCACTGTAACTGGTGACCTTTTCTCATCTCCAAAACAACATTTGCTAGATATAGACATATACCACTGGTTGTTTATAAAGTGATTGAGGATTTTTGCTTACAGAGATCCTAGTTTCTGACTTTTGCTACTGCTTACAACCTCATTGCAACAGTGACTCGCAGATAATGACTTGCAGCCTTGCAAGGGGTTTTACTGAAAGTTTGTGGAAATGAAATAGTCTCTTCTGAAGCCAGAGAACAGGACAGGAGGTTGGAAACATTTAATTTGCTAACAGCAGTCAGCGAGCAAGAAGGGTTTGCAGCTTGGTAAACAAGCAATAAAAAGCCCATGGCCAAACCTGCTTTGCCCCAAGAGAGTGGGGGCAGCAGGTGAAATACTGCTGAGGACAGCTCCAGACAGTGAGGACCAAACGATCTGGTGCCTCTGAGCAGACCACACTAGGTCCAGCCCCAGCACACGTCCAGCCTCCCTGGGCACTTCAGCCACAGATTGTGGCCTTCTAGGTCTGAGAGATGGGCAGACACATTGACCTTGCTGGCATTTCAGTGCCAGCACTAATAACCACTGCAACCAAACAACAAACAAACTCAGCTTGATAGTTCTGAACAGCACAGCCTGAGAACAGCTTTTTCTAAGAGCTACTGCTCCTAAACTTGTATTCCTTCCCTAGGGACTGATCCTTTCTCTCACTTGGCTTTCCCAGTTCAAAGCATCAGCTCCATGGGTTGCTCCATGTGGGTGACTACACTGGTTTCACAACCATCCCCTCGTGCGCGCGCACACACACACACACACAATCTCAGCAGCACTTCGTTTCTCCCCTTGGTCACGTTATCAATGAGAAGGAGGTTAACCCACCAGCAATCAGTGAAACAGCAACATCTTCCTCCTTGACATTCAGGTGATTGAAAAGCTCCTTGTAGGGTCAAGTACAGTAGCTTTTAAATAATGCATTGTGTTTGTTATTGTGTTGGCATTTAAGTGCTGGCTGAGAGATATAAAGCAACTGGGGTCCCAGTGCTCTGTGTTCTTTTTAACAGGGCCATTGGGAGCCGTTGCGCAGACACAACACACACAGTTGCGCGTCCCACCACTCTCACGCTCCCTCTCCACATCCCACACATACCTCAGTAGCCCATCACATCTCCAGCACGTGTTCTGGCTCCCCATGCATGGTCACGGACATGCTTCCACCCTCACTTCCACATCCTATCCTTCTCCACACCTCTAAAACCTCCGCACCTCACACCAGCACACCTGCTTGCTCAGACCTCGTGTTGCTGGGCTGGGTGGACGCACAGATAACTACACCTCACCCTAGCAATGTACTTGTACCTGTATCCCTCCTGGCACGCTCGCTGCAAAACAGCAGGAACCCAATGGCTGTAATTACCTGGGTGTCTCCCATTGCCCTCGAGATGGGGAGGAAAAGGTGGGTTTATGCACCAAATCTGGGCTATGGCATAGGTCCTTTCAGAGGAGCAGCCCAAGAGCTGCCTCCAGAGCCCGCTGTGACAGACAGACCTCCCTTTCTAAGGCTATGGGCCATGGCCATGTTCCCTACTTGAGCAGGACACATCATGGAGAGTTGTGCATTGAGCCCTTCTCCAGCACTGCTCTGTGAAAGAGGAGAGAGGGGCAGCAGCCAGAATCCACCTTGCTGACTCTTAGCTGAACATTTTGGAGGACCTGGTTTGAATTTTCAGGCTTGTGATGTGTTGCCAAGAGCTGTCACTTCTACTTGGATCAGTCATCTTGAGCTGTGTGTTAGCACGTGGTGTCACACCTCTGCCTGGGATCACTGAACATAGATGGGGAAAGGAGCTGGAAACACACGTGACCTTCTGCCAGCACCACTGCTGTTTCTCACTGAAGAGCATTTTATTACTGAAGTCACCCCCCGACGCCTTGTTTTAAAGCTGCTGACAAGTGAAGATGAGTTGGGATGCAGTCAGCATCCACCATCCTGGTCTGGGGCCAGCACACCTGGGGATGCTGCGTCAGGGCCCTGGCCTTCAGTGGCCGAGTTTCTCCGTGATTTCTGAGGTTCAGAGTCAAACGCCTTTAACATTGCTGCAAAAATGTGTTTCTGGAGGGTCTAAGCTCTTTGAGAGCAGGCGGATTATCCCAAGGTTGCACGGTGATGCGAGGGAGAACCCAGGCATTCTGGCTTCTGCTCTGTCCATCAGCAGCTCTCACCTCCCCAGCTGGGACTGAACCGCAGATGCCCCAGCTCCCTGTGCTTGCCCTCATGGATGTTCTCTCTAAACATCCCAACTGTAGGTCATCCCCCCCCAGAAGAGAAACATTTTAATTTAGAGGTTGCTTTGGTCTACCCTACTGAAAAGCTAATAAAACCCTCCCCATCTCTCTGTCCCCAGGACCCTTTCTGAATATTGAAAACCACCCCGATCCCTGCACTTAGGAGCTGATAAAAGTCTCTCTCCTTCCACCATACATCATCTCTCCCTGATCCTGCAGGGCAGCAGACAAAGAGCTGGGGAAGAGAGGGGGAAAGGCAGCGAGATGCTCAGAACTGCAGCACACACCATGCGGTCTAAAGGTCCCCAGACTCGGGCTGGTATCAGTCAGATACCAGTATGGCTTTTGCTCATTGAGGATATGACCATCCACTCACCCAGGAAGAGAAAGTTTGCCTGCCCCCCAAACAAACCAACCAACCCCATTTCCACCCTTGAGATCACTCACTCTGATTTTTCAGCCCTATTTGCACAGACCCAACCCTGTGCTGAAGCGCAGCATCAACCCAAGGATTAAACAGCACAGCTCAGGGAAGCAGGGAGAAAAGCAAGCTGCACAAGAACGAGGGGAGAAAAATGGGGAGATGATTTTTCATCATCCCGACACAACCGGACTGAAAGCACTGTGTGTGGATGTGAGCGAGCTGGGAACATCAGTAATGCAGACAGTGGAGCTACCCCACAGCACTGCACCGGTCTCCCTTTACAACAGAGAGAAATGCGAGCGATCCTGTGCAACACGCTTGCTGTGCCTCTGGAATTAGAGTGTGCGGCAATAAACGGAGGCTGATTTCTGAGGAAACTGCTGGTGTGCAACACAAACCTTTGCCTGCAGTATCTCCCTTAGTGTGCTTGCTAGGGCTTTGTCATATACAACGGTAACCATGCAAAAATCAGTTGATCTGCTCCAGATTTACACCATGACAGGAAGAGAATTTTGGCCCAGATCATTTGTGTGTGGGTTTTCTTTTTTTTCCCCCCAAAAGCAATTAATTAGCCTTGGTTTACAGCAACTTCCTTTCCAGCAAAAATCAGGCCTTGCTGCGATAGCAGCCCTAATTGCCATGTCAGATATTTCATAGCCCCATTCATTCCCCAGCACCATCAGCTATTGTTATAAATTAATAAAGCCCGGACACATCCCGTATTTAAGAATGAAAGCACAGAGAGAGGGAGTGTGACAGAGCCTTAAAGAGACAGGAGATCTGAGGGCTCCTGACAAGACCCTGAGACTCTGATCTCCTTGCCTGCTTTCTAAAAACAAGAACAAAATGTGGGTCTGGAGGTATTTCTAAATGCAGCTGCCTAAAAACACATTCATTCAGAATTACAGGGTATTTTTAGACTGTAAAAAAGAGCAGATATAAATACGTCTTCATTCCTGCTGCAATCCAATTGGTTTAATCACTTACATCACTGATAGGCTTGATCCATGCTATACAAACATAGCTTTTATTATAGAGTGAGCACGCAAAGCATATATACATGTGTGTGTGTGCCTGGAGAGATATATATGTTTTTATATATTTAGACATAATATATATATTTATATACATAGACACATGTACCTCTCCCTTTTCTATTTAAAAAAATGCTGCCTGAATCATTTTCACAAATAAGACAAACCCCGTATTTTGCTGGCAAAATGATTACGGCTGTCAGATCTGATGGACGCAGTGTCTGCAATGAATTATTCATGGAGGCTAATTATAAGCTGGCAGATTTCTGGCATTGTGGCACAAATGGGCTGGAGATCCCAGTTATCTGTAACTGATCTGCTCCTCCCGAGTTCCTGAGGCACCAGAGCAGAGGGACAAACAGGTACCATTTACTGATGCACAAACTGATTCACTCTGTATGAAATGAGTTAGGTGGGGACTCAGCCCTGCTCCTAGGAAGTTCTGTGTGGTACAGCATGACCCCAAAAGCCACAAAGGTTGTGTGCTCCAAACTGCCATCCCACTCTAAGGATTTGATAAGGGTAATTGTCTGCCTGCTGCTCCACAAGTCTACTACCTCACATCCATTAGTAGAAAACAGCAGATGTCCAAGGAAAGAGCATAAAATTGGGGGGAGCAGTTCAAAGCCATTGCCTGGGCTACCTCTTCTAATCAGCATCGCCTTCCTGCCTCTCTCGTGATTCCCAATAGCAGAAATAACGTGACTCCTCCCTGCCCCTCTGCTGACTGCGACAGAGCCCCTGCGGCTGGTGATAGTCTCTAACAGACAGCAGTGAAGACTGGATTTTTCAGTCCGGCAGCAGATGAGCTTGGAGGGTACAAGAGGCCTTGACCCAGCCCTCGTTAATCCACTGCTATTTGGAAAGATTGTGCGGCACATGCCGAGCCTCTGCCAAAGTCCACAGGCGCAAACTGAAGCACGCCTATAAGCTCTGTTTTGAATCACAGCCCTGATGTGTAAAAGTGAGGAAGAGGAGGGCTACAGGGAAGGACAGTGCAGCGACCAGTTGCACTGGCTTGGCTGGGAAGCAGAGGCACTGCACCAGTCCAGACTGAGCAGTGCGGCTGGACTGGACCGAGGAGATGCAGTGTTACCTGCTATTGGTTTTCCAGGCAGCATTTCAGGTGTCCCTCCCTTCCCTCCTCAGCACTTTACCGAAAGCCCGCTGTGAGAGTTTGTAACTCTGGTTTAAAGCTACTAGCTTTCTTTGAGGCTTAGGGTCTTTCCAGGACATTTATTCACCCATCAGTCACTGGCTGAAGAATAAAGTGCTACAGGCACAACCAAAGGTCAAAATAAGTTCCCTGTTCAAAGTCTTCTCCTCAGCAGGAGTTAAATACGGCATCAAACTCCACTGCCAAGCATGATGCCTCTCCGAGGCTCTGTTTCCATGGCCAGAGCTCACCTCCAAGCAAACCAGAGACCAAAACTCCCAGGCTTTGACTGGAGGTTTCAGACAAACTGCCAGGCTCTGCCCCACACCAGGAAACCTGGGCTAAGGACAGCAGAGAGTGAAGATTAGAAAATCCATAACCACAAATTCTGTGTCTAAGAGTGTCCTGGTTTCGGCTGGGGTAATTTTCTTCCTAGTAGTGGGTATAATACTGTGTTTTGGATTTAGGATAAGAATTGGGTGTTGCCAGGCAATGTTTACACCAAGTCAAGGACCTTCCAGCTTCTCACCCTGCCCCACCAGTGAGGGGCTGGTGGTGCCCAAGAAGCTGGGAGGGGACACGGCCAGGACAGCTGACCCAGACTGGCCAAAGGGATATTCCATACCATATGGCATCATGCTCAGCATATGATTTGGGGGCTGGCCAGGGGCTGGGACCATGGCTTGGGAACTAGCTGGGCGTTGGTGGTCTGCAGGTGGTGAGCAATTGTGCTGTGCATCACTTGTATATTCTATTATTACTCTCTTCCTTTTCTATCATATTAAACTACCTTTATCTCAACTCACAATTTTTACCTTTTTTTTTTCCTGATTCTTTCTCCCATCCCACTGCAGGGGAGGCGAGCAAATGGCTATATGGTTGTTTTAGCTGCCTGCCAGGTTAAACCACAACAAGGAGAAACATCCAAGGCAAATTTCTTTAGGCTTCTCCAACCCATTAATCTTCTACCAAGTAATATAAGACTCAATGTTGTTAGCACTGGACACCTAAAGGGGGAGGTTCAAGGCTTACTGGTTCAAATAGTCCAAGTAGTTTTGAACTTCAGTGGATATTTCATTACAGCTTAACACAGCGAGTTTCTACTGGTAAAAACAGGACACGCCTAACAGAAAATCCCCGTATGAGCCCCTGCCTAACCCTGGTACCCCTGATAGCCCCAGTTCCCATTGAAATCAAACTCCCCTGGGTGACTATCAGCATCCGAAACACAACTCTCATTTCTCACTGGCCCATGGGGTCACACACACCTATTCTAGCTGTGTGTGCAACAACTGGACTGGTGTGATCCCAAAATGCCGTGTGTGCTGAGAACACCTGAGGCAGAGCAGATAATCTCAGCACACATCCATCCATGTCCCAGCTCTCCTCAAAATAAAAGGGCAGGTTATGAGCAAGAGAATGAATGTCCCTGATAAGGCCAGGCCTGCTAAATAACATTATGCCTGCATTTGCTCTGAAAGCATTTATATTCTTCCAAGCAGAAAGGTAACAGGAATTGTGCAGCAGTAACAGATCATCAACTGTTGGAAGCTTTCAAAGTTTGTCTCTTCTCTCAATACATGCTATAATAATTACCCTCCAGAGTCTTTTCTTTCTCCTTCCTTTTCCTCTTGACATACTGTAGACATAAACTCTCTCCCTGCAAGGAAATTTCTTCTTCCGTGAGTTCCAAGCTCAGTGACATTCTTCATGGTGCCCCGGAGCACAGGCCCTCTGTGTGCGTCTGTCTCTTTGGTGTGAATTTAAAGATCAAGAGTCATTCATTTACAAAAATAGTGAGGACACGTTTTCTCCTTTTTTTGCCTGAGTCTCTTCCTAAGCCTGAAGAAAGTGGGAGCTTCTCAGATTAAGAGGAAAGCAAGTGGCATGCATGCTCAGGCGATGGGTATAGTACGCACGTCAAGATAATTGCAATGCAGAGAAGACAGACACGGCTGATGATGTGCATAAATTCCCCTTGTCTATAAGCTGCCTTCCCCACCCTACATTTCCTCTGCAGTTTTAATGTTTTGTTTCAACCTTTGGATTGTATTGAAATATTAATGCTAATGTTTTATTATAATTTTATATTCCATGTTTAATATTTTAATACGATCAAAAGCCCAAATGACATCTTTCAACACTATCGGGTGAAATGATTATGCACAACTGAAACAAAACAATCCACCAGAGCCAGGAAGATGTTTTCCTGGAATTTTCTTTCCCTGGGTATTTACCAAATGTCATTCTTTTGTTCTGATGGAAGGACAACCCCCCTCCTTTCAAAGTATTAGGAATTCAATTGAGTTGTGCATTCAAGTGCCTCAAATTGAACCAAACATCCCTGATGGGGCTCAAGATGGACCTTCTTGCTATGAGATATGATGTGCTTCTGAGGCCTGAAGGGAATGGGGATGTCCCAGTAAGGTACTAAGTGAAGATGTGAGCACAAGGAGGCCCAACCCCACTGCTACATGCCATCCCAGCACATCATCCCATGGTGCCGAGTTTGCTATTCTGCCTCCCCAAAGGGCCACGGTGACTCAGTAAAGACCACCACATTGCTCTGCTACAACACTGAAGGTGACCTGGTGAGCCCCCATATAAATGGAGACCTTGGCTCCTCTGTGCTGATACCCCTCTGGTCCCAACACTTTCGAGATCCCTGCTGGGTGCCACATGCCTGTGATACCCCCTCTGGTTTATGGCATGAGAAAGCCGCTAACACTTCCAAACAATTTTTCAATTTAAGGCAGATTAAGAGCAAAATTCTAGTGGGACTAATAGTGTGTAATCTTCTTTACATTTCTCCTCTTGCTTTATGAAGAACAGTTCACTGCAATGGTGTATTTCACACTCCGATGCTGATATTTCAATTTCCTGCTTAAGTTACAATAAAAACTGCCCACACTGCTGATGCTCCCATGAAGAATAATTTATGTTGATTGACGTTCTTTAATTCCCTTTGGATGCAGCTAATGATTAAGAGATGCCAGGAAATTTAAAAGCACGTCCTACCTGCGGACTCCTCTAAGCTCCTTTAGAAGGCTTTGAAAAGCTTCCAATTTCAAGCACAAAACACCACTACTGATCTTTAAGCACCTTCCTCATCTTCCCTCTCCTTCCTCCCCTACTTCTTCCTCACCCACAGGAAGACAGAATTAAATTACTGAACTCAATCAAAGCCTAGGGAATTGAGTTCACGGCAGCAGAGCAATGCTGGGAGGACACTCGCCTTCTTGCCGCTCATGGCAGGGCAGCTGGCTGCAGGACACCCTGCCTGTGTTTCCAAACAGGTCTTTAGGACAACCAACAGTTTGATGAAGCTGAAAAGCCCATGACTGGGGTTTGTATCAAGTTTGGGGACTGCTGGGACAGATTTCAAGACCCTGATCGCCAACTGCTTCCTCATGTAAATCAGGACCTATTGGACAACAGTTAGATGTTAGCAGAAGGGAGCAGAAGCACCGAGCCCCAAGCACCAGCAATTCTGCGAGGATATGCCCTGGAGTTGTCCCCATGCACCCAATTCTGCCAGGCGACGTCAGCTACTGGGGAAAACTACTGCAGAGGAAATGCTACAGAACCAGGCATCTGGGTGTGAAATCAGGCTGGAAACCTGCTCCAAAAATGGTCCCTGCACTCTCAAGCCAACTTTGCTGCCATCCCCTATGTTAATCAGATGTGAGAAAAAAAGCTCTTCTTCCCCTCCCTGCACCCATACACACATTCCCCAGCATGCACAGACCAGCACCCCATCTGCCCCTCACACACTTTTGCCCCTGCCATAAAATAATTTGTGTTGGGTCCTTTTTCCAAGATGGTCAATGTTTTTCTTGTATTTGGCAAAGCAGTGGTCTTCCTATCTTCTGTGGACAGGAGCTGTGTCTCTGTGAGGAGGATTTGCCTGTACGGCAAGGATTTACTCTTATTCCAAACTAAATTCAGCTCTGCAGGCTGCTAATCCAGCATATCTACAGCAGAATAATCCATCCAGCACAACCATGTGAGGGTGACAAAATCTCATAGGCAGCTTGCAGGCTGGTAAGTGAAGAAGAAAAGGGGATTGGTCCCTGGAGCCCCCCAAATTTCAGCAGATTTCCCCAGGAGTTGCAGCAGGGCTGCTGAAACTCAGAGGGTTAAAAAGCAACCACAAGCAAGGGAAGACTGAATATCGTTTCAAAATGCTGAGAAATCTTCTCATCAAAATAATGTCAGAGCCTGTCACGGTGGAGGGAAAACAAATGCGCGATACATGATGGTTCTGCATGAAATGTAAAACGCTGTTTAGTTAAAACAAAACTCTTTCAATGCACCCGAAGGGGGGGGGGGGGGGGAAGAGGCAAAGGCAGAAAGCACTCCACTCTCTAAGCTTAAAAGATATTTAAATGGAGAAACCTGTTGAGGCGTGCACAGCCCCGTCTCTGTTTCGAGCACGCACTGCATGACACCCACAGCGCAGTCAGTGGTAATTACTGTCACTCAAGGAGATGGGAGCCCCTTCGCCCAGAGCTTGCTGGCCTCCTGCTCGCTTTGAAGCACCCCCTTCCTCTGCCGTAGCAGCCACAGGATGATGGGAGGGGAGAAGCCTTTTTTAAGCAGCCAGAAGAAGACAGAAGAGATGGTGAATGGGACTGTGAGGACGAGTTGCCAATGAGGTGTTGAATCCCTGCAAGTGTAATTCCTGCCCCAAGATACTTCACTCTTTCCCCTGGGCCTTGTTTCCCATGCCAGGAAGCAAAATGCTTTTTACAGGGATGCACTGACATTGCTGCAGGAAGTCAGGCTATGGAACTTGGATTTCAGCATGCTAATGCACTGCTGTACCCTTGACACAACGCTGCTGTTGCTGTGCTTCCCGCTCTCTGGAAAATCTTTTGTAGACCTGGCTCTGAAGCCCAAAAGAACTCGACAGAAGGGATGCAGGTGATGGAATTACAGTCAATAGAAAGGGTGCTACAGACTTTGAGGCTTTGTTGTCAGCTCCTCCAGCTCACTGCTGTGAAGGAGAACAGGACTCTTGCATGTGCCTCTTACTGCATCTATACATAGTCAAATCAATGCAATCTCCCTCTTCCATGCCCATCTGTGAAAGAGATTCTTTTAACATGTAATAGTTAATAACAATTGCCAGAAAGGACACCAACATGGAAGACACTGACAGAAACCATGGCTAAGGAAACAAAAAAGATCCATTTAAAATTGTGGAAGATCAGCATACCTGCAGAAAGAGACTTTCATGGACATGTCTTTAATCTTTCCTGCTTCCAGCCCTTAATAGCAGAACCTGATTCGAAGACTTGGTGATTGATTTCCAACCCAGACGCAAAGTGACAGGCTCATTTTCGACTATTGCACAGCTATAATTCCGTGTTTTATTTGTTATTATTTTAACCTGCTGATGGAGTGGGGCTGTATTCAAGGGAGCGGGTAACAACTCTGGCTTGAGGCATTATTTAGAGTTAGGTGTTTAAAGCAAGAGCCTCGTGCCTCTTGATATTTATGAAGAAGATGTGCCTGTAGCTGCAGTGCTCGTATCTTATTTGTTTGTTGTTCAAACAAAGGATCAGGAAATTGGATGCTGTTTCTAGCGAGTGATATCATCTCAACGGTTAAGGGAAGGCCACTGGTCTTTACATGTTTCTCCAGCACAGCAGTGAGGAGGGTTGTCTCCAATTCAAACTGAATGAGTCACCTTGGAAAGTGCTTTGTCTCTGTAAATAGGAAAAGGCCCTGCTACATAAATGCATGGGACAGAACAAGTTCTCAAATAGGGCTGAACAGCACCCTCGAGACCATGGCGCCCAACCCCGCTGCCTATCACTAAAGCTCATCTTCAGATTTGTGGGAAGTTTTCCCCATTTCTTGCCTTAATTTCCCCTCTTCTAATTTAAGATCAAATTAAGAAATCTTGCCTTGACCACAATGGAGAACAGTGCACAGCATTTTTTTTCATTTGAGTAACGTTCTTGCAAGAAAAACCTTCCGACCAGATTTAGTGAGAGCCCTTATCCCACTGGAGACCAGAATGAAAGAATCCTGCTGTAGCTGACAGGGCTTTTGTGGGATTAGAGCAAAGAGTGATGCTGGGTCCCCCCCTTTTCTAGGCCAGAGAAGTGCCTTTAGCCCCAATCTGGCAGCTCTGAAGCTACACCTGAGTGGTTTTAAACCTCACTTAGCTTACCTGGCCTTGCCACACGGCTGCACAAAGGAGATGGTGCACAACTTGCTGCACTCTATGAACTTGCCTGTGAGCTCCTAAATCACTCTGGCAGCTTGGAAAACTTCACTCAGCCTGAGAAACTGAGCCTGCTGCAG
The DNA here is from genome assembly GCF_011004875.1 of Balearica regulorum gibbericeps. Classification (NCBI taxonomy): domain Eukaryota; kingdom Metazoa; phylum Chordata; class Aves; order Gruiformes; family Gruidae; genus Balearica; species Balearica regulorum. The sequence goes on along the minus strand of NC_046209.1, from coordinate 3,665,986 downwards.
CAGCAGAAGCCAAGGAAGAGACTATTTGCTCAAGCTATGAAGTTTAACCTCTGCTGTGCTTCTGTGCAACAGAGAGCAGTGGCATTTGTGCTCACAACAGAAAACAAGTTTTACGCGGTGATTTCTGGATGCTGCCCAGATACCCGAGACAGGTGCAAAACAACTTCTTCACACAGGCTGACAGTTTATGCTGAGATGTTGAACATCTCAGCAAAGTCTTTGGCATTGTTATTCCAGTTTCTCATTAACTGTGTAGAAGACCAAACGCTGTCTGCTCCCAAAAAGCTACGACCTCTGTAGGGCTTTGTAGCAAGAACCAACAGACTTCAACCCAGTGGATTAAATGAAGACAATATGAAGCTGATCCAGTGTTGTCTGTTTCTTAAAGATCTTTCACTTTCTGGGGTTTCTCACTAAGCCCTGGTCAGCAAGGGCCTGGCGTGCCAGTAGCCCACAATGAAGGCAATATGAAGACCCTGAGCCCTGGTCCATGTGCCAGCTGGTGACTCAATGGATGGGCAAAGCAGAGGACCACAGCCTCGGTCATGTGCTGGGCACCCCGTGCGCTGGTGTGACTCACAGCACACACAGCGAGAGACATGCAACTACTCTGCAACCTGCCAGTTTGCCAATCCAAGAATGAAAGGGGACGAATTAAATATATATCCCACCCAAGCTGCTACCAGTTCTATTTTGCCAGGGTGTTATTCATAAAAACAATCTCTGGTGCCAGCTCTGGTTCTCAGCCAGGGCTACAAACTAATGAAATTGCCTTTTATACCAAGTGTGCGAACAACCCTCCTCTGACTGCAGGAGTGGGCCAGATTCCTCACTGTCATCCTTCGGGGGTGGTGGTAGCCAGGTCCTTATGGACTTGACAGCAAATGGGACGCTGAATTGTGGGCAGAGCTAAAATTGCTGGAGCAGCTCTAAATCCTTTCCAAAGAGGAGACTGCAACAACGAGGCATCTTCCTCGATGCCCTGCAGCCATTCAGCTGGCCTGGAAGGGTGGAAGGACAAGGGAGAAGCAGCGAATTAGCTGTGTGCTTAGAAGAGGAGTTGTTAGAAAAAAGACAGCCATCCTTGGAGAACAATAACCCCTGCCACTGCTCAAAGGCATCAGATCTGGTTTATTCTCAGTGGGTTTTCTCCAGCCCTCAGCCCCACTGCCTTCTCAGCAGCACCACCCAGTGCATTAAGCAACACGTCTTACATTAACACGAGTGTTAACAAGTGAGCGGGTGTAGGGCACAGCTCTACTACCCCCTGTGATATCCCTTCATATTAGCATGTTCAGAGAAGTAAAGAGTGCTCCAGAAGGCATGGGGAATCAGATTAACAAACCCAATCATTCACAGCAGTCACTCCCTATATCCAGTAACCTCCCTCTCTGCTAGCAGCAGGCAGGGATTTAACAGGGAAGAGAGGAGAGGGTGGCTGGGCCACCCAGGACTGGTGCTCTCCCTGTGCATTATTGATGTTCCCGGTGAAATGGTGTAGAAGTGGCTGCACAGCTGCCTGCCTACAGGGTGGTTGCAGCTGGCCCTGCTTACAGAGCCCATCTGCCACCTCCCCAGCCTGCTGAACACCCCCTCCTGCACGTTAGCCATAACCCTAACACGTCATGACTGTTCCAAGCCCAGACACCAGGCAGGTATCTATAAGCAGCAGAGATTTTCCTGGAACAGAGAGGAAAATCCTCCCATGGCATGATCATGGAGCTGAGGCACTTCGGTCCTATTGCGTATTACTATCCGCAAGTCAGCTGCTTAAAAATGATGTGGTAAGGCTAATTTTGAAGCACTGTGTCCCTTACTGGATCAAAACTGCAACCTGCCTGTGCTTCAGTTTCCCACTGTAGAGAAAGGAAATGACAGCCCTTAGTGCTGGCAGGGTAAGTATGTTAAAACTGAGAGGTGTTCACCTACCACAGCGATGGGACTAACAACAGAGAGGCAAAACAGAAGGGAAGCAGGGACTGATGCTGATGCGACTGAGATGCAGCTAATCATCAGTCAGGCACTGCATCCTCCCCCCAGCCTGATGGTCTCGGAGCCACACGCAATTAAACTCGATGCAGAGCTGCACAGCGCACCCAGCTTGCTGCTTGCACTCAGCCTCCTTTTCCCTTTGCAAAGCTGCCGTTAGCCTTTTTTTTCCACCAAACGTGGCCCTCTTGTGTTCACAAGAGAAACCTGGAGAAAAGAGTAACAACTGCTCTTGAATAGAAAGGGCTATTAGAAAAGTGGCTTTTCCACACCCTGAACTCCATTCACATGGCTCTGAGAGCCACAGGCAGCATCCTACAGGCATCTGCCCCAAATCCCACAAGAGCAGGCTGAACATCAACTCAAGCATCACAAAGATTTCTGCCTTCCCTTGCACCCCCACCTCCCTCCGGTTTGGAGACAAAAACTCCTCAGAGGTTTGCAGTGCTTGGAAGAAATAAAACCCAAGTGCTATTATCTGAAGGGTGGAGAGGAAGACCAGCAGTAAAGAATACAGATCAGTCTGGTGTCACTCTGTGTGTGTATGTATGGCCACATGCACACAAAGAGGGAGTCTGCAACACAGGCTCAGATGTACAGAAACGAAACGAGCAGTCGTTTATATTATGGTTTCCATAGAGACCAAGTTTTGAAAGAATTAAGGTGGAATGATTATGTATGTTCTGAAGGGCTTGAGATAAAAATAACCTTGCTAAGCATTGCATGGACTAATTAGACGATGATCCTTGACTTCAAGCTCTCCTTGGTGATACAATCAACCTGGGCTTGCCTGCATGTTACCGGTCCCTGCTAACGTGCAACGGACAATGAAGCACCTGAAACAACGGCAGTGATCCAGCCCTGATGCCCATTTCCCTGGAAGGCTGTTATGCTCTTCAAAGGATTGTCACCTGCTATCACTCTGCTAGCTCAAGCAGAAGCAATGTGTGCTCTAGCCCTTCCGCCGTCAGACCTGCTGTCACCAACATCGAGGTGAAATGCTCTGAGTCACAACAGTGGACTTTTACTGTTGTTTTGCAAAAGTAGGAAAGAAATATAAAGGTAAGGAGGAGCTCAGTGATGAGCACTGGTGGATTTCCACCAGCCATGGAAAGAAAAGACTGTGCCAGAGGTAACAAAATTCACCGAAACTAACCCAAAAAGCATCTCCCTGATTGCAGCACATGCTCTACAGCCTCAGACAAGGCTAGCTGACCTCCTACGATTTTCAGAAGCTGCAGGGGGCACCAGGGAATGTTACATACAGGGCAGGGAGAGGGATGGTGGGACATGGTTAGTTTGATCCTTGCTAGCCTCTATGAGAAATGCCCTGGCATTGATCTGGTACTGCTTTCATATCCGGGTACAAACAAGAAAACAAAATATAAGAAAAGGGAAGACCTAAGCCAAAGAAAGGATGGAAGGATCTCTGACAGCATTTCCCATCCTGTGTTATGATAGAACAATTGCTCAGTCTTGGCCAAACCTTTAATCCCTTAGAGACCAGGTGCTTTTTTTTTTTTCCTGCTTATTGTAAAAAAAATGCAGGTTGGGTGGCAGGTCAGCAAAAACTGCTCAGGCACTTGGGTCAAAATGGCAGTATGGGAAAAACCCACCCACTTTTGAAGAAGCCAGAACAAAATCTTCTCAATGCTTCACTTTGAAAAAAAGGCATTTTGTTTAGAACTGCAATAACAGGAAAAATGCATCCAAGAAAGCAACAGAAAGTTTTGCTTTGGTGTGGAACAAATATAACTCTTTGAGGCCAATTACTTCTACTTTGGCAAGGGATAATGGAAAGACTTTGTTTCAGGTGGCCTCCCCTCAAATACATCACTCTCCATTTTCCTTCAGTTAAAGCCATGAAACAAATTAGAAATTTCTCACTCGGCTGTAGTCCTTAGCTAGAAGAGCAATTTCTGTGCTGCCCTCAGCCCAGCTGTCTTACAGTCTGGCTATCTAACAAGCCACAGTGACTCCCAATGTATTTTTCCTAAAGCAAATTCCTAATGATGGTTATGAAAACCTCCTTATGGTTTCCCAGCTGATGCAAAAGTAACATATAGTAACAAGCCATAATTCACACACGAACATTTCTAAAAGCACCCTCTGATTTTTGGGTCTCTGTGTGTCCCTTCCAAATGACCCCAGATGGGTTTCAGGGACTAGGAATGCAACACCTTCATCAACAAATTCCCTGCTTCACACCTGACTGCTGCTTCAACATGCTCACCAAACAAGTGCTGACACCTTCTGTGTCACCAACTCTACCTTGTTTACTTTTTGATGGCTTTCACCCAGGACTGGGGGGGGGGGAAATCCCCTTCTCTCTTCAGCTTCTGAAGCCTGGCAGTGGCAAGTGATAGTAAAGATGAAAGGCTCCAGATCCACTATAGTTTAAGAAAGGGGGAAAACAAATAAAGAACGGTTTTGATTCACAACTGCTCCTCCAGGAGCTCTTCAGGCAGGATGGAGATTTCTGTCTCTGCACCCCACCATAAGAGCTCAGGAAGTGAATTATTAGAGGAACGCTTCCCTCCTTGCACAGAATAATCCCCTGCAACCTCACCTCTCTGAAAGACTGCAGTGTCTCCTTCATAAGTGTCTTTAATATGGAGGCCAGCTACTGTTCTTGGCAATGGTAATGTAAGTCTGGTGTAGCACCATCGATTTCTGAGTGTGACTCGTGCTTTCCTTGGGTGCAAATGATAAGAGACTCAAGCATCTACTTCTGCTTCCCACAGTACCCCCCTACAAAAGATCAATCCTGCCTGAGTAAAACAGAGAGCTGCAAGGGCTTGAATTTAATTCAGGCAGACAGCATGCTCCTCTCTGCAAACGGTGTCAGGGCTCTGGCATCTACAAAGGTTCCATGTGACGCAGTAAACCTGAGTCAGGCTGACAAAGACACGATCGATGAGGGAAGGAGTTGGGAGACAGGACATGTCTGGCAGACAACATGGGCCTAGATTGTCCTGTGTTGCTCTTGTGTCAGCACAAGGTAGAGGGGATGTGATGCAGTTTGACATGAGCAGCAACAATACAACTTTTGTCCTTCCAAAATAGCAAGTTTCCAACTCATCACTTGTTCTCAATACAGCCAGTAAACTACCAAACAGATTTATTTTTAGCCTGGTCTCCTATCAAATCAGGTTTAGGTGATTAGTGTGTGTGCACACTGATACGTGTGCATCTATATCCTTTCCCTTTTTCCTTATCCCCCTGTAATTTTAACTCACTGGCCAACCCAAGTCTAACCTGACAGAGGCAGAGGTCTCAAGGAGGCTAAACCCCAAGAGATATGGCAAAAATACATATTTGATCAAGGTTGACAGACATTACAACAAAGGGAAAATCTGAAGTGTCAGCTCAACCCTTACTACACACTAGAGATTCCACCCCAGAAGGGACTGAGCTAGAGAGAGCCTTGCAAGCAGGCTTTCCCCAAGCCACATGCGGACAAGGCACTTCAAGCTCTGCTTTGGATTTGCCTCCCCCCACAGCACCCTGCTGTCTCCAGAGCTGCCTTCAGCTCCATCAGAGCTTCCAGGGTAAACGGTTCATCAGGTGAATTGACGATGGCCCCACTGGTCTCAAAAAGGCATTTTTAACCTTGGGAGAACAACAGCATATGCCAGCGTCTCTTTCAAAGATCCAGTGATACCTAACCTGAATGTGCACCTGAATTTGGCTCAACTTCTACCAATACCTTAGGTCATAGGTCTGCAGTAGAATTAGGACTGAGTTTCCAGCTGCTCTTCTCCTAAATCCAGGCCTCACCTTCACCTTATCATCATCTTTTCACGCCCCTACGGTGCCTTCGATCCGCGGGCTGAGGCAGCCCCCCCATGCCAGGCACTGTACAAACACAACCATCGCAGGCTGCCTTGACTTGCTCACCATCTGCTCAGACAACAACTTCAGCAGGAATTTGCCTGACCCTCCCCACTACGTCAGGATTTGGCCTTTTCTCAGCAATTATCTCCTGCAAGGGGAAAAGCAGCTCGGTGTTCAGCTGTCAATACACGTGAAGGAGCCTTGACCCCCCCCCTTCCTTCCCGCTCCAGGAAGATTAGTACCAGCTGCTGCAGGTGTTGCCAGGGCTCCTGGGGAAAGAGTACAACAAAAATTCTCTGTTGAAGGTCATCAGCCACAAAGTACCATGCGAAAGAGAGGGCAGAGCACACCAAAGATTAATGGCACTTCAAGGTTTAGATCTGTCTGTGCTGGGAGGGTCTGTGGAGAGAGCCAATAAAGGCTAATATGATTTTACATACAAATGAATCATTTCAAGGAATGCAATGCCCCAAACAAGCCTGTACGTGGCCATGCTCCTGTCCTGAGGAGCAGGGGGAGGTATTCCCCGCTGATTTGCAGAGTGTAATTAAAGAAGAGAAATCACGTTTTTCACAGACTGAGCCTGTGGGTTTTTGCAGTCCTTTGCTCAGGCAGAAATGCCAATGTCAAGACCATGACTGGGGCAGCGTGGCACCTGGGTGTAGTGCAGGGCTGGGTAGCCCAGCTCTCACCCTTGCTCTGACACTGGATGCTGTGTGGCCTTGGAGAATGTATGCCTCCTCTCAGTGCCCCTTTTAAAACAAGGCTACCGACACTGTCTTCCTTTGCAAAATGCCCTCAGAGCTAGCAAAGAGCAGTACTGCATCACAGAGAGTTATTGCTCCAACTAATTCCTTCTCCTGCTCTCCTCAAGGTAATATCTGAGCATCTTCTAGACCTGCACAAAGCGATATGACTCATGTCTGTCATACGTGACTCCTCTATGATCCCCAAAGGGAAAATTAGATATGTAGTGGCATGTTTTGTTTTGGCAGGGTTGTTTCATGTCTGGGCTCTGTTTCTGGACGAAGGGCTCCCTGCGTGTGTTGCTTTTTTTAGCCAGCTACAGCGCTCTGCATCTGCAAGAGAAGTGAGGGTGATAAGCTGCTTGGAAACCAGGCAACAGGCAGCCATTTCACAGTTTGGGGTCATTCAGATCTGACACTTAGAGGCAAAATATGCTTGGAAGAGGCAGTTTCAACCAACCCCAGTGGCACCAGGCTAGGGAAAGCTGCGTTAGGGCTGGGCCTCGGTCCACTGAAATCCTCCTGGACTCTTATTTCCACCTTATATCTTAACAACTGTCCTCCTCCCGAGATTCAGGAGAGAGAGGGAAGAAGTAGGCATCAAAAGCTCTCCTTTCCTCTGCTCCCACTCCTGAGGCACTGACCTCTCTCCCTCGTGGATGGGCACATGCCCACGACTCCGGCCACACAGTTCCTCCACCACCCAAAGGGAAGCGGTCCTGGCAGCGCTACCCCGTAGTCCTCTGCTAGATGAGGGTAGGCAGGATGAGCCAGGTAACCACCTCCTGCTGAAGGCTTCATCTTTAATGCACTGGGCTTGACAGCAGACACAATTGCTCCTGGTCACGCAGCAGGCGCATTACGGAGCATCAGGAACTTTCATCTCTTTAAGCCTCCAAGGCAGGAGAAGGTGGGCATGGTCCTCCCCCTCATCGCCACATGCAGCTGCTTTCCTCCAGAACCAGCTGTGTAAGGAAGCTCAGATGTGGATTCACAAGCTCTAGCTGGTGTCTGGAGCATAGTCAGCCCAGGGCCTCCTGTGCTTTCTGTTAGCAGAGGTGCCCGAGAGAAGGGGAAGACAGGATATTTTCTTCAAAAAATGTTTGGGACTTTTAAATTGTTTTTCCAAAGAAATATTTTTTTTTCCTTTTCTTTTTCAAAAGCACTTTTGCAAAAAGTACCATGAAAGGAGAACTTTTTCATTTCAGGAACATTTGATTTTAGGATTTTTCTGAAAGCCCCAAACAAAGGTTGAGTGCTCTGGACACAACTTTTCAATACTTTGAAATGAGAATTTTCCCCAACCTTCATTCTCCCTGTCATAAAAGATCTATTTCATGGTCCATTTGGAAAATACTACTTTTTGGTTTTTTCCTTCAGATTCGGAACAAACCCCACATTTCTACAACCTCAGTATTCCCTCTCCTCAGTGCGGGCTGTGCTGAGACCTCCTTGCTGTCCTTTGAGGCACCTACTCGGCCAGTATCAGGCATGGATGGAGCCTGCAGTGCAACAGTTAACGTGGTAATACTCCAAGGACTTTGTTTAGAGTTTTATAGCATTACATACCAGCCTTATTGGATTTAAATGGCTTAAATTAACTGGGTTATTTAATGGATTGTCCAGATTAGGGAGGAATCTGCAAAGGCTGTTACTTCAAGAAGAGCAGCTGCATTGGAAGAAAAGATCTCCAAGTAACATTAATATCCTGGAGGCTCACAAGTCCTGACAGGCCACTCCTGTCCTTTATTGACATTCTCTCATATGCATTTAGCCAGGTTTGTGTTTAGTTTAATAATCTCCTGAAAGTTTAATTGTTGCTTTATTCATCCATGACCTTTCCTTCTCATCTGGAGACATATTATTGCTAATCTACAAATTTCAAGAACCAGATTTATTTGCAAAACCAATTATTCTGCTATGCAAATCTCCTCTCTTCCTGCAGCCTGCTTGAACAGGGCTTTTTTACAGCCACCATAAGATATAGACACTATTCAAATATTTAAATGTAAAATTTATCTGTATTTCTTTTCAAGCATGCCCAGGTTCTATGTGGGGCAAAGTTAATTAAAATCTTTAGAATCAAAAGCAGGTTTCCTGACCTTGATCCAGACCTGACAGACTTCAACTTCCAAAGTCTTCACTTAACCACAGGGGAACTGGAAGTACCAGCAAAGTGGAAATCACTTCACTATCGGTAAACTTCTAATGGAGAAACACGTCCTCTCCATTAGTGTCAGACATGACAACACTAGTTCAGTCCCAGAGACACAGACACAGGTTTCCTGAGCTGTCTGCAGATGCCTGACCTGAAGGAGGTGCAGAAAAATGCTCTGAAAGTCTTTGCTACAGATCTTTACCCCAAAACATTCTCGACGTCACTTTCCCCATGTGTCCCCAGAGTGACACCTCCCCTGAGCCTCAGGATTTATAATCCTGCTGGCACAGGGTGGAAGACAGAACACTTAATTTGAATGTGGCGCTGCTCCGAGCCTCCGCAGGTCCAGGACTCAAGCTCTCTTCCCAAATAATCACTGACCACAGCACTTAACGTTAACTTTAGCTGTCCCCTGCCTCAATTTCCCCACCTCTGGCAATGGCAGAAACACTACCTGTTTGCGTTAACTCAGGTTTTTTTGAAGTGCTGAAGTGCCACCTACTATAATCCTCCTGTCCAAGAGCACAGCCAGTGTCCTACAACTATGGAGCATCATTACCACAATTACAGGCAACAAAGAAATCAACATTTTATACTAAGCCTCATGTCAGTGAACAGCATTATCAGGGAAGCTTGCACAATTAAACCATAATTCAGTGGATGGATGTTAAGGACTTTACAGATGAGCAAATTAAGAAAGCATTAGCCACAGGATTTGAGTGAGAGGCAACGTGGGTGCCAGCCAGTGAAGAGAGACATTCTGCTTGTGCTCCCAGTGCTTACCACTGTAAGCCCAGCAGCCCACCTCGTGGCTACAGGGAGTTCTGGACACACCCCCCCCCCCCCCCGTCCCCCCAGCACTGAGGACCCCAGGGCAGCCAGATCCTATGGCTCAGCTCTCACCAGGTGGCCGCAGAAAAGCCAGGATCCACTGGTGCTCTCCTGGATAATTCTGAAGATGTGGAGAAGGAAGCAGAAACTAAGAGGGGGGGGGATTTTGAGTCAGAGGCGCCAAGACAGAAATAATTCCATATCTCGCCAATAAATCACCACCATCAGATTGATGGTCGGGGAACAACTCTAGTAGTCTTTCATTGAAATGGAATTACTTGTGCACACGAAAAAAAGACTGGAAATACACGTTGTTGGAACAGCCATCTCCTGTCCCGCATACTGAAGTAAAGGAAGGAAGGAGGGTGGCGACAGTTTGTTTCCTTCAGATGTAATGGATTGAGAGCTCTGCTGTAGACATACAACCACAGATGAGTCTTACTCACTTGTGTCTGGAGCAGCCCCTTTTCCCTGGATACCTGCACAGCTCAGAGGTGGGAACTGGTCATCTTCTGGCAGCCACAGCCAGTGAAGTCAAGCACGCCACTGGCTTCAGTAAGGTCTGGCTCGAGCTTTATGTATTTCAGATATGGGTGGCTTTAAGCTGTTTTCCACACTCTGCGGATTGTTTTTCTTGCTCAAATAATTTAGCTTTAACCTGAGGCTGTGGGCTCAATCCTTGCTGTCAAAACCCAGTGTGTAGCTTTGCATGCAGCTCCTGAGGGTATGGGGGAATACAGCATGAATCTCTCTGACTCCTTCAAAAGTCTAGCAGAGCTGCTTTATGTTTGTAGAAATCGACATAAATAAAAATAAATCTGACAGGCTTTAGTCTATGTTTCTCCAGTATATCCTTGTCTGCACTGGATTTACCTGAGTTGGTTTATATCTAACAGCTTCAATAGGGATATGTTTACAGTGAGACAGACCCCAATAAATATTAGCAGGGATAAGCGTTCACTCTCACAAATACATCCAAGCAAAGCAACCTGTAATGTGCAGCCTATGGGCACGGGTGTACGTAGTAACCCATCAGAAATCCCAGGCTGGGTGTCCCAGCTGGCCCCCAGCCCATTTCTGTGGCTGTGCTGCCAGAGTGCCCACATTATCTAGTTGGAGTACTTCAACTGCACGCGCACAGCAAACCAAGCTGCTTTAATTACTGCTACAAATGTAAGATACAATGCAAATTGCTTTGTTTTCACTGCTATTTAAGCTTGAGTTAAGAACTACTTTTTGTTGTTCTTAGTACAGGCAAACAAGACTCATAAAGCACTGTAATAGTGTCCAATTACACTTGGAGCTGGAAGCCTTAAAGGTTCCAGCAAGAAAAGAGGCCATGTTCCCCTGCTGCTGCATGTACCGTGTCGTGGGCATAAATGAAATGTGAATTACACCGCTTTTACCAGCGTAAATGATTACAGAGGAGCTGCAATCCAAGGTGAAGCTGAGCCTTTAGTAGGTTTATTTTAAGCTCAGACACCATTAAATATGACAGAAACATGAAAGAAACTTCCCCTCAGTGACATCTGGAAGAAAATGTGACTGATTTTCTGGTGCCCTGCAGCTGGACTCTGGCACCTGTACCAGGCTGGCCACAGGCACTCAGTGCTGGGATAAATGTCTCCACGAAGGGCACGACAATGTTTGCAATAACGGGCCGCTGTCAGTTTGCCGGAGTTGTTTGATATTTTTAGCTTTTCATCACAAACTGACTCTCATCTTGCCTTGCAAAGCTGCTAGTGAGGCAGAACTCCACTGAAACCCAACTTCTAATCTAAGTGCATGTCTAATCCATTAACACCAAACCTACTGAAAAGCAGTGGGTAGCATCTCTCTGGTCTAATGCATATTCAGCTGAGCTCAAGGCAATAAGAGAACTGGGCTGTGGTTTCGCTCAATGAAACCGTCGGTGGCAATTTCAGTTGATTGCATCACTGCTGCCCTCTTCATTCCTGTCCTCGTGCTATCCCATATGGCCCCTGCACTGTGCTGACACAACCAGGTATGTGGACAGGCTGAAAAACAGACTGGGAAAGTGGATAAGCTTAAAAGAAAAGTGAACTTTTTTTTTGATGGTTTGATATTCAGCCAGATCAGTTCCGCAATCCCCTGTAGACACGGCCACATCAGTGCAGTGCACAACACGTGCCCTTAGGGAGACGGATTGGTAAGAGGCAGGGACACCCTAAGTCTGTTCTGTCATCATGGACTTTGTGGCATGATGTCACATGCAGCAGACCTGTCTTTCCAAAATAGGTCTCAGTCTCATCGCCTCCCAAAGCCACAACGAGCAACAGCAGCCTTTTAACTGACATAAGTGCTCAGCTCCAGCTCCTCTGCCAAAATCTTGGGACACAAGATGCTTTGTTTCCAGATCACACTCATCTTTTCCGCTTCTCCTTCAAATAAGATGAATCTTATAATTTGTCACATAGCTGGTGGTTTCCAAACATCATTTACCCGATGGAGGCTGGGAGGGGGATGCTATTCTTCAGGTCAATTTGTGAGTCATTTGGCTTGCCAATCAACCAAGTTTCACTCACTTGGAGACAATATAGCTGAGCTATAAACCTTAACCTCAAAACATAACTCACCAAATTTAGTGAGTAGCCTGTCATCACTGAGAGCAATGATCCTTAACCCCTTCTCTAGCTCTGGGGAATCATTATCTGCAGCTGTTAATTTAAGCTTGTTTTAAGTAATAAAAAAAAGTATTTCTTTCTGCTAAAATTGTGTCACTAATTCTACTGCTGCTTCATTATTCAGTTTCATACTAAGAATTATTATTTTTATTGATTTTTCATCAAACTGATGTTCAAATAAACTAGTCAATTAACATAGTTACTGGCCAACTTTCCATGCATTTTCACTAGCCAGGCAAGGTGTGGAATTGCCCTCACCTCGCCTGTAGTCATCTTCCTCCTTTTAGCATGGTCTCTCAAGCTTCATCCTTCAAAATCATTTTGTTTTGCATTAATCTATGTACATTTATCATAGAATGGTTTGGGTTCAAAAGGGACCTTAAAGCCCATCTAGTTCCAACTCCCCTGCCATGGGCAGGGACACCCTCCACTAGCCCAGGTTGCCCAGAGCCCCATCCAACCTGGCCTGGAACAGTTCCAGGGATGGGGCCTCCACAGCTTCTCTGGGCAACTTGTTCCAGGGCCTCATCACCCTCACAGAGAAGAATTTCTTCCCAGTATCTCATCTAAACCTCCCCTCCTTCAGCTTAACACCATTCCCTCTTGTCCTGTCACCCCATGCCTTTCTAAACAGTCCCTCTCCAGCTTTTGTGTAGGCCCCTTTAGGTACTGGAAGGTGCTGTAAGGTCTCCTCAGAATTTATGTACAAAATAAAAGCTATCAGATGCAATGGTGCAGGGCCTAGCAGGTTTCAACTCCTGCTCAGGCATCCATTTCTCACTGAAATGCAGTGAAGGTTGGGGGCAGGTCCTTGCACTAAGTAATATCAGCCAGGAAGGGGCCCCAAAAGTGCAACTCGACTTGTAGATAACAGTAATATTCCCTTGCAGCTGTGGGCTCCAGTAGGATGAGAACAGTCAGGTTCAAGGCTGGACATCAGTCACTAATATTTAGAGTGGAAAAAGAAAAGTCTTAGAAAACAACAAAAGCAAGCTGACCAAGTTGGGGATATAATCATCCACAAACTTCTAAGGCTAGCACAATGACCACAAACCCCTCAAGCAATCCATCTGTCAGCTGGGAAGATGTAATTCAGATAGTGAATGGAGTCACACTAGAGGACAGCTCTATGGGAACCAATTTACTTGAAGAAGGAAGAGAGTTTAATCAGTCAGGGTTCAAAAGGCATGTAACTCATGTCAGAGGAGAGCAAAACTGATTGTACACTCATCACAGGTGAACAAAAGATCAGGGAAGACAAAACAATTACAAGCAGATAATGAAATGGATAGTCAGTAGCACAGATGGAGCCTCTAAAGCTGTAAATCCAAGCTAACCATGTTTGTAACAGCAAGGAGCGCAGAAGGAAGGAGCACCAGGGGCTGTTAAGTGGGCAGCAGGACCGGTCTCCATCTCCCCACGGGCTAGAGCCCTCAGTCCGTTCTGAAACAAAGGACGGCCCAGACCTAACACTCCCCTGAAGATGGTGTGGTTTGGGAACCAGTGCCTCTCCAGCACCTCCTCTGTGGCTTGTGCCGCAACCACCAAAATATGGAGGAAATGTTGAACCCATTTCCAATTCCGCAGTTCAACATCACCAGCAGTTTTAGGATGGCTGCTCCTGCCCTCCTGCTCAGCTGGAGACCTGACACTTGCTTTGCGGGGATATGAACTATTGTTCACCACAACATCAGCTCTGAAGAAATAATTGCCCCAGGGAGCCCTGAGACACAGTCATGGGGAGAAGCAGATTAGAGGAAATCAGTCTCATTTTCTACTGGAACAGCTGGAAATGTGCACGCACTGTGGGCAACTGTCTCAGCTGAGACAGGTTACGAGCAGCTGATGGAATGTCTCAAACTGCTCCATCACCTGAGACTGCCCAACTATTCCGTGATGTCTGAGACACAGACATCTAGCAGGATGTTTGCGCTGCTCTTCCAGCACTTTGTGGAGCAGTGAAAAAGAGAGGTGGTGCTTCCATCCTCCCTTTTACCAGCGGGGCTGAGGATGCCGACTGTCCTCCACACAAGGAGGGTGGTCTCCAAACCCACATGGTATTTGGGATCCAGAGGCTGCAGGGGCTGTGCAAAGCCCCGAGTGGCCCAGGCTGAGCAGGAATTCATCAACTGCACACTCTCACACAAAGTGCGAGGCCCTGCAGCTCTCCGCAGGGTTGTGGAGAACTGGGCACTAACTCCCCTGCTGCTGCTTTGCTGCGCCCCATCGCATGCGGGAGGATGTCAGCGGCAGCTTGAAGGGCCTCTGGGGTGGGGGCCTGTGTGAGCAGAGCGCTTGTGGAGAGCAGGAGATAATTATCTCCTTGGAAGCAATGGGGCTGGCTTCTTAGAGAACAATGCTTATCTTCCCATCTCGCCTGATGATCCCTTATCATTACCCAATCCTCCTGGGTTTCACAGACATTAGCTAATCTTGTGATAAGAGATTAAGAGAAAAGCCAAGACACGTTCCCAGCCATTAATGGCAATTCCCCCAAAGCCTAGGCGTGTGACGCAGAGACCCAAAGATGCCTTATGGGCCCTGCTCGGTTTGAAAGATGCAGGCAGAAACCTGATTATTCCCGACTGACCTGCTGGGTACTTAGTCATGGTCGTTCAAGTTGTTTTAAGATGAGAAAAATATTATCATTAGGAGGAGCTGCGCTAGAGCAGTATTGCAATGCTAGCTAGTGCTTTGATAATGCCCATAGAGAGGTAAGCGTGCCAGAGGGTAAAGCAGCATTCTGGTAACATTTCTTGCATGCAAAGCAGAGCCATCTCTAACGGGAAGGTCAGACTCTTAGGTTGGGATTAACCAAACTGAAACTGGTAGGTTTTTAACTGCTTCTCCTCGATAAAATAACCACAGTTAAGCACATACATCTACTGAAAACAGAAAGGAAATGCAAAGCTGCCATGAGTATGAATGCTTTGAGAAGGAGAAGGGAGGAGAGGGGTTCCTGGTTTAATTTGGGGAGGGAGTGAGAAAAGGGGCAGAGAAGGAAAGTCAGACACAACCATGTGTGTCTTGGGAGGCAGAGGCACGGAACAAGCTTCTGAGTTGTGTTTATGGACGAAAGGTTTGGAGCTGTTGTTTTAGGCTGTGGGGGGTTTCTCCCCTGCTCTAAAACCCAGACTTTTGTACAACCAGGTAAAAAAAATTGCCTCAAGGATCCTTGACTTCAGCACCAGTTTTCCTCCCAACAAGAGCAGTCTACAATATCTCCTACTGTGGTCAAGAAGCTAGAGCATCGAGCAGCAAAATGCAGAACTCCCAACTCCTGGAGCTCACCCGACCCATTTCATGGAGGATGGTGACCAAGTTTCACGGCATTGCTGCCTGTCTTGGGAACCACCTTTGGGAAACTGCTCTACGTCCAGAATTTGTTGCGCTACATCACCATGAATACAGGATCCTAACAACAGCTGCAGTTTCCAATACTTTCAGTGCCACACACTCTTTTCTGCACACAAACAGCATGTTCCATTAGCCCAAATTACTTCTGTTTTCAAAGGAAGACATACCAAAGAAGAAAGAACAAAAATAACATCTCTTGCTCAGGACAACACAATGTATGTGTTTTCTGGCTCACTTTCTGCAACGGCAACAGTTTTTAAAGACAAAAATATCCCAGAAATGGTCTACAGTGCACAGAGCAACATTCAATACAAGGACCACAAACCAGATGATGCCTTTGCTGCAGAATCAGAGGGCATTAGGGAGACCACCTTTCTGAGACCTATCCCGCTCCACTGACTGCAAAAACAGCAAAGAAAACCTCTCTCCTAGAACACATTTCATTCTGCATTAACCGTTATGGTTTCTGAGAGCTGCTCCCATGCAAAACCAACACTGTTACTTATGAAACAATGCATCATACCCACATATGGGAATTGGCTCTCCTGGCAGCACAGCCAAAAAAAACCCCACCCTCTTTCTTTCTTTTCCCCTCCTGTAACAAATGGCCTCTTTCCCCAGTCATCTGTGTAACATTTAAAGATTAATGTCTTATGTAGCACGACACAGAGTCATTTGCTTCCTTTTAAGAAAGCTTAAAGTTCTTTAGAGACCAGGTTCTCCTTTCAGAGTTAGCTGTCTACAGAGCAAATACACTTCAGATGTTCAGCCAGTTTCTTTAAAGAACAGGTTAGCTAAATGAAGGCTCACCGAGTGTGATCTTAATGGACTTTGCTTAGTTTCTGATTGGTTTAGTTTCTTTAAATTTGCAAATGACTTGGACTGTGAAGAGAGCTTTGGATTGAAAGACAATTTGCAGGCAGCAAGGAAGGCTGTGCTGTTTAAGAGCCAAGGAACTGGCCTGGGACTCAGGCTACGTGCATCATAGCTCTGCACTCCCCAATCTACTGCCTGTCACTTCTCTAGCTATATCACATCTATAAAATTAGGGTAAAGAAACAGGAACCCCACATACCAAATTGCTCTGGATAAGTAGCATCAACCTTTTGCCCTAACCAACTCCAGGCATTCCCTTGCACTCTGGTCTCCAAAACACTATTCACACCCACACCACACACACCCCCAAGCCACAGAACATCTGTACTCTGGGAGTTTCTGTCTCTCACCGTTGTTGACAAGGAAAGCCTGGACAAGTAGTTTACCTTAAAATTCTTAACTATCAGGTAATCACTTCTAATTACCTTCATCACCTGCCATTCCTTGGTCTCCCTTGTCCTGCTGAGATGGTGTGCAGCTGCCAGTAACATTGGTAAAACACCCGTAGGAGTCCTAGGCAGAAGTTACTTCTGGGAAATACTAAGTATTATTCTGATTATTCTATCGGAATGACAGGATGGGCAGAATGACAAAGTCAAGTGGCAGGCCACGCACTGCCTGTTGCAGTCACTCTGTGGAGACCTGTGGAGAAGCAGAGCAAATGTACCAGGAAATTCCTTGGAGACTTTTGGATGTTAAACAAGAAAGAAAAATAATGGAGGACCCGATCAGACTCCTGCTGGTTTTAAATGGAACAGTAGGATTGCTTCAGACCCTTTTTCTGGTTGGCACTGGTATTTTCCCTTCCACAGGATGTTTTGAAATTTATACCTTTGTTTTGAAAGAGACCACAGCTCTTCCCCCTGGGAATTCCCACAGAGCAGAGGCCCCCGCTGCAGACTAAGGCCTTATGTGAACCCTGGGTGAGCTCTCATGAGCAAGGGAAGCTGGCAGGGGACATTTTTCAATCCTTTCAAGATCTTTGTAGGCTGCCAGAGTGAAGCAGAGGGACCTTGGTGTAATGGAAACCCTGTCCCCCGAGAAGAAATGTGAACAGAATCCTGCTCTGCCTTGAGGCCCTGGACTTTTGGGGGGAAAAGGTGACTTACTCTGTTTATACAGTTGCAGTTATAGAAATGGCTTAGCAAAATAATAAAATAAAAGCAAAGCCGCTCCTCACAGCTCCCTCTTTGTCTTGCAAGTCTTATTTGCTGACACAGACAAGTTTTGCTGATGTTAGCACTACAAAATGGCTGCAGCTCCTAGAGTGGGAGAAGTGGTCTGGTCTGTGTTATATGGGGACAGGGACACTCGGGGGGTGAGGCCTCTGCACATCCCTGTGCAGAAACTCCAGCAGAGCCCCTGGCCCATACGCAGACCAGAACCTGACTAGTTTGGTTCTCACTTACCCAGCATTGTGTCTCAATCCGATTCCACTGATTTCAGAGGGGTCTCTCCTCATTAACATCAACAGAGCATAACAGCCTGGCCCTTCTCCTACCACTTACTACAGCAGAGGCAGGATCAGGCCCTGAACAAGAGCAGAATTAGGCCTTCTGAGGCTCTGTCTAGATGAAGGCTGCAGGATTTGGCCTTTTTGTCAGCACTTGGGCCGGTGGCGTAGCTGCCTTTTTTTTTTTTCTTCACTGCCTCTTTCCAGCTGGGAGAATAACACTTTGGCGAGTCAATGATAAAATGGTTTAATGTAATAAACATGAATCTGTCAGACTCAAGTGCCCTAAAATATTCCAGGCTGCAAATGCAGGACCAACAGTGAGCTTGTTGATACAGCCTCAAGCCAGAACTAATCAGACATAGACACCATTTGCTTTCAATAGAAATTATATTCAAGAGGGCTGCTTCCTGCTTGCAGGAAAAAGATGGGAGGCGAAACAGTGATGTGGCCCACTGAAAGCAAAGACTTCTCTCCCATCAGGCTAAACATCACAGGGTTTCAATGTCTTGCGGGGAAAGAGGCTTGCTGTTTGACTAGAGATCCTGCTGACTCAGCTCGCAGCTGAAGATCTTCCCGGGAAGCAAAAACATACAAATAAATAAAATAGACCTTTTTGTGTACAGGGTTGTAAATAACAGGGAACGAAAGCAGAATCAGCAGCCAACAGGCTGGGGCTATAAAACTGCACATGTTGGTGCTGCATCAGGACAAGAAAACAGCCCTTTACCTCCTTGATCTGGCACAGAGATAACATTAATTAGCCTTTCAAGTGGCCCTTTGATGCCTAGGAAAGCCAATGTCACTTGGTTTTGGAGTCTCGGTAGGCAGACTCAGAAAAGAACTGGCAGGAATTCAGCGCAGATGCTTTCCAACCTCTGTTACGCTGGGTGTAAATCCAGCCCAGCTCTGCTGACAGGAGAGGAGTTGTGATTTACATCAGTGAAAATGAGAGCAAAATTCATTGGAATTAGCCCTCTGAGATAATTTCATCTGATCATTAAGGATGGGTAATTAGAAGCGCTTGAGCTTGCAGCCACGCACACACACACACACACAAAGAACCATCCCTGAGTTAAGCAGAAGTGTGTCTAACTTTAGCTCACCGTTTTCACTAATTATTTTCCAGTTCTACTTTGCTGGGCTCCTTCCAGGACCACCTTCCCTCAAGCAATGCACACATTATGGCACTCTTCCTTTGAGGATGGTAGGTCCCGGGAGTATTAAATCCCAAAACCTGTTCCTACGAGATCAGCAGCACTGCTATGCAAACTCAAGGACTTCAGAAAATTTGGAGTGGATCCAGGTTCAAGGGAACTTAACATAGATGTGACAAGGGCTCCCTGGTGCTACAGTAATAAATAGTAATTAATAATAATTAATCATTTAATGACGAGGCTCCCTGATCAGTCACAATCACAATTTCATGGCTGATGTCACCACCTCTGAGACACATATGGCGGGCTTGACCTTTCCTCCTCACCAGCTTTATGCTGTTATAATTTTGTTAAGCCAAACCCTCAGCTTGTGTAAATCAGCACAGCTAGAGTGACTTCTGATTTATGCCAGTACAGGAAGGGAATCACATCCTCTACATATTTTACCAGCCTAACAACCTAAAACATAGCAAGGTAGAGAGTCAAGTACAGAGTAGGGCCCTCTTTTCCTTAAACTGCTGTCTCTCCCCTGCAGAAGGGAAAATAAAATCAGCTTTCAGCCTTCTAGGTATGATTGCTTCAGGGTCAGGAAGGGGAAACTCATTCTGTCTCCCCTTCCATGCAGTTGGTATTCTCCTCCTTCGACATATCACATGGCAGCTGAATTAGTACTATGCTGCCTAATTACATTTGATCATCTCTGAAACATCAGATTTCAGGCAGTAAAAGAGGGACTGTGTATTTTAGCTGCAGCCCAAATCCTACCCGACTTTCTAGGGCAGAAAGAATAGCAGAGAAGCACTCCTCCCACCCCCAGAAATCTTTTAATATTCCTTTCTTCCTCCTCCTGTGGCTCTCTTCACTTTTCCAGAGGCTGCAGAAGACTGCCTCCCTGATTGAAGCAAACTCCCTCTTAAGGCTTTATCTCTTTAACAGACTCGAGACGTTCCGGCCCAGTGCTCCGCTGTGTGGGCACCTTCCCCACTCCTGATGTTCTTATTATCCTCATTGTCATCGGCCTGAGCCATTTTGTGCCCCTTTTGTTACGCTCCCTAGAATGGCCTGTGATAAAGACACTTCCAGCATTGTTATTGCTTTTGCAAAGTTCTTTTTATTTCTTCTACAGCCAAACAATAATCTAAGGAGCCATATTGGAGGTAACGTATTAGAAAGTGCCTGCTTTATTATCAGCACAATATGGGCCTGTAATCTGATAATGATAAAAATCTGCCCCTTTGCTTTGGCTTTTATCATTTAATTGGAGCGAAGGAGCACATTCGTTTGTTAATAATTTTATAATTGGTGCTATCTGCCGAGACTCATCAAAGGAACTGTGCGCAACAACCGCTTTCAGTACAAACCATCTCCCTGATAAAATGAGCTTTATGGCATTTAAATGTTCCTGTTACTGTTTGCAGTGCAAGGGTGCCTTCAGGGCACACAGCCCACCTATAGCACCTGCAGCTCGGTGCTAACCCCCACCTCTGCATGGTCCCCCAGCTCCCGGCCTAGACACAGACCCCTGTGCTGTTACCAGGGGAGCTGGTGGCTTTTGCAATCCCTTCTGTTCTGGTTTAACTAGACATCCCAATATTTTGACAACGCAAGGATGTGTCTCTTCACACTTTTGTCTCCATGCGGCTCCCAGCCCGACTCACCTGAGGCATCTCCTCTCTCGCTCCACCATCTGCTTGTGAGCAGAGAGAAAGCAGAGACAGCTGGATCCGCACAGGGTGTGAAGGGAAGCACATGCCAAAGGGTTTGTTTCCCCCAGCAATGAAAACACTAAGGATGTGTCTACACTAACAGTCAAGTAGGAGCCAAGTCTGTTCTTAAATCCAGACCCACGCTGTTTGCGCTGGGGCTTAGCCCCCATTGCTGCAGAGGTGAGATGCAGCTGAGTTCATTGCCTCTGTGCTAATGCAAATGCAGTGGATTAGCCCCGCGTTGCTACAGCCCAATCCACCAAGTGTTGGCCTACGCTTGGCAGCTCTTCCCCACAGCATCGGCACTTTGGCTGTGGCTACAAATATAGCAAAGGAAAATAAACAGGCCACAGATTGGTCTTTTGCCTGAGGTAAATAGCATGGTTTGGCTAGCTGCCATATAGCTGAACTCTTCCTATTTTCCCCCAAAAGCCCTCATCGTTGCTGCAGCCAGAGTGACTATCGGGATGAGTCCCTACACCCTGCGCATGTGTCATGTGGGACAGTGGTATTTGGACTAGTCAAAGCTATGCCAGGGAGGGAGCTAGCACGAAATACTCTGGGCAAGTGAAGACACTGGGCACCCTGCACTATCCACAGCAGGCCACTCACCACGTCCCCAAGTCTCTGGAGCCATCTCAGCTGCAGGGTGGCCACTCCCCTATTAGCACACTCCAGCAGCATGACACATGGTGGCTAACCTGCTGCAAATATCCCTAATGCAAACAACTTCTAATAAGCTGTTGCTCTTGTAGTGCTGTTTGCATTAAGGCACAGAGAGCAGGCATTTTAACAATTACGTGTTTGTTTAAATATCAGCTAACATAACACTAACCAGAGCCTAATGAGAGCTGCTCCTGTCTTGAGCTGCCCTTGACGAGGCAGAGGCCATCCTGTCTCCCTCCTCTAGGCCTTGCACGCAGCGCAGCCCACCTCTGCGAACCATCTCCTGCCCCGATGGAAGCAATGGGAATGGCCAGGAAAGCAAAAACTAGGAAAACAACAAGCATAATAAAAGAGAAAGCTGAGGCTGATGCATTCACTTGACTCCAGACATAAGCGTTGAAGAAAACCAGCCAAACTCATCAAATAAATGAGAGGCATAAACCCTGCATCAGCCACACAACTGTAGCACCAGAGCACAGGGCACAGTTCTACAGCAGAGCTTGCTCTGCTTACAAGTAGGAAATGACAGCAGCAAGAGATGTGTTTGGGAGCATCGTAGTGCTGTAAGACATTATCATTTCACCTAAGTCTGGTTGCACGTCCTGCCCACTCCACCATTTCACTGATATTTATGAACCCAGAAGTTGTCACTGTGGCCAAATGACTAAGCAGCACTTCAAAAAAATATCATCCTCCCACGCTATGACTTCTCTTTACCAAGAAGAAGAACTGAGGCAAGCAGAAATCAGAGCTAATCCTTTTAAAAGGGGTTACCAACACCAGGCACCTGGATTTCTGCAAGGTCCCTTCTTGAAACACCCCCCTTTCACCTCCCAAATGAGGAACAGCCCAAGACAGCTGCAGAGCTGAGACAGGATGCACGAATCTTTGACAACATGCTCTTTTTCAGACCTATTTTAGGGCAAGATATGATGCTGTGCTGTGGAAGACTTGTAGGAATTTCCTGGTACTTTCCAGGAATTCCTGGGTCTAGAAGTTCTCCAGGATTTCCCAGCTGGGAATTACCCCAGCACCTTCTCTGAATTTTCTAGTGTTTTATAGGATTTTCTTGATCAAGAAAGGTTACCTGCCCAGGATTTCCCAGAAAGCTCTGGAACCCCACATTTCAGCAGCCAGTCATTAAAATGATTTGGACAGAAGCTGAGAGAAAAAAAGTTATCACAGGCTCCTCCACTGCCGGCACCTTCTCAACCCTCTGGTATGTTGATGCATCACCCAGGAATTAAAAAAAACACAACCAAACACCAACTCAAAACCCAAAACTGATTAAATTTGACCTTATCAAATCTGGATGGGTCTATTAAGGCACCAATCAAAGGGTGAGCAAAAAAACATTCAATCTTTAATAATCCTTAACAACAGCTCTGTATCTGCTACCTGTGCTTGCATGGATGGCAGCATGAAGGGAAAGGAGGAAAAAACCCAAGCTTTGTCTGCCAGATGCCGAGTGGCTGCCAGTGTCTGGAGGGGACATCAGGTCACCTCATGCTGCCCTCGGTTGGGGCTGGCTTGGGACCTGCCATACAGTTCATGTTTCCAGGTCTGCCCCAGGCACAGAGATGCCCCTGAACCTGCTCTGTTCCTTGGGGAACATGCCATGAGGCTGGGATATCTGCAAGTCCTTCCCTGGGGTTCTCTGCCCTGTCCTCACCACCCCACGGTGAAATAGGGAGGGAAACTCTGGTCCATCTGTGCTAGAAAGCCCCAAGCAAGCCTTGTGCCAGAGAAACCACAGCCCAGGAACCGTTTGGGCCCATTTGGCTGTTCAACTCCCTCCTCCACCTTTACATCCCTCAGCCCTGTCAGGGGACTTTGACTTTTTTTTTTTTTAATATCCCAGAATAAGCACCGGTTTGACATAAGCAATGATGATCGTTTGATATAGCAAGGGTGAGAGACTAATTAAAACCCAGAGCTTTATGATTTCATTTGGCTGCTGCAAGATCTGGCTGTCTAGGTTTATTTATGTGAGTTTTAAGTGTTTTATGCAAATTCTAGTGCTTGTGAAAGGCCTTGGATTCCCCAGCACAGAGAGGAAAGTACTCTGTTTATTCACAGGGCTGTCACAAGCAGCAGAAGGTCTAGCCCAAGCTCTGGAGGGATTCCTGAGGATTCAGCTGGGCTGTTCAAGGTGCTGTTGTTTTGATATCGATTTCCATCCACATCAATGCACTGGGGCTACACACACAGAGCCCAAATGAGGGCCCTCGAACTCACTTGCATTTAGCCAAAGCAGCTGAAAAACTTATTGCTCCCACCTGCAGGGTCTGGAAGCTCTTTGCCAGGAACCCTCAAAGCTGGCAGGGTATACAACGTGATGCCCTGCATGGGAGTCACAGAGCTGTATCTGTACCAGAGGTTTCCACTGCCTTTACTGCATCAATCAAAAGCCTGATTGAAATTAAAACTGAGGCCCAGATTTTGCAGTTTCATCTGTCACATCTCAGCAATGTGACAAAAATAGGAAATAATGCAATGGTACCTGGAAAGAAGCAGAGAGGCTGTGCACAAGGGAACAGTCTTTGGAGCAGGGAGGGTCTTTTCAGCCTGTGTTGATAATGCACCAGGCTCTCCCAGGGGCACAGACCAAACTGAGCTGCATTCCCTTGCCTCCAAACCATTGTACTTGGCTTTGGTGTTGGAAGGAACGGCCCCAACTCCTGTCTTCAGCTCCCCTAGCATTGCAGAGAGTTTGGTCATGTATTAGCAGCCTTCTTGTGCCTGCGCAGCCCTGAATGCACCCACAGTGGCCTGCCGTGCGGGTTGGCCAGAACAAAGCACCTGCAGGGGACAGGCAGCCTCCCGTCAGGGACATCTCCCCTTTCTGAATGCAGACCTAGTAGCAGGGAATTCCTTAACAGTAGGGACTTGCAATCAGTCATTCTGCATCTCCTGGAGCGGAGCCCAAATGTGCAGACATCCCCCACCCCACCCAGTGCTGGTCTCAAAAGCCAGGCCATGCCCACCAAACCTCCCACAAATGTCCAAGACAAATGTTAGAAGCTGAAATAACCCACAAGGTCCAAGCACCACCTAATCAATTACTCCCAACTGTTTCCTTTCTTTAAAAATAGACACATTATTTCCTTTCCTCTCTACTTCACAGGGCAGTTCAGAGGATTAATTAATATTGGATACACGTTTGGGTCTGACACACTTTATAAACAGTTAGTATTAATCAGACTGGAATTGATCAGCTCTGGCTTAGCACAGCCCTTGTCAGCCACTCTCACATCTCGGTGCTGATTGTTGATGCTGTGATACATGACTGCGCTGCATCTCAGCCCAGGATCGACCATCAGGACAGTCTAGCACTGCTTCTTAGACCACTATGGCATTTCCCTACCCCTCCACACCATTGGGTATGCACAAACCTGTGGGAAGTGCATCCCTGAGATCATCCTACCCAAGCAGAAAAAAGGGAGGGCAGAGAATTTACATGAAATATCCCACGTGAGGCAGCAGTGAATGTCTGTGTCACCAGCCTTGTGTTCATGCCTGGCATTCAGCCCTGTCCTCCATGCCAATCTTTGTCCAGCTTTGCCTTTTCACTATTGTCTGCTTCTCATCTGTATCACAGTCTGCAGCCTGCCCTTTGCCTTTCCTTTTCTGCACTATGCTTAAACCCTGGGATCAAGAAACAGGAATACTGGATGGATCACAAATACATCTGGAGATTGCAGTCAAGCACTGGCCGGAGCAGACCCCTCTCTCAGCTGAGAGAAGAGTTGTCCTGTTGCTCACCTCCTGCTCTTTGCTTTTCAATGCATGGTGTCAATCAGCCTTCAACTCAGATGTCAATAAAAGCAGCTTTTCTGACTGCGAGGTCTCTGCTAAGCATGGCTTTTGGGATTGGAGAAGCTGTTCACCAGGGCCTGTGCATCTTGTTTATCCCTCAGGTGATGTAACACAACAGGCTCCTCTGAAAGGCAGCTCTACAACTGTTTTGCATTTTGAGGATACACTGAAGAATCCTGTCTGGGACACAGGAGTGTGATGATCTCCTGTGCCACATGTGTAAGCAGTGAGCACTCCAAGGAGCAGCTCCTTTGCCATCACATCAAGCAGTTCACAACAGTGCTCTGAATCATGGCTCCCTCTGCCACCAAGGGAATACAGGATCAGCCCCTCTGAGGCCAAATGAACTTGCCCTAAGGTCAGTAGGACACTCACTACGCTCCACCAATGCTGGAGGGACCTCAGTGGGATGCCAGAGGTGCCAGACTGGTGAGGTAGGAACGGGGACCTACTTACCTGTGGTGGGTTGACCCTGGCTGAGGGCCAGGTGCCCACCAGAGCCGCTCTATCACTCCCCTCTTTCATTAGACAGGGGAGAAAAGGTACAATGAAAGAAAACTTATGGGTCGAGATAAGGACAGGGAGAGATCATTCTCTAATTATCATCACGAGCAAAACAGACCGAACTTAGAGAGGGAATTCATCTTATTTATTACTAAGCAAAACAGAGCAGAGGAATGAGAAATAAAACCAAAATCTTAAAACACCTCCCCCCACCCCTCCCATCTTCCCGGGCTCAACTTCACTCCCGGCTTCAAACCTCCGCCCCCCCAGCGGCACAGGGGAACGGGGAGTGGGGGTTACGGTCAGTTCCTCACGCGGTGTTTCTGCCGCTTCTTCATCCTCAGGGGGAGGACTCATTGTTCCCCCGCTCCAGCGTGGGGTCCCTCTCACGGGAGACAGTCCTTCACGGTCTTCTCCAACGTGAGTCTCCTCCACGGGGTGCAGACCTTCGGGAGCAAACTGCTCCAGCGTGGGTCCCCCACGGGGTCACAAGTCCTGTCAGCAAACCTGCCCTGGCGTGGGCTCCTCTCTCCACGGATCCACAGGTCCTGCCAGGAGCTTGCTCCAGCGCGGGCTTCCCACGGGGCCACAGCCTCCTTCAGGTGTCTCCACCTGCTCCGGCATGGGGTCCTCCACGGGCTGCAGGTGGAATCGCTACACCCCCTCATCCTCCCTCCATGGGCTGCAGGGGGACAGCCTGCTTCACCATGGTCTTCACCACGGGCTGCAGGGGAATCTTGCTCCGGCGCCTGGAGCACCTCCTCCCCCTCCTTCTGCACTGACCTTGGTGTCTGCAGATGTTCTTACATCTTCTCACTCCTCTCTCTGGCTGCAAAAGCTCTCTCTAACTGTTTTTCTCTTTCTTAAATATGTTATCACAGAGGCGCTGATTGGCTTGGCCTTGGCCAGCGGCGGGTCCGTCTTGGAGCCGGCTGGCATTGGCTCTGTCAGACACAGGGGAAGCTTCTAGCAGCTTCTCACAGAAGCCACCCCTGTAGCCCCCCCGCTACCAAAACCTTGCCACACAAAACCAACACATTACCCCACTTTCCCCTGCAATAAGACGGAACAAGCTGACTTTCCCTGGCTATAGATAGACCAAGGCATGTCCTATATCTTGCCTGCAGAGCCAAGCGATGCTGGCTCAGCATTAGCCTGGCCATCCTCCAAAATTGGATTTCCAATTAATAGCGTCGACTCATCATGGAGAAGAGGCAGCTCAGGTCTTAGTTGAAGGTCAAGGAACTGCAGGCAGCACAGGACAGATTTACACACCACGTAAGTTCCCCAATCACCTGCAGCACACAAGGGAGAGGCCAGGCCCAAGGTATGAGCCTTTTGTCCAGCAAGGGTGACGGGAGGCTTTTAGATGAGCTCGAGGTGGCTGATCCTAAACCCAGCAACACTGCAGAAATTGGGAGAGGGGGGAAAAAAAAGACAGAGAGGTTTTCCCCCACACTGGCAGCTACTGGGAT
Source organism: Balearica regulorum gibbericeps (assembly GCF_011004875.1). Classification (NCBI taxonomy): domain Eukaryota; kingdom Metazoa; phylum Chordata; class Aves; order Gruiformes; family Gruidae; genus Balearica; species Balearica regulorum. The sequence goes on along the minus strand of NC_046209.1, from coordinate 3,638,767 downwards.
GAAAGGGCATTTTCACCCTCAGCCAACAAAAGCACACACCACCTGGATTGTGGGTGAAGAGAGCCATAGCAGCATTTGGATAAGCTTAAGGAGACCCAGCTCACACCAAACCTTCCCTCCCTTGATGCTGAAGGGCTAAGGCCACCCAGATGTCCTCAAGCCATTCCTTGTATGGAACAGGGCCCTTGGAAATGGGCACAGCACAAAACAGCACCTTATAGCCACCATTTGCATTTTGAAGCATTTCCCATTCTCCTGCTTGGGCAAAGGTTCAAGATTTGAGGTTGGAGGGGAGAAGGGGGAGGAGAAAGTATTTTATTTATAACTGCACATTCATTTGATTAAGAGCTGCTTCTGAAAGATTTGCCTGAAACAATATGAAGGGAAGGGGTGGGGCAGTGGGGGAGAGAAATCATGCACTACAGTTTAATCCAAGAAGCACTGCAGAGGGTTGGGAAATGGCTGGCACTCTCCACCCAGCCCCTTCTGAAGCAGCTGAGCAGAGCTCATTTCTGACTAAAAGAGACAGCAGTTCCTGGAAGATGCTTTCTTTCCACACATCCTTGGAGTAAGGAGTCTCTGTTCTGGACAGATGGGATTCCTGAAATACCAGTTTCATTCCAGGGATGGAGAAGGGTTAAACTCCCAATGAAAGCACCAAAAAAATCCATCTGCTGAGACTCACCAGACCTCCTCCTCCTCTCCCCGAGGGTGCTGCAGCTTGGCAGGACAGTATAATCACCTTATCAGTATTTTCCCATCATATAAATTCACACAAAAAAATCAATTAAGTACCAGTGTTGTTGATTATAAATCAACTATTTACATAATTAATTACTATATCTTTAATAAATGGTATGCAGGAGAGGAAGCTGGCAAAATATAGCCATTCTTTTGGCATCATCAATTATTTGGAAGGGAAGGCAATTACACTAAATCTTTCTTCCACCTAGCTCTCTTGTCAAGGGAAATATCTCCCCCTCCTTCATCCGATTCAGAGCTTGGAACTGGGCCTCCAACATCACATTACTAAATTGCTTAAGCAGCATTTTAAATAACAAAAAGGGATATCATTTAATTTTTTTTTTGAAACATGAAAATCAATAAGCTGTCCTTCAGCTTCCCTGAGTGATTGGCCAGCGCTGTCTCTCTCTGAGCTAATTCAATTTTCAGCCTTATTCGGAGCAACCAAGGCTTCAAAAAATAATCCTGCTGATCTTATAGGGCCTATCTGGGACTTCATTGAGGAACTCCTCTCATTGAATTAGATATCCTGTCCTTTTTGAAAGGAGATGCATTCCTGTCATTATTTGGAGACAGACCTTGATCAATAATCCTTGCTGATATTTACAGCTGCACTATGGGTGACAGTTCCTTGCATGTCCATGTACAGTGACATGGAAACCAGCTACTAGATGGGGAGTCCATCGACTTGGACTGCATGGCTGGGGATCTCTCTAAGGGTGGATGTCCAAAAAGTGTCAGCAGATGGTTTCTACCTGGAAACTCTTGACACTCCACCCCCAGGTACATGGGAGGGGAGACTTCAGAGTGCTGAGCACCTTTTATCAAGGGCAAGAGGCCAGCCTAGGAGCCTGGTTGAGTAAGGGTCTTGCAACAAGGAAGGCTGGCCCTGGGTGGAGGGGGAAGAATGGCAGCTGGGAGGTAGGACTGCATCCTGCTCTGTTGAAGGCTCTGTAGGTGATTTCCAGACTGAAAAGATGACTTCTTGTTAATGTAGCTGTGTAGCTGAAGCCTCCAACTGCTGCCCATCTGCAGAGATTCAGCTACGTGACTCTGCCAGCAGAGGGGACTGCCTGAGTGCTCCCTCATGCCAGAAAGCTCACGTCACCTTGCTCAGCGTGCCAGCACTGAGCTGCGGCAGCAGAGGTACAGACAGACACTCCTTTGCTTTTGAGGGCAGTCCTGCCACCGCTGATAGTCTCTTCCCTATAAAACTGGTCTAGGTCATCTTTTGTCTATAGACTGCTCTCATTATTTCTGAGCTGGTAATTGCATCTCCCCCTGTGTCTGTAAAGCACCTAGCACAGCTCGAAATGCCACTGTATCATCAAAGATTAATCCTCCCTCATGAAAAACCCAACGGGCAAGGCAAAACACAAAAAAATCCCTCCACTCTCCACAGCCACTAGATTTTAAAAGCAAAACAGGAATTCAGAGCAAGTGTCCCTCCAGCCAAGCAGCCTATCTCCAAGAGTGGCCAGCAGAGGATGCTTAGGGAAAGAATAAGAAACGAGCAAGTACAGCATGAATTTATACCTTCCCAGCTCCCAGCAATCAGGGAAATGAAGGCTTTCTGAGCCAGTACTTGCATCTGGACCATCCTCTCTAATAGTTATGCTCCAGGAATTTTTCTGATGTGGGACTAGCATGCCTTTCCTTCTGTGTGAGGAGTACTGCATCTCCCCACCCCTGGGGGCTACACCAGTATCAGAGCAGGGCAGGTAGAAAACAGGTTATTTCCTTACAACAGCTTATAAGATTCAGTGGGAAATGATCACTTATTAGAGGTTACACAGGAAAATGAAACAGAAATATAAACCTGCTCTGGAAATCTTGATGTCAGCTACAACATTAGGTCATACAGCACAGAGGGAGATCCCTATTCAATTCACTGAGATTATAGACTCATTCATCAGAATCCTACTAGTTTCATCTCATTACAGTCATCCACCCCAGAGCATAAAAGATGCTGTAGCCATTAACTGGATGACTAATACTGCCCCATTTTAGATAAACTGGGATAGAAGAGAAGTTAAGGTGACCTCCCCAAGGGCAGATGCTGAGAACAGAAAAGCAGTGGCCCACTTCCTAGTTGCTTTATCCACATGAGAGATTTCTCCCTCAATACACGTCTGTGTGTTTTCAAAAGAGCGTGCGTTTACACGGAGCCCAGTCATAACAGAGCAAATTTGAACATCCACTGAACCACCATAAACAACACTCGGTTTGAAACATTTTCTCCATCTTTCAAGATTATTGCAGCATCTGTTGATCACATTAAGTTGTAAGTGTGCTGTCTCCATGGAGACTGCAGAGTCTCCCTGGGTTTCCAGTTACTGTATGTGGTTTCAACTGAAAGCAGAGTCACCCAATGAGTCAATCTCTACTCTGTGTAATGAAAGGAAAGGATGTCACTGGGCTGATTGTTAGAGATGTTGGATAATGAAGCTAGATTTATCATTACGTTTTCTTAGTAAGACATAGGTATGGAAGTGACACCTCAAACAGGGATTTGTGTAAGGTTTTGTTAGAAGAAAATCCTTAAAAGCAGTAGGCATCCTTCTTCCTTGGAGAGATCTCCATTCATCCATAGGGAAACTCTCCCCGTGAATTTGCACAATAACCATGAAATAACCAGAAGCTATCTTGTGAAACAAGTAGCCACAGATAAAAGCCACTCTTGAAGGGGAAAAAGACCTCAGTTAAAACCTCTTTTGCTTTTAATCAGCGTGGGGGCCCCTTGCAAGAAATGTAAGGACAATATTTTTTTGTAATGGATCAGGGCTGAATTCAAGAGCATTCAGCCAGCATGCAAAGTGACAATAGTAACGAGGAAGCTCAGTTAATTTGGCTTGCAGACTTCATTCTGTCAAATCATTGGAAGCCCTGGAATTCTGGCTTTTAACTACGCATTTGCTTTTAATTCTTGTAAAGGGAAAAAAACCATCATAACATCTGAATTCAAATCCTACAGGAGGGAAATTAAACACCAAAGTAATGGCAAGAAATGAACCACCTCTTATTGCAGATACATTATAAATAAAAGATATTTTTTTCCCCCCTGTTCTCCCAAGCTAAGAAAGCAACAGAAGCTGACCAGTCTTCACATTCTTTACACAGAGACTTGATTCAAGAGGCTTTCCTTCAGGGACACGGGAATTTGAACTGATGAAAGAGGAATACTGTGTGCAGGATCCTCCCTGTAATCATGTTTCCAGCCAGCTCATGATCATTTTTCCCTTCTTTTCTCCACTCTGTACAAACCTTTCTCTGCACTCTCCACCTGCAGCCCCTGCATGAATTGGACAATTCTCCTCTTGGAGTCACCTCTGCCTGAGCAGCAACATAGCTGAGAAACCCATGCTCCAAGAGCACTCCCACTCCTTCCATGTGACTGCTGCAGCACTGTCATGCTTGGTGGTGTTGCACAGAGAAGTTGCAGAGGGCAGGAGCATTGGCTGCTTGGGAGCAACAGCAAGGGCACCTGCTTCCTTGCAATACAGCCTTAGAAAAATTCAGCTCTGTACCCTAATGCTTGTGGAGCAAGCAAACAAGCTCTGTATCCTCATCTGAAGCCACACAACTCACCGTTCTCATCTCCATCCCTCCATATGGATGCAGCAGGCCACCTGGCTTGGTCTTCCCCTTTCCAGAGGCTGGGCTACTCCTCACCCCTCCCGTTTTCAAAACAGGGAAATGGAGGCACGAGGTGCTGCATAACCTTGACAGGTGCAAACAGATAGGACACTACTCTGCATCTTTTTAGAACAGAGCACAGCAGCTGTGCCATTCATAAGGCTGAGACACCCTGCCCTTGAACTGATGAGGACTGATCTGGAACCACGCTCTCAGCCATAACAGTATTCCATGCCTTCCCCCTTATTTACACTCATCTCTTTCCAAAACAAAACCACTCAACGGCATTGCTTGCCTAAGGATGATGGGCTCTTTAAGGGGCACTGAGCTTCACTGTGGTTATAGGCTCTGCACAGGCAGACCAAACCCCTGAGATGATTGAGTGTGGCATCCCAAAAGGAGGGGAGGGAACACAAATAAACAAACTGCTCTGCTCTAAATGAAAGAGCTGCTGGATTTAATGTGACAGGACCTGGGATGCTTCATTTGACACAGACTGGCAGCAGTCTGGTGATTGGCAACCGCTCGGAATAATGGCTCTCTGGACTGTCATAACATCGCAAGATCATCTGCAGAGCAGCCCAGCCAGCCCCAAGCAAAGTGTGGGATCTGCTGGGTTGTGGTTAAAAATGAAATAAGCTCAGTGGCTCAGGACTCTCCATTGCCAGGACCTGGAAGGAGGCAACCCGCAGGGTCCAGACCACACATACCTGGCTGAGCTCTCAAACGCTGTCTGGGTATTCACATCTCCGGAAAGAGTGGCTCCCAGGCCATTCAGAACTGCAGATTTGTTGCTTTGTGTGTTTATCCATGAACAGAAAACCTTGGAGGAGGCAAGAAGGAGAAAAGTTTAACTGAACTGCCCTCAACAGTACACTGCAGAAAACTGACTCTTTTTGCCCTTTTAGCCTGCAGCTATGTATCTGCAGCCCTGAACTGCAGCATCACTTTTACTCCAGGACCAGACACTACCAGCTGAGCTAATCTCCAGCCTGTTGCCCAGCTGCATAGGAGAAAGATGAAGGCTACAACACTGCACACAGAGCCAGTCCAAGGCTTCTCCCTGCTGGAGGAATGTTTTGACCTTATTTTTAGGACAGGAGCAAGAAAAAGGAGATGAGGAAACTCCCAAACATGGGCTGTCTTGGACACTATCACCACTGGCAAAAGTCTCAAACCCACCTTGAGTTGAGCCTTTCTTTTCCGCAAAAGAGGAGAGCAAGAGTATGGCAAAGACAAATCTTCCCCCAAATCCCACTATAGCATCCCTATTCAAATCAGGCGACACCCCAATGATCTTATCTGATAAGACTTGGAGGCAGGCCAGCGATCACCTCTGGGAATAGCAGATTTGCTTTCTTCTAAAGCACTCCACTATCAGAGGGCTCCAAATAGCTGAAGTTACTATAAAAAACCACCACCCTTAGAGTTATGCAGTGTAGTGCAATACTGAAGCTGTTATGCCTAGGCTGCTAGGCTTCAAATGGGGTGTGCAAACACATGTTCAGATAGCCAAGTCCATTGCTGAAGCTAACACGGCAGCTAACACTTCACTGCCTGTGTGCAAAATACCATGCCTTCCCCCCTTAATTACACTGCATTTGCTAAGCTTAGTTCAGGGTGGGCAGGATGATGCTGGCTCTGTTTTGAGCCTGGGTACAGCCTCCTACTATGGTCCCAAAGTTGCAGCTCTGCTGGGGCGTTACTTTTCCCCCTTGCTCTTGGCTGTGACAGCAGAGCAGCTGTTTGGGTGGGAAAGCACTTGTGTCTGAGCAGCGGTGTGGTTGGTTCAGTTGTTGCTCAAGCTGTATTTATGGTTTTCAAGGCCCTAAGCTGGCAGTGCCTGCCTGAACAGGCTGGTTTGAATGCGGTTCTGGAACCAGACACAGCTTTCTAGTTTGCAATGGTGGAAGAGGATATTTCAAAACAAGCCAGGCACTGGCTTTCTGCTAGGTTAATCCATGCAGCTCCTGCCTTGTGTTTTGGAATATTAACAATCCCTGCAGCAGCAATGCAGCACAGCTGCTGTGAATCCTTCCTGCTAACCACTCTCTAACAAGAAAGAAAATCAGGCCCTTTTGCATTTTGGTAACCTATGGCTACACCAACCCTGCACCTTGCTGAAATTAAAAGAAAAAAATAATGCACTGAAGGCCAACATGTCCAGAAGATGACCCGATGGGCTGTTTCCCTTCTCTGCAAGATGCCATCATTTCCTCTGGCCAAAGTCTTCCAAGTCAATGGGTGTTAAGGGTACTAGGAAAAACATTGGCTCCCCTTACTTAAAGATAAATATTTTTTTTTTTAAAGGGCAGCTGGTGAAACCTACAACCCCAGTTGCTAAAATCAGCATCATCTGTTATTTCCCATACCATCGCAAAATGTTCCATTTTATCTGAGCTAAAAACAGCTTTTCTCTGCTGGAAACATGCAAATATCATTCCTTCATAAAGAAGCCACCAGATGGGAACTTAATAACTGTAGACTCTAATTCGCATTGCCTGGAGTTGCAAAAAACACCAAACTTTGAAAATTCTTGTTTATACCCAGCTTATTCAATGGTTTAAATATGTTTCCATGCACAGGCATCTGGCCCACAGCCAAGCTGTGTTAATACTAAGGCTATTTCTCCATGCAGGATGCGAGCAGAAATGACTGGAGCTGTGGTTTTGGCTCTCCTTGGTTCTTTCTGCAAAACAGAGATTTACATGGCATAATTACTCTGAAGGTGAGCTGGCAGGAGTACATCAGGTCTGCAAAAGCCACCCTTTTTCTCTGTGCTTGTTATTTTACTCACCGTTCACTTTTTTAATATAAAGTCCATTCCCCCCCCATCAAAATGTCTGTGAAGTGAAGCAGACATTTTTCTGCTCTTGCAAAAGTATGTGGGAGAGAAAATTTTATTGGAGTTTTATGGATGCCTAAATGGCTCTGCTGTAGGAGGGAAAGAAAAAGAGCACAGGAAGGAGATGGACAGCAAAATACGAAGCAAGAGTGATATCCCTCTGTGCTCTAAAACTTAAGCTGGGGAATACAGAACCCAGAAACAGCAAAAGAAATAAATTCTTCATGGATCCATTTATAACCAGAACAAGTGTTTGCAGTGCAGGGAATAAAAGCAGGCACGGACAGGGCAGCTTTCACATGTTAACTCTAACCATCCTCCAGCACTCTTACAGAGCACTTTCATGGAGGCTGGGCCTGGCTTTGTGTGCAAGCAGCTTTCAACAGCTTTCTGCAAGGCCTGACTTAACTTCCTCCCTGGTGCTTGGCAATTGAAGCCTCATCTTTGCCCCACTGTATCCTTTGCGGAGGGACAGTCTCCTACATGCCCATACGTGATTCAGTGCAGACCCCTACAGAGGAGCACGATTGACTTGGGCTGCTAGGAACATAGATCAGCATGCTCAACCCAGGCAAGGAGAAGTTTCCTCCTGCCAGGACTCATCTGCCTTCACAGAGCATGTGCCAATGTCCATACTACTGCTGGCACATTACTACACTGGCAGGGCCGTGTCAGGATCTCAGCCTATCACTGCTGTCTCTTGTTTAGGTGTCTGCTGCCTCCTAGCTCCCTGGGGTCCCGGATTTGGATCTCCAGGAGCAAATTTAATCATTATAATTCGTAACTAAGTTTTGCCAGAAGAACGTGAGCAAGATGTTTGATACTCACCTTACAGGAATAACATCTAAATTTAGCTGAAACACCCATTTCTCCTGCTCCCTGCCCTCGCAGAGTTCCATCATGGCCCAAAGGGCTAAACACCTTCTTGTTCACACATTCACCTCTGCTCACCACATTGTTTACACTGACAACTAGAACAATCCCCAGCTGTCAACTATTCGGCTCATTGCATAAGGGTGACCCCAGTACAGATACTATCAACATCAAGTCTGTTGTCTTTGCATTTTGCATTATGTGTCTGTGAACAGATCAAGTTCCTATAATGGACAGGATCAGTTCAACATGCACAGGAACCTCTTGGATTCAGTTAACACCCAGGTTATAGCCTCTGTTTTAAGTATGAATTATAGTCTTTATCTAAAACTATCTCATCATATGGATGTGTCTGTTGCTGAGTATATTAAAATGAAAGGCTGTTGTTGGATACTGCCCACTAGTGAGGGTTGGAAAGTACAGAAGAGCCTTCTTCCAGTTCATATCCAGATCCAGTCCAGGTTGGCAATGTAATAATCAAGAGCTGAAATGAGACTGTTCTCATCCTATTGCCTAATGGGAAGCTGGACACTCAGCAGAGCTGCCACCATTGCTACTTGCTGTCTCCACAGAAAGATCAGCTGGGCAGGGCACTGAGCTTCCCTCCTGCCCAGAAAAGCAGGGGGCTCTGAGGGCAAGGCCACATGCCAGCACAGGTACTGGCATTATCTGCCTGTTGTGCCATTAAACAGGCATGCCAAACTTTTCAGGAGCACAGGGACAAAAGGTAAGTGGTGAAATGGAGCCCTTGCTGTAGTTGGGAGCACATGCACAGGAGAAAATAGTTTCTGCAATTGCAAACACCAGGCTGAAAGCTACCTGAGGGCTCAGAGTACATGGCTCCTCCTTCCTCCCACCAGTAACACTCCTGCTGCAGTTAACAGTATTGTACTGTTGTATTCTCACATGGGAATCCCCAATCTCTACAGATATTTTACACGCTTGAAAAATAAGCACAGAGGAAGGAGCACATAAATCCAGATTCTCAATCCATAAGCAAAGCAGGAATGAAGGCTAATCTAGCTATTAAAAGGAGGCTCATCGTCCCTCTGACACTGAACTGGAAGCTCAGGAGGCATGAGAGAAAACCACAACTTTGGTTGGAAAATATGTGCCTTGATCACCCACTCACCTCAAGCAGACAATGAGAAGTTAAGACCCATTCTCTGGAGATTAAGCCAGAAAAAAAGGCCTGAGACTTCACCTAGGCAGTAAATGATAATTAAAACCTGCTAAATCTACCATCAGCTTTTTCTCTCTGGGTGTACAGAGAGGCAAGAAGGGGGAAGCAGGGAAGGAGGGAGGCATTTCAGACTTGCATCTAACCTGTTTTCCAGATGAGTTTTTCAATGATCAGATTCAATCTACTGTAAAAACTTCCCAGGGAGAGAAACCCTCAGCGCATGAACCAAAAATGTAATGATCTGGGAAATGCATTCCTCTTTAGGGGGAAGAAAACTGGTTTCACCTTTGTGCTCCCACTTTTACTGTTCACAAACTATGCAGATTTCTTTGCTACAGAGGGGAGAGACACAGTGACAGAGCCATGACACTGAGCCAGCTAAAGACACAAGGATCAGATCCTTGTCAAACACACTGCCCCTTGGAGGGGCTGCTAAACTGCATCAGATCCAATGTCTGTCTGCTCATTCTCCTCCTCACATTATGTATCATCCTGGACTCTACTAGGAAGAGACTGGCTTAAGCGCACAGTGTAATAAATCTGCAGCAAAGTTTATCATCATTAGCTAACATATTTACATATTTTTGCCACCTGTAGCTGTGTCCACCCCTTCAGTGACTCTTGTTAAGTGCCTGGCCTCAGTGGCTTCCTGTGGCAATAAGTTTCACAGTAATTATGTAGTATGTTAAGAAGCACTTTTTTATCAGTTAATGCAGTTCTGGATACATCTGTGCTTCCAACTTCTGCTAAAAGGTCTGGTCCCTAATTGATGCTGCTGTGCCACCAAGAATCCCCTTGTGACCATGCCAACCCCTGGAAGTCTCTGCTTCCATTAGCAGAGCACTTCACCAGGGTTAGCAGGGCTCAGCTATCAGCAGAGGGAAATGCTGCCACTGTAGGTCCATTCACATTTGGAGGTTCACGTCTGCACAAAGCCCCAGGGAATAAGATCTTCTGCTGGGTAACTGCTGTAACTGCAGTGACTCACAGGTCAGAGGTCCCGATTTCACAGGAGGGCTGAAAGCAACAGCTGTTCATCCTTCATGCCCTGGACCTCAGGTCTCTGCTATGCTAAAACAAATGGAGTATGAAATGCTACCAGCTCAAACAGGAGGATTTTACATGCACATGAACAGCCATGCAAGTTGAAGAGTAACAGAGAAGGAGGCCTGATACTCCAGCCAGTCCCCAGATAAGTGTTGGTGCCCAAAAGCAAACCACATGACCATGTTTGTTGGTTTTAAACACCACTCAACAAACGACTCCTTCAGAACTTTACAACTAGGCTGTAGAAAGCACCTTTATAATCAAGGATACAACATGATTTAGCATGTGAGAAAAATGTATCAGACTAGGTGAAATCACCAACACAACCAGGCAGAACAGGCAGCTAAAGAGAACTGTCACACTCATTGCATCAAATGTTTTCTGTAGAACAGCACAGGGCAACCTTCAGTCTCCACCCTGAACACTTGAAAATGCCCAGGGAATAAACAGGTAGGGAGGTGAGGGACTTCTACATTATTCCCAGTAAAACCTTAATCTGATTCTGTGTCTGCTGATACACAACCCCTATTGCTCTTTGATTACCTGGTCCCAAAGGCTTGTGTTCAAGTTAGTCTCATCTCACACAGCTCTCAGCATCACAGCCATGAGGACTGCAGGCTGCAGCCCAGCCCAGGACTACATAAACACAACCAGGATTTAAGGAGATCCTGTGTCCTCCCGAGAGGGCAGCATGCTGAGAACTGGGGCTTCAAAGCTGAATCTCACTTAGCCTGAGTCCTCTCCCCAGGACAGAGCTGACCCACTTCATAAACGATGCTCTCTTCCTCCAGCATCCAAATGCCGCTGTATCATTTAGCACTACCCATGGGCTAATATTCTCCCTCAGGGATGGTAGATTAGATCCCACAATTTCTCTCTCCCCCTGAGTTTCAAAAGGTCTTTCAAGTGTAATAACCCAGGTATTTATATATCAATCTGCGTTACCTGAGGCACATATTATAGAGGCCTGGGTCATAGCAACATCATTACAGTGAGCTTTAAAGAGAGCAATGGGAATAGATAAATAATTCTCTCTGTGGTGCCCTTTCCATTTGTATGCTGAAGCTCAGCGCAGCTCCCTGCCTTGGACACACCTTCAGAAATACAGTATTTCACACCAGAGCTGAAAACTTCAAGGTAAGCAGCAACCGATCCTCCAGAGCTAAACAAACAGCCTTTTTCCCTTTAAATTACAGGCACTTACACATCACCTTGGCTCCTGTCTTCTGCTGCTTCCTCCCACTTCTTAATCCCTTGAAGCTGTTGCACATCTGCAGTCACTGCTTTTCAAAGCATTTGTGCTGCATTTTTACACTGCCAGGGACATTACAATGTGAGAAAAAGAGGTCATGGCTTGGCTGCCTTGGGGAGCAGCATCAGCCCCTCTCCATGGCACTGTGGCAGCTCAGCTTCAGGCAATCTGTTCAGTCACAGACCCTTGGGCAGATTCTTCTATTGAAGCACTTGCTTAATATTTTGGTGGACTAGAGGTTTAAACTGGACCAAAAAAGGCCTCCAAACACCTGCAGAACTCATTGGTACAACATGTCTCTTATCAGGTTACCCAGTTCCTAAAGAACATAGCACACATTTCTAACTGAAGAAAAAACCAAATCACATAAAAGGACTTCAGAAGGGTTGTAAGCTCTCTTGCTTACTCACTAGCCAACACAAGCAGGTCAGATCACTCCAATAACAGCATTTTATTGTTGTATTCACAGGCCAAACGAAAATCAGGTTCCTCTGGCACTAGGTGATGTACAAAAACGCTGCAAAAGCTTTACGATAGGTAGAGTATATGAAGAGGCATACAAGTGTCTGGAGTCATCCAGCACACACTGCTAACTAGGTGGCCTGACCTAGCATTAGTCCAGGGCTCTGACCACACTTTCCCATGTGTACCACGGGCCAGTGTGGACTGACCAGCTTTCACCCCTAAATTCCTGCTCACCATAGGTTTAATTCTGGTTTATAAATGCATTTTAATGCATTGACTTGCCCCTGAGGAAGAAAATGCCTGGTGTTTGTTTAAGTGTCTTTATTAGACCTGAAACAAATACTGCATCATTTAACTTTGAGGCTTTTGTTGCTGGTATCACTCGTGTTCTGCAAATCACAGACTCAAGACTGCATCTAACCCCTAATAAGCAAGCAAACTGCTATTCGTCCACCTCCCTGCTTTCCCCCAGCTGCTGTTATCTCTGTGTGAGACTGGGAATTGGAGGAAAGAATGACCCAGTGATTGTCTAAATCAGCCCAGCTCTAATTTACCGGAATATGGTTTGAGCAGCTAATGTAACACCTACTGTGAGCAAGATGGAGCTATCTCCAGGACTTCTGTAGGCTAGGAACATTCACTTAAATGGCATTGTCTGGCTGCACTCACTGGAGGGCCTGCCGTACCACAGAGAGCAGTTAACCCTTGGAGTGGGAAATTAGGTCAAAAGAACCAAGCTTTCAACTGCAATTGGAAAAGTTAACTTTCCACAGAAAATTGGGTGTCCTGTTTGCCTCTGTCACTTTCTCAACTCCTTGTGTAGCAAACAGCTTGAGCAATTACAGTGCTCAGGTAAACAGACACTAGCAAGGCATCCTCAGGATGCCCTCGGTCTGGCAGGAGCTTTTCCCAGCTTCCCCAGCCCTCACTGAAACAGTTACATGTCATGTTTCCCACAGCTGGATTTACCAGCTGGTCTCTCTCTAGATAGAAAGGATGGAGTTTTCTTCTTCTTTAAAATACTGGACTGAGTCACACAGAAGTCAGTGCCTTCCCTGGCCCTGGTACAGAAGCTGAGCTCCCCAGAAAATTACCTTCACCTCTGTCCTTCAGCTCCTCATGATGAGATGGGAGGAATAACTCCTCCTTTGCCTACTGTCTGTAGGCATTTAGAGGCAGACACTGGTTCTTGGCCTGAGCACGTAAAGCACCCAGGACCCCACGACAGCAGTTCCTGAGGGAGCAGGAAGATGGTCACCATGTAAACAGCTTCAGTTTCAACAGCAAGGTCATTTCAAGCTAAGTCAATGCTCACAGAGGATTCTGTGAGTATGAGACACAAATCCTGTTTTAACAGGTTTTGGTAGAAAATGTATTTAATTTAACCTTCTTTTCAAATGGAAGGATAGGTTTTCAAGAAGCAGTGCTTTCCAATTAGATGCTGTGACATTTTACACTACTACATCTGTATCAATCTAATTATCCCCACTTTACAGATGGGGGAACTGAGGCACAGAAGAGTGTAGTGGTGGATCACATGGAACCAGCTGTGGATCCATCTGGTTCCTGAGCACCCAAACCACAAGTATCAGTCAACTGAGTCCCCTCCAGAGACACAGGACCAACAGTTCAGCAGCTATGAAAGGGGTTATCCCAGCACCATGGAGCAGCCCTTCTCCTAAGGGCCCCCACCAGGTTCCCTTCAGCAGTTTTGTCAAAAGATGACTTTGTCATCTTCCCACGCAGCAAATTTTCACTGAGGCTGGCTTCAACCACAGGTAACATTCATGTTTCTTTTCACTGACAAAAGGCAAAATGGCAACATGAGGAATGCAACGCTTTCAGCCTGAACTTTCATCATTGTGGAATCACTAGGGTTTAATTGCTCACAGAGCCAGAGTTCCAGATCAAGCCGCATGTAATCCCTTTACCTTGCAATTCACAGTGTCTTGTGCAGGTAGCATGTAACCTTCTGGTTTAAAACCTGCCTTCCAACAAGCAAAGGCACAATTCCCATTAGCCTCTGTATTTCAGGAGAGGATGAGCTCTCTTCACCTGAAAAACTGAATCAGTAGAGAGCACCTTTGTCCTGCTCCACTTCCCATGCTGGGAGATACCTCCGGTCCCTTTATAACTCGCATAGGCTTTGTGTAGCAGGGGCCACTTCCAGGAGCTGACTCACTCCCCTCCCACAGAGGACCCGGCAAGCACACAGGGCTCAGCTAGTCACAGCTGCAAGGGAACACATCCCCATGTTGTTGCACTGCCAGGCAGTGCATAGACTGGGCACAGGCTGAGGGAAAGCAGCCTGGATGCAGATAACATCCTGCTTATGGCTCCTCCATCTTTCCACACATCTACTTTTCCAGAGCAATGATACAGTGGACCACTGAAATTAGGTGGAGGATTTCCAGCCTGCCTCAGATGAAGGTGTCTCTGTACTCCTTTTGCGGTACAGTGGGGAGCTATTTGCTTGGCCAGGGACAAGGCATTGCGCTTCATTCTGAGGATGCCTTTCCCATAAAAAGACAATCCTTTCATAACACTGACCTGGAGGCAGACTGCAACAGTTTTAAAAGCCACTTCCAAAGGAACAACATTAATGAATGTAGCACCATCTCTGGAAACAAGAATAGATCAAGAAAGAGTAGAGTACAGGAGACAGATGTAAGGTCAGCTTAAAAAAGAGACTAAGCGACTTCAGAGGAAAAGCCCATGTCTAGCAGAGGTGTCCGGATCACAGAGTCAGTCTATGCCCCTCACTGCGCCCAGATGTCCCACTGCTCAGACCAACCATCTAACAAATACAACAGCACACGTACCAGCAGCTGAACCTCCTCCTACTTCTGCAAAGCCAACATGCCATCCCGAGGGACTACCAAAACCAACTGATGGGCTGAGCTGTTGCAAGACCTACCCAGGGAGGCTTTTCAAATGTTCTCCCACTCCCCTGGGTACCATCTCTCCCCTTTCTAGGATGACCTGAAGTAGGCAATCACCTTCACAGCCCATCAGCTGGTGTCCTCCCCAGGCATCTGTACACCACACTAAGCTCAAGAAGAATAGCAGATGAGAGGGGTGAAAACATCCCCTCCACCTTGGTTTTGACTACAGCTAAAATCCAATTTTTAGTTACTATGTTACTTTAAAAAACAAAAACCACACAAAACCCCCCAACAGGCTTTATCCTAATTCTCCCAGGAAATAATGACTTTCTGTTATTAAATAATGTAAAATGATTGAGGTGAGTCATAAAGCATTTGTATTAACACTAATGGCTCCATGATTAATTTTTTCTTTATTTTATTATTATAAAACTTGTCTGTATCTCTTCCCCCTTCCTCTGTCCTCCCCATCACATTTTCTTCTCAGGGGAGGTAATCAAGACTTCACTTGAATTTCTCATTACTTGAAAGGCTCCGCATCACAATATGATAATGGGACAGTTTCATAATTACAATTCAAAAAATGAGAGCAAGAGAAAACTGGAGAGGTTTTCAGATGCTTTTGTCTTTCAGTCACCCAGAAATTAAAGAATTACTTTAAAACATATTTAAAAAAAAAAGAGGAGAGGACACTTTTGACTTACTGTTATGCAAAAATCATTGTGCCTGAGCTTTATTTTGGAAAGTCCATGCTCCCTCGTTATTTCCTTAGGCCACCTCCTCCCTCCTATTTTTTCTTTTTTTTTCTTTGATAAAAGTACTAGGCAACATTAACTTCCAGTAAGCTGCAAAACTAGACTGGTAACTTTGCATTTTACCACTAATTTGCTTAGAGGCAAATTACCCACTTTGTGCCTCAGTTTCCCATTTGCAGTGGAACACACTGTAGGAGCTAAGGCTATTTTGCTACATTTACCCAGAGGAGATCTACAGGTTTATAAAGCAAATTTTAAACCCTGCCTTTAGGAATGGGACGCAGGTGGCAGAGATGAGCAGAATTAGTCCTGTTCTCTGCTAACAGGCTTTGAGATCCCACAGGATATAAGGCTGGATTAGATCTGACAAATAATAATGATTATTCTTATTATTCCTCCTAGAACTGGCCTAAGACATCATCAGCTAGAGATATGTCAAAGTGGCAAGACATCATGCTTTACGTGGGACTCTGAAAGAGATGGAATTTCTATCTGAAAAGAGCCCTTTGCTGGGCAGAAAACCCCCCATGTTTTCTGCTGCAAGTGTTGCCCTCTCAGGCCCAAAGTGCATACCCTGCACAGCACCAGCCGCTCATCCTGATTCCTGGGGTCCCTTCTCAGCCTGACTTAGGACTCCCTCGTGTGACTAGAGGCACCTTGCAGTAACCACACCGTGCCTCAGTTTACCTACAGCTTCCTCCACAAAGCCCTTCACTGCAAGACTCTCAGCACTGCAGACAACGCTCAGAAAAGCTGTAAGGAGGCAACAAACCCCTCAGATAGCCTGCTGCTCCACCACAGCACAACCTGTGCCGGCCACAGCGGGGACAGCGATCACTGAGGTTCCCCTCTCCTCTGCTTCATCTCCACCACAAGGCCAAGCAGCTTCTGCCTCGCCACAGGGAGAGGCTCTGGAGGAAGAGGATTCCCCACTAGCACTGCTCAGGGAACACAGCCCTCACATAAAGGCCCTGAGGCCTCACCCTCAACCTCTGCAACTAGCAGAGAAGCAGAGGGGATGAAGCAGGGAAAAGGAGGCTGGAAGAGCCTTTGCCCACTTTCAACTGGCAAAACCAGACAGCTCAGACCAAGCCTTTACATCTTACCTGCCCAAAATCGGCAACACACAACAACTACCCACAAGCAGCACCACTACAGGGGGCTGCCTGCCCAGCCAGCATTTATAGCCTTGCTGTGAGGCATGGCTGGATGGGATTGGTTGGGGTGAACAGATAGCAGCAGCTGATTGGCCACTGATGGAGCTGCTCCCACCCCCCCGGGAGCGGCCATTTTCCCCTCCGGGGCAGCTGTGCGTGTGAGGAGCTCTCGGGGGGTTTTGTGCTGAAGTCCTGGGGTGGATGTGTGCTGCCTCACCTTCTTCCTGAGGTTTTGCACAGGTCTCGGTGGTTTGGTTTTGTGCTTGGTGTCAAATGGATGCCTAGGTGTCTTCCTAGCCCTGGTTTCAGCTATGAAAGACAGCCTGGCTGCTGGGGCCAAGGCTGTTGGAGGCAGGACCTGCTCCCTGAGTGTCAGCAGGGCTCCCAGGGCCCTGGCCTCTGGCAGAGCCCAATTAGACGCTGCTGTAAAGCAAATAATGCCAAAATGCAAATAGCGGCAGCAGCAGCAAATTCTTGATTAAATATGAATAAGCGCAGAGAATTGCTTATGTCACTCACCTCACTCTTCTCTGTCCTCCATCTGTCTGCTTCCCTCTTTCACCATCTCTTCCCCCAGCCATCTGTTGAGCGCTCTCCCTCCTTCTCTTCCCTCCCGGTCCCTGCACCCCCTTCCCTTTGCAGCTGTTTCATTTTGAGTGCATCCCAGTTAGCTGCTCCTCTCCCTCTTCCAGGCTGGCCAAGCCCAGGATTGTACATTGCTGGTTCAAGCTCCCTGGCATTAGTTTGGGCGGTCAGTGGGGATGTCATGGCAGTGCAGTGAAGGGTTCCTGCTCTTCTGCATCCCCTGGGAATGTCTCCCTGGCACCCTGCTGGAAGGATGCTTGAAGCTGCTGGTGGGGAGGGAAGTGGAAGAGGGCTTTTAAACCAGGTTAGCAACACCAGTTGCCCTGCTTGTGCAAGGAGATATTTCATAGTTTTGAAGAGCAGCCACTTTAAAGTGGGCCCTGGGGCAAGAAAGTTTCATAGCACTTCCCTGTTAACCCATAGGATACCTGGTCTCAGAATGCCCTTTGGACAAGGCCAAAGCAAATCTAAAACAATTAATGTTAGGCCGTACATGTAGGTGGTTAAAATAGTCAGTGGTCACAATGGGAAAGATCAAACCCACCCCCCTCAGGAGCCTGTTGGCTTGCAACGTCATTTACACCAGTGCAATGTTTGCATAGTGGCCTTTCAGCACACCTTGCAGGGTTTATTTGCTTTTCTCTGGAGTAAACAGTAGCACGAGGCAAAGGCATTGGAAAAAATGTGCATTGAAATCTATGGAAAGCACATAAACCTCTTTGCTCCAGCACATCACCTACATCTTCCTGGAGGGTGGGAACATTGCCCGCTGCCTGGCTGGGGTACCACCAGTGCTCCTGCTGCAGGGGATTTCTGTGCTACCACGGAAGCCAACAAAACTGGCTGCTGTCAGAGACAGAGATTAGGTTTGATCTAGACTGGCAAATCCAGGGTTCCTATAAAAGAGCTGAATAAGGGCCCTGTGTCTGACAAGAAGGAAATAAAGCTATTGGATTGTTAGCTTTGATAAATCCTTTCCCTGACACATTCCTCAGACTTTGTTTCAGCAAAGGATAGTGGTATAGAGAGAAAGAGACGGTGTTCTTTTTTTTGGTGATTTAAATACAGTGAAACAATGACATGCTATCAACATAAAGCTGTTAGAAGAATAACCTGAGTGCACACCTTCTTTCTAGAGTCTCCAGAGTGGAATCAGTTTAGATTGATGCATGATAAAGGAACGAGCCTGTTGCCTGAATGGGGCGGCTCTTGGTGCAATAGGCAGAGCTGTTATCAGACCTGTTAAACAAATAAAGCTGTGAAGTGCAGACATATTGTCTGAAGCACACGTGGCTTTCCAGGCAGCTGAGATCTTCTTAAGGAATCCTTGATAAAGGAACAAGCCTGTTCAAGTTAATGGATATCCTCGGGTGATGCTTGGAGAGGATGGGGATCTTTGCTTTGGCCGCTGATGCACAGCCTTGCCCTGCACAAACACCCTGGCTAATGGAAGCTCTGCCTTCCCTGGAGCAAGAAGAAGGCGGCGGCGATATTACTCCACAGCCAGGGCAGAGGGTGGTGATGGATGAGCCAAGCTAACAGGAGTAGCCCCAGCCCTGCTCAGTGGTGGTAGCAGAGGAGCATTTGGGTTGTCAGAGGTGTTGGACCTACAGCTAGGCCTTTTGGACAAGGACTGCTGTTCTGAAAGAGCTTGCAGAGCAAGGAGGAATACAGAGGGGTCATGGCTCAGGGCTGCTTTGCCCAGGGTCCCACCTCCAGTGAGGTTGCTTGGAGAAGAGAAAAGAGGAGTGATACAGGATTTGTCCCCAGCACATGTCCTGCAGGTGAGCATCTTTGAGGAACCTCTTCAGTCAGAGGCTATCCAGACTGTCCCACTGGATGGCTCCATCCTTAGCCCATGCTGTGCTATCACCAAGCAGGGCCCTGACCTTGAACAGATCCCAAATCAGATGCCAAAGTTACCTTTCAAACCAGCTTCACACCTCCTTCATGTCACAAGCATCTTCAGACTTTGTCCTGATTTGCCCCAGCTTGAGTGAG
This sequence comes from Balearica regulorum gibbericeps, assembly GCF_011004875.1. Taxonomy (NCBI): domain Eukaryota; kingdom Metazoa; phylum Chordata; class Aves; order Gruiformes; family Gruidae; genus Balearica; species Balearica regulorum. The sequence continues at coordinate 3,619,339 of NC_046209.1, read as the reverse complement.
AGAAAAACCAGGCTCCCTTCAACTGGGTTTCTAGCAATAACAAGAGAACAGTAATTTCACTGCAATGTTTTTCCTAAGGAAAAAAACCCCCACTATTTGTTTGTCTGCCTGTGACAGGGAGAATTTTTCATGTTACCATCAGCCCTGGAGTTCATTCACCTATTGGAAAGATGTCCAGCTTCGAAGGATGTTTAATCTTATTTGAAAAGAGGTAATTAGGAAAACACACACAAACACATGTGCCACACGCTCTCAATCTCATTAGAGACTGCATTCTCCTTCAGCTGAGGGAAAGGTTTTATTCTGATGGTGGGGATGAATGTGGTTTTGTGCTTGGTTAAACTGTGTGTGTGCATATGTGTATATCCATGTGCCTATGTAGGTGCATGTTTATGTCTCCGAAGGGGAGAGGTTTTAAACTTGTTGAAACCTGTGAAATTCCTCATCCTAGTTCCATTTTTAGATGCAGATTTTGATGAGAGCTCTCCCGTCACTGCACAGAGAGTATCTAATCACATTGTACAAAGACAGCCACAACTGACAATGCGTCTCCCTCTTCCAGGAGAAAGAAAGAGGGGGACAAAATGAATAATTCAAATGATAATTAGCAGTGTAATTATTCCTGTTTTTAGAGTAACCTACAGGACAGAACATCAACTTATGAGTCACTGGCAAAGTATAAACAGAAATAATTTGGAAGATGCTGTCCTGATGCTTTAGAAAGGGAGTTGTCAGAGACTTTCTCTTCTGATCTCACATTGGCATCAGGCGTCCCCTCCAACTGCTCTCTGTAAGGTCAAAACTGGCATCAGTCATCTGGAGCTCAACTAAGGGAGAAGGGGAGCTTCAAAAGCAGCGACAGGCAGTGAGGGCATGCAGGGAGGACATGGGCTGGTAGAACAATCAGAGCGGGGAGCAGAGATGAGACCCAGCAGCTGAACACCCATAACATCAGGCAGTGGTTTGGGCTTGATTCAGGCCAGGGAACAGTCTTTTGCCAGTGTAGCAGATCCCAGTTGCAGGTCTGGCTTTGATGTGCTCCAGTCTTGCAAACAATGATGCCCAGAGCTGAGATCTCCTGCTTGCACCAGGGGTTGAGATCTGCAGGTGCTGAACCGTGAGGAAAGAAGCCGGGGGGTGTTTTTCTCACATTTTAGGCTGAGTTGGGAGGGGGAAAGGAAAAAACTCAGTCTCAAGGTGTCCACACTGTGCTTGGGAAGAGCCAAACCCTCTGTACAGGACAGAGTTGTCACATGCCTGATGTTGCTCTAGTCCTTTCTGATAGGGATACATGCAGTAAGTCTGGACTTCAACTACAGCTCAGCTTAACCAACAGCCTTAGCAATCTTCCGACCTTACAATCACTTTTGCTTTTACAAAACCTGGAGCATCTCTAAGAGGAAACATGCAACCTCTGTGGCTAGAGCAGCTCCCATCCAAGGAGACACTGAGGCAGCAGCAGCAGCCTGTAAAAGTGAACAACGGGATGCCTCTTGGCACTGTAACGCAAGAAGAAAAGAAAGATGTCTTTAATTTGCCTGGTAATGATCAATATAGAATCAAATCCGACCTTGAATTTTAATGGTTCTATACTAATAGAAAGCCACTTGCAGATGGATGGAGGAGGATCAGAATGGCCTGGGGGAGGGAGGGCTGGGTGGTCCAATGCACAGCAGGCTCAGCACCCTGTGTGGCCACCCCCTGCCACCATGGATGTGCTTTTCTGGGGCTGGCAGAGGGAAAATCGCTCTGGGGTGGCAGTGGCTGGGACATTGTGGGCACAGGAGGCAGCATGACCCAAGGCTTCCTGGGTTCCCCCAGGCACTGTTGCATCCAGCAATTTCAAGAACTGTTTTAAAAGCAAAGGCATTTCCAGATAGGAAAACTGGGTCAAGAAGCAGGTAAGTCCTTGGCCCAGGGTCAAGTGGCAGCACCCTGAGCAGAAGCAGGTCTCCCAGGCCCCCATGACACCCTCCCCAGGATGCTGGGGACTCTTCATTGCTCCCTGTCTTTGACATATATCAGATGCTATACAGACAAGATGACTCAACTCCTGACCCAAGGCACTGACAACATTTGCATTTGGCAGAGACTCCTTAAAAAGGAAAAAAAAAAAGTATGCATATATACATTTTATATATATATAAAAATAAATAGACATGAGATTGACCAGCTGAAATTATATAGCAGCTGTTAACATTGGCATCTTTATTTGCTGCATCAATTGTATTTGGCTTAATCTTGTTCCCACAACGCTGAAAACATTTGACTCATCTTCTGTTTTTTTTTGTTGATGTAGAATCATTTTGACAGTTATCCTGTTGGCTGTTAATAAATATCTGCACTTTCTATAATCAATCATAAAACAAATCCAATCACCTTTTCGCTTTTTATTTGACCTTAATCCTAACAAATCTCCCACCGGTTTATTGAATTTACTCATGAGCCAGCAGAAGAAGAAAGAAAAAGAGAGGGTACCCCTTGATGCCTGTCAGTCTGTCTCAGGCAAAGATAGTCTAGAGGTTTTTCCAGGAAACCAGGAAAAATTCATCTGTAGTCCGACACCGTCTGTCGAATCACCCCAGCCAGATCCCTTTGCCTTTCGTGTCTTGCTTCCCCTCCCAGAGGACAGAGTAAAACTGCAGGGAACTGAGCACCACATTTTTCTCTCCCCTCAACCAGGGATTCACAGGACCAGCTGCCTTCTGTCACCCACACAAGAAAAGGGAGTTATCTTGCTTCTACAGGAGCTGTGGGAAGGACTTCTCCCCCTTTAGTGGTTTCAGCTGGACTTTTAATGTTCACCAGTCTGCAGGTTTCCCCCTTCCTTTGCCCCTCACATTCGGGAGGAGCAGAGTGGTACAGCTATGGTGTGAGTGATCTGGTTCTTGTAATGCAGCTGAAACAAAGTGGAGGGAGCTGGAGGGTGAAGGATGCTCCATCCGGCGCGTTCCCCACCACGTGGCTATTCTTGCTTGTGTGACGTCTGTGTTTTCTTCCCTTTCTCCCCTCCCAGACTTCTGCCTGCAAAAACAATCCACTGAGCACTTCAAAACTGCCAGTGAGACAAGGCTGTCCTCTCGGCACAAATCTTGTATCATGTGATGGGTAGGAAGGATGCAAAAGCACTCTACTGCTCTTAAATCAGGCCTGGATCTCCCCTTGCTTACCACCACCCCAGGAGGCATGAGAATGCTTTACAAACAATTCTGGTATGGTTTCTACTTTGCAAACATTTCCCTTCCTCCATCCCTAACAGAACAGGATTCAAAGTTTATATGTAAAAATAAATAAATAAACCCAATCCTGCTGTTAAAGGAGAGGGGGAAAAAAAAAAAAGGATAAAAGCAGGCGAAGAACTTTGTCCTTTGGTGCCAGCAGTGCCAGGCTCCTGTGGTTGGAACCCTAATGAGAACCAAAGTATCTTCATCATTATCTAGCTGCAAATGGCAGCTGCTTTGCCAGCCGCTGCTCGGGCGGGACGGTCTCTTTTACAAGAGCAGGAAGGGAACAGTGGGGCAGGGAATTAAAATATGGGCTACAAATTGGAAACGGCAGGGGGTGGAGGGGGATTCAGCTTAGCCGGCGGACGCCCAGCGTGCTCCCTATTTATGCTATGCCAATGACTTTGCTCTCAAGCAGCTTGCAGGAGAGAAAGAGAGAAAAAAATATATATCTTGCAGCTTGCCTTGGCCCAGGAAATTCCTGCAGAAGCCAATGGCAAGAGAGACTGCAGTGCCGTAGGTCAGACAGTGATGCACCAGCCCATCTGCAGCCATGAATTACCTGTCCTTGTGCAGGTTGCTCTGTCTAGAGAATAATCTTATGGATGAGGAATTGGCTGGGGAGGAAGGGTAGATGCAGCAGTGGCCGCATCCCCTTATGGTTCTGCAAACCCCATAGGAGATTGAGCCCAGGCTGAAGGCAGGATTTGACCTGCCAAAGCTCATCCCCAGCCTTATCTCACACTCAGGGGAACCTGAACTCAAATTTATGCTCCCATGTGACCTTGACACCTCTGTGTCTCAGCTTTCCTGTCGTTAAAATGGGAATCAGCACTCAGAGCACCAACAGGATGAACGTGCAGAGAGGTACAAAGTGCTCAGATAGGTCTGTGGTGGGGCCACACAGCCCTCACTGGAGCTGCGGCCCATCTGCATCTGGATATCCCCTTCCAGCAGGACTCCGTCCTTGTCTCTGCTTCCGTGGCCCCATATCACCCCAAACGTGACCAACGGGCCTGCACTTGGCACGCACTGCCAGGAGAGAAGCACACAAAGGAGATGGAAAATAGTGCCTGAGAGGTGCGTCCCTAGTACAGCGAAGCCTGAGAGCAACCAGAAATAGAAACGCAGAGCCATGAATTAAACACGCTGCAATCGCTCATCTGTCTCCAGCGGGGAGTTCAGCTCAGGGCAGATGGCTCCTCTGCTTGAATGGACGCAGGGGTGCTTCCCTGGGGAGGCAGGGCATGGGTCAGCAAGTCCCTACCCCACTGGTATGAACAGAAGCAGTTCCTGCGAGTGTGCCCTTCCCACGCCATCCTCACCTTCCTGGTACTGCTGGGCTCTTTGGGACAACACTGCGCGGTCTCCAGGCACTTTCCAGCTCCTCGGTACCCTGAAGCACCCCCCCCAAAGAGATCTGCTGCTCAGGGGCCAGAGCCACTGGTTTCCTCTACATGTCCCAACTGGGAAGCCACCGTGCCTGGCGGGGGATGGCTGCAAAGGGCACTGGAGAGGCACAGCATGCTGGTGGCTTAGCTGAGCAGAGTCCCCAAGGCTCAGGCAAAGGGGTGCTGTACCTGGGGAACACCCTGCACGACCAAACCGATGTGTACTAATGTGACAGGCAGCCCTTTACTGAGGCTGTTGGATATGAAAACAGCCAGGACTTCAATCTACAGGTTTCTCCTGTGGCAGGGGACAGTGTCTGTTATTTATGGTGCTCCAGCCTCAGAGGGGAGCACAGGGCTGAGCTTAAACATTTTTAACTGACATTGGTTGTGATTATTGCTCCTGTGGACACGAATCTCTGCTGGCCTCTGTGCCTGGGCACAATAAATGAGCAGGGGCTCACCCTGCCAGCAGATACCCCGGTTCCTGGGGACACAGCAGTGGTGAGCCACGGTCGTGCCAACTGCTGCCTGGGTGGAAGGGTGGCACAGGCAGGAGGAAGGGCTCAAGCCTGGGGCCAGGCCACCCAGCTCCGCTCCTCCCATCTCAGCGATCCTCTCGATTCCCTTTGGTGGCACGGAGGAAGGACCAGCCTTTCCCAGAGGCAGGCAGACATCAGGGGGGGACCATCACTTGGGCAGCAGATGATTAGCTTTGCTGACAGCTGTCTCAAGTGGATGTGATGGATGGTGCCTCAGTCTGCCCCAACGCCCGAGTCTATGGCGTGTCTCTGAAGTTCACCAGATAGCAGAGCTCGCAAAGGATTAGCCCCGTGCATGCCTGCAGCCCCGGGGCTTGAGACAACTCCAGGAGTGATGGGGAAAATGAAGGAAGTAATTTAGAGCCTAACGGGGGGAAATCCACAAAGCCCTGGCTCAGCCTGAAAGCTCCTTGCTGGAGAAGGGGCTTGATTTTCATCTGGCTTTGCAGATGCTCTGAGCAACTTTTCCTAACTCGTGAAGGGAAAGGCGTGGGGATTCGGCGTCGGGATGGCTTCTCCCTTCCATCTCTAGCATTGCTTCATTAACTGACCTCGCAGAAGATGCACAGCATTTTCAGTTCACAGCTAAAACACATTTGCTACATGGCACACACATGCGGATGCCAGATGGCATGTGGGGACACAGTCAGTCATATGGATTGGCTGCATGTCATTAGGCTACAAATGCAGCTTGCACACAGACCAGCTGCAACGAGCTTATATCTCACTGTTAGTCTGCTCAGCCCTGCACACGCTGGAGCACTTACCTCGGTCCTTGGGGATGACCACGCTCCCATTCCCGGCTCCTCTTCTCCCTTTGCTGCCTGCAGGCATCATGCGTCCCCCTCTACATGTGCCCAGGTCACCTGCGGAGATGACTGCCACGTCCACCGCACACAAGTACGTGCAAAATGTGAGCGCTGACACTGGTATAATACTGATCTCACATACACAGTGGTGTTTTTGTGTGGATCAAAGAGCCACAGGGTCCCTGGTCCGGAAAATGCACGTGCATCTTGGAGAGGGGACAGTGCTTGGCTAACCAGGAATAGGAAACCCAAGGGCAGTACCACATATTGCTCTCTGTAGGAATATCTGGGGAGAAGGATCCCATAAACAACCAGTCAGACAAAGCAGGGGTTTGGGGACCCGCAAATTCTCTGTATCTCTTTCTCTCTTCCTCTCCCTCACTTGAAAAGGCCCTGCCTGCCCCTGCAGAAGCCCTGTCTGCTCCGTCTCCCTACTTTTCATCAGGTTAATTGGCCGCGGCCATACCAGGGGAAATCTCACCCCGGCTGTCAGCCCCGAGCCACGCTTAGTGGGCTCCAAGAGCTACCGGGAAGGCACTGACGCAGGGCAGGGTTTTTAACCTGCCATAGAGGCAGCTGGGGAAAGGAGCAGGACTCGCTGCCTCTAATTGCTCTTTGCACAGAGGTGCCTTGTTTATTCGATTAATTTGGAGCCATCAAATGCCAGAGCTCAACAAGCAGCTGCTGAGTGGGGGGGATTTTTGCCTCTCTGGAAGGGTGAGGTATGCAAAGCCCTTCTTTCCTTTAAACAATCTCCATCTCTTGGTCTTTATAGGCATTAACACTTCTTGTGCCCTCAGTGGGAACTGTATTGAAATGCATCTGTAATGTCGTGTGCCCCCCCTGCAGAGTCACCCAGAAGGTTAGTGTCAGAGCAGGATGGAAAATGCTAGTCCAGACCCAGGAGTTAAATCCTTGAGGCTGTGCTATTTGGGCAAAGGAAATGCCTATTTCCATTGATAAATGAACAGATACTTACAAAATAACAGATATTCCCTCTTCCCCAAGGCTGCAAATCCCAGACACAAATTGTCCTCCTTGTTAGGAAGCAAAATCCCTTCCACTCCTGATCTCTAAATGTCATGCACCGGCCCTAGGAAACACGCAGCAACCACCACAGCCTGGAAGGGAGAGAAGGACTCCTTGCTCTGAGACATGAAACCATAAATCAAAGCAGAATGTACTTCCTCTGCCTGGATTTCACAGCTCTCTGTATGTTAATTTGGCTGGTTGCACGCTCCGCATGCGTCGTGCCGGGAGCCCCTTTCAGCAAGGTCCAGAATTTGGCTTTTTAGAGTGAAATAAAATAAAATAATACAAAAAGCCTTGTTTCAGCTTGCCTGTTCACAGTCAAATTTTCCCCGAGCATGGGCAGCAGCCTGACGAGCCATTTCTGTTTGATAGCTTGGGTTTTATTCACGTAGATAATGAGTTTGGCAGGAGGTTAATAAGTGTCAACTGAAAGATAATTTAAGAGTTGTAAAGATAAATTTGTTGTGCGCTCTTTTTCTGTGTGTGTGTCTGATATCTCAGTACCCATACACACACACAGTGCACAAGCTGGTTTCTAAGTCCATAATCTATACGGTTTTCTTTATTCCTTGAGGTATTGTAAATATCTAAAAGTCCCAGCGAAAATCCTGCTGCATGTAAATTCCCATCTGCCTTTTTTTTCCCCCCTTTCCTGCGCAAAGCGATCAGATTAACAGAAGGGGAAAAGAGGAGAAAAAAGAAAAGAAAAGGAATAGAGCTTTAGAAAAGTGCTTTTCCTCCCCAACACAATGCTCAAGCTGCGAATTTCCTTGTGGGCTGGACAGAGATGTGGCTGTTATGCAGAGTTTTGAGATAGAAATGGAGTCTTTGGGCAGATTCATCTGGGTTTAGGAAGCTGTTTTTTCTTCTCCTTTTTTTTAAAAAAAAAAAAACCCCAACTTTAAAATGAATGTTTCCTTAAAAATACCTGAGTTCTGCCCCACTGTAGCCAAACTAATGCATGTTTTCATTGCAGATGGTGCTTGGCTGGAGCTTGGTGCAAACCAGGGCTCAGGACACTTGTACCCGGGGACAACAGGAGTCAAAATCCCCCGTGGGGAGGTGGCTCAGGATCCCTCCTACCCAAATACCCCCCCAGAGCAGCACAAAGGTCTGGCACGTCCCTACCTACCAGGCTCAGGCTACTCAGAAATGATTTTCCCTGCTAACTGATGCTTTCTGCCTCTCTGAAAGCTCTATTAGAGCTTGAGCCTCCATGTTTTAAACATCAGGATCAATGCAATACTTAGCAAAAGATGTAACGCTCCCTGCACCTCAGACAGGTACAAAACACCCAGGACAACATAAGCCATCAGTGCTCAAGGGGACTTCACCTGCCCCAGCCATCGCCGGGGCAAAGGGTCCTTCCCGGCTCAGTGGGCATTTTGGCTGCACCCCACGAGCAGCTAATCAGCAGCGAAACGCTACGCCAGCCCTCGCCTTCCTCCTCTGCTCTGCTCCATCCCACCCTCTTCCTAATCCCTTTAAAGCAGAACGATTTAAGAAGGATTCGGTGGTGGATGCTGCGCGGCGGGGGCGAGAGAGGGGACAGCAGGGCTTTGTCGCAAATATCAGTACAATACTGTTCCATAAAACAAACCCCCCCGAAGTTAAAGATTATTTACATTTTAGATACGGGTAACAACCATAATCTATTTGATTAGGCGAGGCTTGAATTAAGTACCAAATTTATCTCTTTACATTGTCAAACTTAATAGTAGTTTAAAGATAAACCTCATTGAAACTCTGCCTTCCCTGCTGGGCTAATTAACACCCATTTAGGCTCTTAAACCTTTGATGGGTGTTTCTGTTCCAGTGCTTTGGTAGTAGGGGAAGCTGCTTTAATAAATCAGAGAAAAATCTCGGCCGAGCAACGTGAACCAAAAGGCTCTCTGACCAGGTGTGATGGGTTTCCAATGCAGTGAGGGAGATAAAAGCACTTTCTTGATTAAATACTGCCACCAGGTTGAACTCTGAGTTTTCAGGGGCTGGTGCTGCTATCACTGCTAATGTGTGCTGAAGGTTTTACTTTGAGGTTTGTCCTGTAAAATGGGCCAGATCGATGGAGAAACTCATCCAAAGTGTGCTGAACTCGATGGGTGGCTGCCTGTGCATTTGGTGGCCTTGGATCTGGGTAAATGGAAGATCGTGGGGACTTCAGACGCTCCTCGATGGGGAGATATTCTGGTAAAGCAGTGCCTAAATAAGAGAAAGCGTGAATTTAACATGCTGATGCAAAGAAATCCTGAGTGAGCTGTGACTGCTGGAGTCATGTTGGGCACTGCAATGGGATCAAGCCAAATTTTGCCCTACCAGAATGGGGACTGGTGGATCCAACGGGGGGTTACAGCCATGAGCTTCTCCCTTTGAGCTCGTGGGCTGTATTTGGCTTTTTGAGGAAATGCCCAGTTACTCTTTTGAGTAATTCAGTCTGGATTCCTTTTGAGCTGGGAAAGAAACCTGCTCCTGGCTCCTCCACCCACATGTGAGCTTAACCCTGTGCAATTCCTGGTGCCCCAACCCCTCCTCTAGCAGCAAGTGTCTGGGAGCATCAGTGGGGGCATTTGCCCCAGGCTGCAGCCACCACCATTGCAAACTGGAGACAGAGGAAGAGGGCAGGGAACTGTCTAACTCCCAAATACCCCCAAACACTTTGACAACTCCTGCTGCAACACCGAAGTTGGGGAGGGGGTGTGTGTGTGCTGAAGCCCCTCTCTGCTGCCCCAGGCAGGGTCTGGGGTGGCTCCTCGCTGTTGCCCAGGGAGAGCGGCTCCCGGAGCCCCAGTCTGCTTTACGGAGCGAGAGCAGGGCAAGGAGAGATGGTGCCACATTTAATTAGCTCTCAGCAAAACCAGATTATTCTTAACATTAAACTAATCTTCAAAAAGGGAACCCTTTAAATGAAAAGAGAAAGTGCAAGGCTAGGAAACCATTAATTGATTCCTTATTCATTAACCTTTGCAAACCACTCAAAAGAGCTGAAAAACGACTTCCTTTGGAGCAAGGGCTTATGCAGGGGCTTGAAGGAGCCTCTCACGACCTACAATGCACAGGGCAAGAGAAGGGACAGTCCCAAACCACTCCTTGTTTTGCTAATCAGAGTGCAATTCCTCACCCCCAGTCCCTGCTGTAAACACCGCTGATCCTGAACACGCTCATCTGAAACCACCCTGGAGCCACGACAGCTTCTCTGCTATTTAATCTGTAAACCTCAAACTTCTCTTGCCCATCACTGAGCCTAGCAGCTCAAGTCTCATGACAGTTATTTTTCCTTTTTCAGTCCAGAGCTTCTGGAGTCAAGGGATTTGCATTAAAAAAAGTCCTCACCAGACAAGATTGTGAAAAGCAGTTTGCAAAGGGGTTTTGGGGGGTTTAAAAAAAACCCAACCACCCAGAGCCAGATGAGGCTGACAACAACATACTAAAATCCAGATATAAAATGGGGAAGGGAGATGAGCTGCCTGGGGAGCACCGGCACTGCAGGCACTCGGGCTGGGAGCACCTTTTTGTGGTCACCCAGAGAGTCAGCAGGAGGGAGGAGCCGGTCCCATCCACCCGCCGTCCCCAAGCATTGTCACGCGTGGCCGCAGGTCTCTGTCCTGCTCCCCTGCCCGGCCGCTGTGCAGCTCCCGGTCCCACAGCCCCTCGTGCCCCTGAAGGCAAAGGTCCAGCATTGGCTTCTTTTGCTTTGCGAAGGCTTTTCCCCAGGGAGCTCCACATGCCCACCGTGCCCACCTTCCTCGGGAAGGCGGACAAACAACGGCAGTTTCCATAGCCACTGGGGAAGAGAAGAAAGGAAAAGCCTGTCCGGTCAACAGCTGCCAAATCGCCTTTTGTTTGTGCCTAGCAGCACTTGGATTTTCCCTGATCCGAAATGACACTTTTCTCCCTTTCTGGGGTCTTGTTTTCTGGGTATTTGGTTCTCGTGCCAGGGCTTGGACAGAAACCAATGGCTAAAAGCTTCCTCCTATAAACTCTGGAATTAACAACCCTGTTTCCCTGACCTCATCAGTGCAGCGGGGCAAAAAACTAGAAGCATTTTCTCTCCTCACACAGTTTAGGCAGAATGGAACCAAACCCTTCATGGGTGTGCCTGGTCCAGCTGGATCCAAACCTGGAGATAAGGTACCTGCAAACCTCAGATGACGTTTGGATGTTCCCATCTGGGGTAACTATGGACTCACCTGCTATGTCATGAACGCACTGCTGTGGGGACATGTCAGACCAGTGAAAGGCTGCATCAACTGACGTGCCCCTATTTGCAGGAGGTGCTGGGTTTGCTGCAGAAGGACTGGAGGAACCTGTGTCCCCCAGAGCCCCGGACCTGCCCCTCGGGCTGAGCGTATGCATCTCTGTAGCTGAAAGCATTACAAGATTTTTGCACTCCCTGACCGTGGGACGTGCAGCGCACACTCCTCAGCATGGCTGTTCTGCGCTGGCCTCTCAGCACAGGGGTGAATTACAGCCTTAGCAGGTGTCCAGGAAAAAATTCATCTTTCCCAACTATTGCCCCAGCTGAGATCAGGCGCTTGGGAAGTCGCAGGTCCCAATCTTAAACAAAACCGCCACAAACCGCCTTCCCCTCCTGTGCGAGGGCCGTTGTGGCACAAGGGCTATCTCCCCATCGCTGCTCAGCATCCTCCCTCCGCTGCCAGGCTCTGTCATCGCTCCTCTGATTCCTCCCGCTTCACCCAGCGTTTGAAGCTGGGTGCTCTTTAAAACAGTCTCTAATGATACTCCATTGATCTCAATTATCCAGAGACAACTCTCAGTTATCCTGAGGCCGATTACGCAGGTTGCAGATTAATCACAGCCTGCTAAGTGCCCCCTTCATCCTCCTCACTGGTTCCTTACATCTTGATTTTGTTCTTTGAAAGAAAACACACAAGACACCATGTGCTCCCGTTTCCTGTAACACAAGTCATAACAGTGCCTTTGCTGTATCTGGCTTCTTCAACCTGATTATTAACCTGGACATGTAAGACTCAGCTGGTTTTTTTGTTGCTAATTTTTTTTCAATCACTGAGAGCTGTGCACCCAGGAAAGCAGAACAAAAAAAAGGCTCCAAAGAGATTCTTTTCTCCAAATTCAGCAAATTTTTCTCTGTTGAAATGGAAACCCCAGATCAAAGAGCCCCGGGGAATGTTTCGCCTATGTTTCAATGTTCAGACCTGGCTCGTCCCGAACTTGTGTGGTTGGTGGTGCCCAGGAGAAAACCTCAGTACTTGACTAAGGGACTGAGAAGTTTTGAGATGCTCCTGTCGGGAGAAGCTTGGAAGGGACAGGAGCTTTCTGGACACCCAGAAAGCACAAAGTGCAAGGACTTGCCCCGCATGCCGGGCAGTCCCCAGCTCAGAGGGGGCTCAGCTCAGCCCCGGGCTGCACGAGGGCAGGCCAGGCTGAGGGCACAGCCCTGGCCACGAACCTGCACCCCAGGGGACACACGTGTACCATCCGTGCCAAGCAGGGCGGCGCAGGGACGAGCACAGGACTGGGCGGCCTCTGCATTTCCATCCCACCACCCTCCCGCTGCCAACCTGCGATGCTCCCAGGGCACAGCTGCGCAAGGGGATTGCTCTCCTCTCTTCTTCTCAGTTGTTTTGGCTTTCTCCTACCGCTAATAGCTTTGAAAGATGCTTATATCACAACAAAGAAGGGTGGAGGAGAAGGTTATGCCGTGTCTGGGAATTGGGAATATTAGAGCAAAATGCGCTGAAAGAAAGGAAAAAAAATTACCAGTAGCACACTGCCTGTCAAAAGCTTGCTGTTTTTCTAAATTTTTTTTTCTTCTTTAAGCTCTTGGCTCCAGTTTACCCAAAAGGAAGAAGGGGGAAAAAAAACCCCAAAAGAAAAGCAGCGAGAGCAGTGAGCCCTGCACCCTGCCCTGCTCGGGCTGGCTGGCTGCGAGGCACAGCCCCGGCGAGGCGGTGCTGACGGCCCTGCGCTTCCCAGATTAAGCACAAGTGCTTTGTGCAGATAAATTGAAAACCCTCAGCCCTGGAATACAGACTCATGTAGTGGCACTGTCAGGTTAGAGAGGGAGCAGCTGCCTATGGAAAAAGAGATAAAAAGCTGAGAGAGAGAGACTGGTGCGCCTTTATGTCTTGAGCTGTAAGCTGGAGATGGCTTTCAGATGGGAAAACGTAGAACTTTGAAACATATGTATTTATTTATATATTATACACCCACACATACAGCTCCACGTATACTAAATACAATTATATAGGCATGCACACAAATACATATATATATACACACACAAGTGCTGGGAATATCCTACAAACTCAGATGCTTGTGCCTCCCTACGGTGTGTGTCCGAGTGCCGGCACGAGCAGCGCAGCACTGGGATCAGACCGCACGGACGCAGAAGCCACGGCACGACCTCAGCCACGGCTGCTCCTGCAAACTCGGTGGCAGCAGCAAAAAGCAGAGGAAGAGACGGGGCTCAGGGCAGGCTGGTGGCAGCACCAGGGATGAGCCGGATGGCAGCAAGCCATGCACGGGGGCCAGCACGCTCCAGTACCCCCGGCTGGCCCAGCTGCCTGCAGCGGGGACACCCTGCTCCTCCATTGAGCACCATTTAGTTAATTATCCTTTCCAATTAACTCTTTTACTTCCCTCCTTTCACATTTAGCAGGCACCGGTCCCCAAGCCCTCCTTAGCATCCCTTGGCAGAGAGCAGAGGTGAGGGTGATGGGGACAACAGGACCAGCTTCTGGGGGACAGTCACATTTGCTGGATAGGTTGGGAGGAGGAGGAGGAGAACTGCTGGCTCTGCTTCTGCTTTGGGAGTTGAATCACGACAGGGAAAGGCTAACAGCAGAAGTGAAATGATTTCCCATCTTCCCCAAGCCTGGCTCACTCTCTCACACCCACCCACAATGTAGCCCATGATCTTTAAGTGAAACTGGCTTTTATCATTACTCATTCAATCTAGTCAATCAAAGTTTCAATTAATGGCAGGGAATTATCATTCCATTCAGCACAGAGAGGTTTTTTTTTGTTTTTCTTTAAAAAAAAAAAAAAAAAAGGCTGTCACATTGCTGATTCAAACACTGGGCAGACTCTGCCAGCACCCCTCTATCAGCCGAGCAACGATGCTGGGGGCTCCCTGGTGCCACGGGTTAAACCCACCGCTGCTTTTTAGAGACAAAAAGCACCAACCCTGCTGATAATTTTTTCTTCTCTTCCTCCTTCCCTAATTTCCCTGCGTGGGATTTCTCCATGATTGCCCAGGACAAAGGGCAGCAGCTCACCCTGTGACGGTGAGGGAGAGGAGGGCAAGCGCGGGAGGGAAGGATGACGGGAGAGGGGGGTTAGAAGAAGAATCCATTTGTAATTACTGAAATAAACACAAGTCGCGGAGAAATGCAAATGCCTCGTGTTGTGAATTACTTGACAGAAGAAGTGACAGCTTTTTATTAGGGTGATAACAGCAAGGAGTTTTAAAATAGAATAATCGGTGCAACAAAAGCAATTTTCATTCTGAATTTTCATTTTAAATGGATGATCTTGTTTTAATCAAGCGAGTCATCACAAAATGCTTTTAATTACCAAAAGTCAAGAGCTATATTGTAATTTTAATGTCTACTTTCAGGCTGATGATTAGATTTATATAAAATGTGTGTATGTGGGGGAGTCGTTGCCCCGTTCCTGCTTTCTGTCATTTCCCCCTCAAGTGAGCACAAGGTCTGAATTTACCATTCAAAAAAAACCCCAAAACAAAACCCAAAAAAACCCAAAAAGGCTTTTTGGAAAGTGCGCTCACCTTGCCAACAAATACAGAATGGGCTTGAAGCAGAAGATATTTGTTAAAATCTGGGTTTGTTTATTTTCTTCCCCTATCTCCTTCTGTGTTATTTGAAGCAGCTGAGCTGCTAACACGAAGTTTGACTTTTTGTGCTTTTAAAGGCATTCTGGGATGCTGCCGTAAGCCGAGAGATTGGACCACTTCCCGCAGACTCAGAGAAAGATTCGCATCCACCATCTACCATCATGCCAGTGAAAAGGCTAATTTCAGGCTCAATTCCAAGTACAAAACCCACCTCTTTAGAAGCAAAACGTCTGAGGCTGCGTGCTTTGTGATTAGAGCTGAGACTACACAGCCAGGTCCTCCCTTGGCTCTGGAGGGACTCCCCAGCCACCTACCCGAGATCCAGCAGTCATTTACACCACGCAAAATGGGTGCAAATCAGGAAGGGAACAAGCCGGACTCTTTTTTTGTCTTCCCCTGGTGCCACTTGCTAAGGTACCTTCTTCCTCATATTTAAATAAGGAAGGTTTAAGATTGAAGATGGTTCATTTGAATGAGCCCGGCTGCAAAAAATAGAGGTGATCCTGGCCAGTCCCGGGGGATGCCCCCAAAGCGGCCGTGCTCACTCAGCGCGTGGGTGTCCTTGCTGTTCTTGGGGAGTTCAGCTGAGATCCCCTGGACCCACTGGAGAAATCTCTCGCACCGTTTAAATAACCCTGACCTGGCCTGCAGCAAGGTGCTGGGAACGGCTCCAGACCCACAAGCAAGAGGAAGGTGCAACATGGTGGCCGGCACGTCCTACCCAGCTCCAGGCTTCCTTGCCCTGGCCAAAGCAGGGAAGAGGGGGGGTAAGCCCAAGACACAGCTGGGATGTACATGCTCATGGGATGTTGCTTTTCAGTGTACACTGAGAAGGAAACTCAGCCGCTGAATTCGTGCTTTGTATCCTTCCCCCATCAAGTCCTACCCTAACGTCAGGGGGAAACGGTGCTTGCTCCCATAGGAGGAACCGTTCACTCACCCCAAGATCCCACCGGAGATGATCTTCTCAGTTCAGAAGATGGCTTGACCTTCACGAACAGCCCAGGGTCTGGAGAACATCCCAGCTCTGCCACTGGGTTCCTGCATCTTCCCTTCAAGTCCTTTCCAACTCCGAGTATACGGCACCAGCCCCCAAATAGGGAAAACTACTCAGAACACCTCTTTTTTTTAAAAAAAAAAAAAACCAGAAGACTTGGAGGCACTGGCTTTGCAAAGTCAGTGTAAGAAGGCTCCCGCACGTCCTTTGGCTTTGTGTGTCTTTTCCTCCTGTGCTGCACACTCTGCTCCTTTCATGTTGCTGTTCAGACCCAACGTGGTACGAAGGAATGAAAGCCATTTGCAAATATGTTCTCAGAAGAAAAAATCTGCTTCCCCCCCATTTAAAAAGCGATTCCTGTTGCTGTGCATTGTTTGCGTGCAGGGATTAAAAACGCTTGAAAGCCCGAACCAGAAATGAGATGTCGCATTTCTAAATTCTCCATGAAGGCGTGAATGAAGACACAATACGGAGCCAGTGCTGACATGCAGAAAGCAGCTCATTATATGGGAGAAAACCCAGCACCTTTCACCTCTGGCAAGCTGGAAAAGAGAAAATCCCTGCCAGATAACCTGACCGAAAGCCTCACGGGAGAGGTGTGAGCGTGCTGGAGTGCTGGGAGCTAATTGGGAGAGCCTCCACCATCTAGGAGCAGCAGCAGGTGAGAAAACTCATCCTTTTGCAGTTCGATAAATAAAATATGCCAGCAAGAGACTCCTTCCCTGTTCCCCTTTAATTCCTGCAGCCCCAAACTGAGCCGAAACCATGCCCTCCCTTGGCATCGCACTGCAGGGCTGAGCAGATCTTGCTCGTAGCAGAGCTATCAGGCTCCTGCCCACGCCATCCCTTTGGAAATCTGGGACAAGGGCTTTGGTTAGGTTGAAGCCATATAAGCGATGCTCACACCAAGGGAGCATGGATGAACTTCAGGGTTGGTTTAATCAATCCTGCTCAGGATCCATCAGCCCCAACTGGGCACGCTGTCGAGGGCTTCCTTAGCCAACAGGCCGCTTTGGTATCCCATCTCCAAACCCCACAAATTAAGATTACTTGTGTTTTTAAACAGGTCGTCTGCCATATTTGAATGGCTGGTTTATTTTCCCAGGCAGGATTGACCCAGAAAAGATCCCCTTCCCCTTGTTCTGCCACTGCCTGAGTTTTTTGACTGAGAGCTAAGACCATCTTGATGTCTCTATTTTTTAAAGAATTTAATAAAGATCCTCAAATATTCAAACAACACAAGCATCGGACACGGAAATTAGCTGAGCCTTCAGAGGCCAGCTTTCTCCCTTCATTAATATCAATAACAACCGTGGAGCTTAATTGAGCCACTTTGGAAGCCGCCTTTGAACAAGCGCATGGCAGCAAGAGAAAACCAGGCTCGCCATCACGCCTGCCTCCCCTGCTCTGCCTCCTCCTGCAAGCTCATACCCAAAATCTGGCGGCTGCACATCTGCAGACTTGTACCCGGGGCAGATGGAGAAAGCTTCCCATCTCGGGCAACGCCGAAAGCCGGGTGAGATGCGAGTGAAACGGCTGCTTTGCAAACATGCGAGTCATTTCCACCGCGAGAACCAGATTTGCTCATCCTGGGGCTGAACGCTGGGGGAGAAGCAGGGTGGGTGCTGCCCGCACCAGTGTGCGTATCCCTACCTGTACCTGGGTCTTAGCGTCTTCCTTACCGAGACCTATTCCAGCTTCGCTGCTCACTGCTTTCCCCATTTCATGCCTGGAATTTAAAAGATCTGTGTATTTATCTGCTGCTCTGTTCAAATTACCAACTGGGCTGTGCTCTCCATGGTCTCTCTGGGAACAGGCAAGATGCTACATGGCTTTTTGATCGAAGCAATCTTTCTGTTGAAGTGGTTTTTTTTTCTTTGCACAGGGAAAAAAAAAATGCAGATTTTTTTTAAACCTTTTTTTTTTTCCCTTTCTTTTTTTTGCCAAAGAGCATCAACTTGAGGTGAAATATTTCCCAGTGCTGACAAAAGCTTTGATATTGTAATGCCAAATCTGTCAAGCCAAAGCTTTTAACTCTGCATTGTTCTTTTTTTAAAATATTGAATGCGTGACGTTTGTCCTCCTTCCTCTTGTCCACGATTGATCCACCCGTTCTATTTATCTCCTCCATCTCACTGGGCCGTGGCCTCGAGCCCACTGGAGACTTTGCATTGATTGCCCAGGATTTTGGATTAAGCCATCCAGTTATTTTCCCTTCCCCTCCATTACCTGTTGTTTGTCCTCTAACCAGGCCTGGGTGAGGGTTTTTTTTTTCCCCTGAATTCAATTGACCAGAAAATGCACATCCCAACTTTGTGAACTGGGGTCAAGTTTGGTTAAAAAATAATTTTAATATTTAAAAAATTCTTTCATGAGTCAAAATTCTTCTGTAGCATTTCCAGACCCAAACGTTTCCAATTGGAGGACATGAAAAATTCAATCTAGAAATTAATTGCATTCAGTTGGGAAAAACTATTTTGTTTTTCTCCAACTTGCCAAAAATTAAATCTCAGGTCAGTTTTAGAAGATGTTTCCCTCCACGCTGATGCAACCTATGCATCGGTTAGGGATCGGCACCTATTTTGTGGTCCGACTCTGATCCGAAGGCTCAGCCTGCGCCTCCAGACCTGCCACCACCATCCTTCTCCCCAGGCATTAGTCTAAACCTCTCCCAGCACCGACTCTTCGGTGTTTCTAAATTAACTACTTATTTTCACTACTTTTCCCTTCAGTCAACAGAGAGAGAGAGAGAGAGAGACTATCTTCTCCGGAAAGCAATTGCAAACACCGAGGCTAAACTTGCTGTGACAGATTAAAACAGGCTCCATTTGGAGAAAGAAGGAAAAACGCCGCCACGAAGGTGGTCGCTGCAGCGTTTGGCTTGAAGCAAATCCAATAAATCAGGCAGGACGTCAGCTCTAACTCCAAATGGGTGCTGGGGTTACTGGGAGACTGGCAACATCATGGATGTAAAGAGTTAGTGTAGAGGATTAAACTTTAATGAGGGCTTTTAGCATTGAAGGTATTGAAAGCACAGTGAGAAAGAAAAGAAAAAGGTTTCAGGGTCCTTTCCCCCATTCACACACACACGGCGTCTCTCATCGAGGAGTTTGCACCCGCAGCTATTGAGGGTCATGTTGGGATGAAGAATTACATGCTGGAAACGTTGTTTTCCAGCCCCGAGTCCCTGCACGTGCTTCAATGCTACCCCGGGGCAGATTTCCACCTATGAGACCATTTTGCCCCCTCCCACCAGTACCAGGCAGCGCGGCCAGAGCCATTTGAGCGCTTTAACTCACACGTTTTTGCCCTCCAACCCTCCTCCAGGATTTAATAAAAATCTCAAAACCCTCCAAACAAATTGAAACCCCCCATTCCTTTCTTTAAACTGGGGAGAAACAGCAACAACATTCCCCCAAACCAGCAATTACGGACTACACGGGCTACACGGAGGAGCGACTCCAAACTCCAGCATCATTAAACAAGTTCGGTCCTTACAAAATACTGCAAAACCTTTCCTTGAAAATGCTTTGAAGACAGGAAGTAAAGCACAACGCTGACCAAAGAACCTGTGATATAAGTCTCCCTTAGCTCATTTCTGACTACTTTAAGACTTAATTAGTATTAAAGGCCCTAGGAAGTCTGAAGGTTATTTATGGAGAACGTAGCAGTAGATATGGCCTAAGGAAAAAAGGAGGTAAGGCTGAACTGCAGAGTCTGTCCAGGTGACTAAATCTACATTTTTACTGTTTCATTGCTTAAGGGAAAATCTAGGTGCAAATTTGGGGGTTTCCCCCGCCACCCCCCGCCAAAATGTCAAGATAGTGCAAAGCTTTTCAAACCTGGAATTGGAAGGACAAAGAGAAAAGGTCAAAGCCCTCAAAAACAATTTGGAGAAATCTTGGCTGAGATGTTTCATTTTTATTCTGACAGGTTTTTTTATTAACCTGTACAATCATTTAAAGCAAAAATTGATCTGCTAAAAGACACTGAGAAGCCATCGGCCCAAGACGGGAACAGCCTTACAGGTGTTGGTGAGAGATGTTGGTCTCCCCAGCTCTGAAGGATCTTCCGTGATCTCTGCCTTTGCTGGCATGAATTAACTCAGAATTTCTTAGTAATTAACAAAGAATAATAATTAATTCTTAGCAATTCTTAATAATTAATATGACAAATTTTCTTAGTAATTAACTCAGAATTTCTGGAAATTCTCAGTTATATAGAGTCACTGAATCCCAACCCTTTCCAGATAAAAAGATGCGTGTGCAGGGGCCTTCGGTTAATTTGTCTTAAGTTGGAGACATGGATGACTCTCTATTTACAGAAACAAGAAAATAAATAAAAATATTCCCCTCTGGTCCCTGCTTGGCTGGAACATCCCCGTTTCCATCTCCAAAGCCACTGTGGGCTCAGTGCATCCCCAATGGTTGAGACAGCTCATCATTGCTCAGGGCTGGACTGTGCCCCCTCCCTTGGGCAGGATGTGGCTGCAGGCAGAGCCATCCCTCGCTCACAACTCAACGTCCTGGATTTTGCCTTCAGTGATCACTTTTAGAATATGCCTCTGGGGTTAGCATCATAATTTTTGTTTGACCTTTAAAGAAAAGCTCTAATCGACAACCAATTTCTGTCTCATTTTGTGACAGCTCGCTTTGTACTGTCAATCACAAGCAAGTTATTAAGGAGAAAATCAGGTGGGCAGCCTCCCCCTACAAGAGCCCCAACAAAGAAAAGCTTATAATGACACCAGGAATTCCTCTAATCGCTCTTTTCCAGCTGCTGAAAATGCCATAAAGGGTTTTGATCGAGATGAAACTTTTCTAAGGATCCTTAGACACTATCTCGACGGGAGGCAGGAGAAAACCCACGGCAAGCTGCTGCTTTGGCACGGCGCTTCCTGACGTACCGTTAGCAATCAGTTCTGCCTGGAGTCGCCCAAACTGCAGCCGGGATGGACCCCGTGGATGGGATGGATGCAGCAACAGGAGATGGTTGAATGTGGAAGCTTCTGCCCCAGGGAAATAGTACAAAAATACGGGAAAGGAGGAAAGAGGTGGAGAAGTGTAGGTGGGAGAGCACAGAGCTTTGAAAAATCACGTTGGAATGCTTTGAGAGGTGGGAGAGGCGCAAAATCCCATTTTGATCCCCATTTTGGCTTGCAGAGCCGCAGTCCTTGCTCAGGCACCTTCCCCAACCCAAACACGCTGGTGCATCACTTGCGTTTGGATAACATCCTGCCACCACGAAGCCTTTGCCTGTCCTGTGAAAAAGAAATCCCCTCCACGGGAAGGATGGGCAGATGCTGATCGCTCCTGTGCCGGGGACTGGCTGAGCTCCAGACAGACCCCGAGGCACTAAAAATATGTCACCCCTCTGCTTTTGAGTCCCTTCTTGCCCAAAGTGAAAGCCATTCAACGCGCTTTGTGCCAAAGAGGAACTTTGCTCCCTAACTCTACTCCCAAACAGCTGCTTCGTGCTCACTCCAGCAGCTGTGTTTCACAATTAGTACCAATTCTATGGTTGGCTCTAATTAGCTTCTCGCCACCTCCAAGAAGAACATGTGTGGGAGCCGCAGGGCCCCACACCCAGGCAGGACGACGAGCAGAGGCTGTTGGAGAAGCAGCCGACTGCTGCCACTGCCCGACGAATCTCCTCGACGCTCTGGACAGGGATTGCTGTTTGAAAGCAAGCGTCGCCCCTCCACATCTGAATGTGGCTCCCGTTTGTGCCCGTGGAACTGGGGTAGACGACCTGAACACCAACGGCACGCAGCAGGAGCAACAGCTCCTGTGTAACGCCTTGAGCAAAAGCAGGAGGGCTGTGGGCTCGAGGTGCTCCACGAGAGGCCGGGGGAGCTCCCGTCCCCCAACGCGCTGCAGGATTTCCCTGGAACTGGGCTGGCACCTCGCAGCAGCTGGTGCTTTTGGAAAACAGCAGTTCCATGTCCCTTCCCTTCAAGGGTAGACTGGTGTTTCGCTTGGAGTCACTCCATGGAGATTACCTACCATGAAAACAGCGTTGGGTTTGATCCGATAAAGCCTTGGAAAGGCTGAAACAGGCACCTAATTAGCTGGAGATTACAGGTACTAAGCAGGTGTTAGTCCTGCCTCTGTGCTGGGCCACCCTGGTCCCCACGTCCCTCCATCACTGACTGCCACGGGGTGATGCAGGGGGGCTGCCCAGGGCTCAGCCGGTAGCAGGCTTCATTGCTTACAATGTCGTACAGACAGCTGAAGGCACAAGGTCTGCTTCACCCAAAACTTGGGCAACTGACGGCAAAGGCATTTGTCACTCTTCCCCCCTCCTAAACCAGGAAGCTTAAACAATATGCATCATTTATGCACCTCGAGAAGCAGAGAAAAATCAGAATTGAAAACAGACTGGTGCCTCTGTCTGCATGTGTCCGCATGAAATATTCAGCACAAATTCCAAGTCCTGCTGCGTGTCAGGGCTCGGGAGCGCTGCATCTCCTCGCTCTGCAATCAGAAACCATGACAGCTCACAAAAAAATAACAGCTGCGCGATGCAACAGATACCATTTCAGGTCAACCGCTAGGATGAAGAGGTGTTTCGAAGCCTCTTCAATATTTAAACCGAGAATGAGACACATCGAGACCGAATCGCTAATGGCTTCTTGCCTTGCACTGCCACAGTAACACCAGGAAATTGGATGACTTGCTGGGATCGCTGGAGATAGTCGGGAAGGGTGAGGAAAGAAGTGCTGTCTGTTGTAATTGCTAGATGCCCAAGTCTGCTCTGCCCGGGATCGCAGCCAGGCGTGAACAAGGAGGAAGGCGTAGGCTGACTCCCGAGAACCCCAGGCAGCAAATGAGCCCTACCTGGGTGGGCCAGATCCTGCTTTAGGTACTCCTTGCAAAGTCTCGTCTCTCTGGATACCGGTGAGCGAGTTCTAATCTTTCAAACACAGAGATGACAAGCCAAATCCTCAAACCCTTCCTGGCTGCTTAAGAAAGCTTTGAGGCTTTCCCCCGGTGCGTCGCTGGGGATATGCCACAAAGCCATCACGGGCAGCTTTGCAAAATCTCCTCCTGCAATGCCACGGAGCAGGGTGCTGCTTAGCGTGGGCTGCCTTCAAGGGGGGCAGCAGTGGATGAAACACCAAGCATCCCCCCAAATTTCTCCATTATTGAGAAGATGAGTTAGCTGCTAACTCACCCCAGGAAAAAACAGACCAGTGCCGCCTTATTTCTAGTTTCCAGCAGCAGACGGACATCAAGATGGATAGAAAAATCACCGACCCACAGGCTCCTGTTGAATTCCAACGAGCTGAACAGGGATCAAACATCTGCCCTCCAGTGCTGGTGTAGCCTCTGCTATTTACAGATGACAAAATAGCTGGGAGTGGCGAGCGAGCGCAACGCATCCTCGGCACAAACCGTCACCACCAGCACGCAGTGCTGGGGAGCTCCTGCTACAACCGCAGCTCCAACCTCTGCGTTCGAATCGGATGCTGTCGAGCATTCCCTACCTGCGAGCTGCCTTCGACCCTGCCAGTGCTCCCAGTCGAAGCTAAACAAGGGCCAGATCTCCTGCAGTGCAAGGAAGGGGAGGTGGTTTCCTGAAGGCAACTGAGATCGGGTTTTGAGTTGAAATTTGTGGCCATCTCCTTTTAATCTCCTCCTCATTAGCTCTATATCCCCTCCCTGGGACTCTGAGCGCAGGTTTTATTGCACTTGTCTCCTCTCTGTGCTTGGAGTCCTTCAGAGCGGACAGAAGCACTAAAAATAAAATCACCTGTCAAGTTTCCCAGTTATTACAAACAAAATGTCCTTTATGAAAACATAACAAGTAAAAGCTTCATATTGTGTGTGCTTATTCACATAAAATATTTAGAAATCTCCTAATGTTTTTATGGTTGTAATTAATCTTGTGTCGTGTTGGGGGAGAACAGAACATAAAAAAGTGACTCTGGCATCAGGCAGGAGCTGGGGCTTCCCAAGGCAAACCTACAGCACGTCCCCCACTCCTGAAGGTCAAGGAGACTGGCGCGTGTAGGGTCCCCATTCAACCAGGACAGCCCAATGGGGATGTTGGGGGGCTGAACTGCGTGTCTGTGTCATGCTGCCCCTGCTTCGTGGATGCTTATGCTGTTTCCAGCAGCTTGGCGGCTGCACGTGCACTGAGCAAGGGGCAACGCCGAGATTTACACCAGCTCTGCTCCCTGGTGCGGTGCCTCACCCACCCGTGCCGTTGGTACAGCTTGGCTGGGACTGGGGCTCCATGGGCATCTCCCTCTGGGGAAAGCTGACTCCACAAGATATATGCTCTGTTTAATGTCTAAAATCACGAGGATTTTAAGAAAAAGCTCTCTGCATGTTCACTGCAACTGTCTGGAGGACTCTGACTAGCACGGGAGTCTGAACATACATGAATTGTCACCGATCGGAGACTTCTGGCCCAGCTTACCTGGCCAATAACTTATTTGATGAGAATATTCCCAGAAATATGATGCTTTAAAATCAGGTCCAGCCCTTGCTATCCACAGCTGCTCACCAAAGACAAAATTTTGGCCAAGATGCAAGAGAGAACAGCTTCCTGCAGCTCCCCATGGCCCAGATGGAGAATAACCAGCCATGGAGGGGGGAGAAGAAGAGACAGCTGCTGGCTGAGGCACTACTTGCTGCAGGAGGATAGCTCAGCCTTGGCTGAAATGGGTGCAGATCTGACATTTCTAGTAACTCAAATTGTTTTATCATAAAAGCGTGGGAGAGCCTGGCCCATCACACCAGGGCCAGGGGTAGAGGAGTTTGCAACCAAAGCCCAAGACAGAAGATAGGTTGGCCTCAGCAGAGTAAAGCAGTTAACTGGTGTAACAAAGAAGAATGTATTTGACATTTTAATCTTGATCCTTACGCTTCTAAATTGCTCTTTGGAGGAGGAAGATAATGTGTGAAGTACAGGGCCGCGCCTGGGGACCCACCAGCCCATGAAATGCTGACATCCTGATGGATCCGAGTGCCACAGACCTCGTGCAGCTCAGGGATTTGGATCACCCAATGGAGACTGGGCTGATGGAAGACCTGGCCCAGAGATGGAGCTGAGCAGAGGTAACTGGGCATCTTGGTTTTCCTCCTTGGGGGGAAACAGGGTGTTTATCCAGGCTGGGAATTAAGAGCCCATGAGATCTGACGCTCACTCCCAAACCCCGCTTGGCTGGTGGGGCACCATGGAAAAGGAGCGTGGTCCCATTAATGGCACGTTGGTGAGGTGGCCTGCCAAGCACCTTTATGAGTTTGTATGTACCACAAACCCATGTGTATTTATAGCCTTATTATTCAAAGCCATCTGGGCTTTAACCTTCCTCCCACATGGAGCAAGAAGGGTTCAGGTAATGGCGCACACATCCCAAACATGAAGCCGTTATGCACATCCAGAGGCGCAAATAGACAGCAAGAAAAAAAGAAAGGTTAAAGCAAGATGAGGCGATTCATAACATGGCCCAGCACGTGGCTGGGCTGGGACTGCAAGGGCAGGGACCAGTTTCTGCATGGGTTGCATGAAACTCAGGAGTGGGGTTCAGCTGGACCCCCAAATCCACCAGTTGCCTTCTGCAGCCACCTCCTTAACTCCCATGTATTTCTGTACAAGTTTTGTTTTGGTTTGTTTTTTAATTTAGTTGACTTTCAAAGTAGCCGGACTGCCAAAGCTGCCCATTTTGCCTGCAGACGCTCCGCACTGGCTGCCTCTAAACCCCTTTAAATAGCCACAGCTAAATCACAGCTCTGTCAGGCGATGCTCTATTTAACAGAAGCTGTCCGTCTCGCGCAGCAGCAGCAGCCCAGGAATCTCCTCCCAAGTCCATTTTCTCAGTGAGCGGCAGCAATAAATAAAATCCAGCCAGTTGGTCCTTGAAACGCTACCACAACCTCTCGCTTGATTACTTCTGCCCGGGATTTTGCCAACTGTGCTGCAACCTCCTGCAGATGCTGCTTCCCTCCGCCTGCCACCTCCCCGGGCTGGTCGGGGGGGAAGCGGCACCGATGGGATCACGCCTAGGATGGGATCTGAGTGCAGGTGCAGGGCAGCAAAGGGACCCAGAGGAGGCATTTCCAGAAGGATGTGCCCCCCGTCAAAGCCTCTTGCCCTTGAGGCGTGCAGCAAAAGCAAGGTCCTGCCTGGGAAAGCTCCCGGGTTGTTTGTTGCGGGAGCGAGGAATGCTCCCCCTGCCTTGGCCAGGCTCCAGGGTAGTTAATTGCATTCCACCTGCCCAACATTAATTAATTTGGTGTCGTGCAGAGACTGCTGCACTGGGTGCATCCGGGGGGGGGGGGCGGGAATCTACCACCTCCCACACCCAATAAATACGAGAGGGGGAGGGAGCCAGGCTGGCAGTTGGCTCCAAGACTCAGCAGCCTGAACACGGGGTCCCACTCCCACCTTGGCAGCTACCTCAATCCTGGCGGGAGGCATCTTGTCAGGATTCAGCCATCTCCTTGCAACACCAGGCCCAGCTCGGTTAGCTCTGACGCCAGTTTGCTTTCATCCATGAAAGAACGGATCCAAGTCACACACAGAGGTCACCTCCGGTTTGCTCCCTGCATCCGCTCCCAGCGGGGAGGATGCCGGTGTCAGCCAGGAGAAGTGCTTCAAAGACCAACTGATGGACAGAGAGAGTCAGGTACCGACTGGCCACCTTGGCACTGCCACTGGACTTGCACAAGCCCCGTGGGACTCAGCGTGGCTGCAGGACTCGTACAGACCCGGGGGTGCCTTGGGCTTCGTGAGCACCAAGGGTGGTTGTGCTGTGCGAGGAGATCCTCTGTCTTATGTGTTTCAAGCAAGGTGCTCTCAAGGTGACCAAAGCTGCACCAGGAAAGTCCAGGATAATCCCTACGGCCTGCAGAGACGTGTTCGCCCCTGACTAAGGGCTTCTCCAAGCAACGCATGCTGAAGGAGCTGCCGAGGGAAACTCATCCCATCCAGGCAGCAAAGACGTGAGGGACGAGGCATCGCTGGGAGCGGGCCCTGAGCACGCGCCTCCCCTGCAAGGTTGTTTTTGGAAGGCAGAGCTGTGGTAGGAGAGCCCCTGCTCACATAAAGAACAGATGCTGGTTATTTTAAACCCTACTGTTAACTCATTAAAGCAGCTGTCTGCCATCCCCCAAAGACAGACAAATTCAGATTCAACTCAACCAAGAGCACAACACACAAAAAAATATGTGACTGCATGAAACGCTAACAAGCCTGCTCCCACCACACTGGGGAGCTCGGGGACAGAGGTGAAAGGAGGCAAAGCAGCAGATTTGTTTCTCATTGTCAAGTTAGAGCACAGTCCAGCTGTTTCCCCAAACAAGCCAAAGTCATGAGCTGTGTCTAGTTTGATTTTTATTTTTTTTAAATTCTTGCAACAATGATTTTTCAGATTCACAGCTTGGATCCCAATCACTGGAGAAGTTGCAAAGCAAAGAGCTGGGTGTCCTCTCCTCCTTACCCTGAGAGTTAATTCCCTGACTTGCAATTCTGTCCCTCATCGGGATGATCGGAGAGGAGGGAAGACCCTTAACCACACGCAGGGTGCCTGGCCAGGGCCAGAATCCACGGCCACGACACATAGCTGTGTCAGAGATTTGTGCAGCAGGCATGCAGCGCATCAGACACGCCACGTGTCCGACATGCGGTGCACACCTTGTCCCCGCACAGTGATGGGATGCTGGAGCACACAGACAGAGCCTTCAGGGTCACACAACAACATTTCAGCACCTGAAGAGCTCAAGTCCCTTTGCAAATCTTGGTGTAAGTGCCCCGTTCCCCGTGAGGGTCTCAGCCTGGATGCCCCATCTGCAAACGTGTGGGGCAGCACTGGGAAACGTAGCGCAGCAAGACCAGCATCGCCCAGATGCTGGGCGAGTCAAACAAGTGTTCCCTCGATAGCCAGAGGTAGCAGCACTGACACAGCATCTCCCTGTCACTGGAAGCACATCTTGTTCAGGCTCGGTTAATAGTTAAGAGATCCAGGTGATTATTTCTGACCTCCTGCGAGTGACAGCAGACCGCTTCGGAGCGATTTGTAATCCAACAGAGACATTAACCTTTTAAAGCATCTCCCAGCCTCCCCGGGGCTGTCGAGGGACACTCTATTGTGCAGGGGAACAAAGAGCCCTGGTTATTACTCAGGAGTGAATGGCAGGGATGAGCTTTACATAGAAGAGATCAATAAAAATATATCAACAGCCCACGCGGGGCATTGGGAAGAGGTGAAGGGGAGAGGACCGGGAGGAGGCACAGCGCCGACCGGCCAGGTCACGGCATTGCAGCAGTTATCAAAGAGTAGATGAAAGATGCTGATTGGGCTTTTAATCTCTCTGCTCACTTTGCTTCACTGCTGGCAGGGTCGGGGCAGGAACGTGGGGGGCAGGGGCTGCCTGCCCCAGAGGCTGCTCTGTTCCCTCTGGGCTTCTCCAGCCCCATCCCTTCCCCATGACGTGGCTGGAGGACCGAGCGCTCCCACAACAGCTCCAGCAGCACACGGACTGCAGCTGCATCCCACGCAGCTTTCCTCCCAGCATGAGAAATCAGAACTGTACTGCTCACACATGCAGTGAGTCTGGCAGGTCTCAGTTTTGCTCCCATGCGCACCGGTATCCCACAAACCCAGCACTGATGGCCTTAACAAAAAGGAGTGAAAGAAGAGAGGGGAAAAAAACCCTGAATTTCTGCAGGGATCCTCCCAACACACAGGAACTGACGCTCTCCATATCGATGAGATGGCCCCGTGAGCAGGGAGCCTTGGGAAAAAGCTGTTCTATTCCTGGCCGAGACTTTCCCATCAGGGAAGCATGTAGCACCAAACGCAACATATCAAGCCTGGAAAGCAGATGGTCCGTGGAGGTGAGTCCCACTGCGGTTGTACAGCAAGTCTGACACCCCAGGGAGAAATCCCACAGACAAGGCAATGTCCCCAAACTCTTCCCTGACAAAGCTTATGGCTGGGAGAGTATGGGGCGACAAGACAACCTGTTCAAGACAGCCCAGATACGCCTTAGTCAAGGCACGGAGCAGCCAGGATTAGGGTGGTGCCACCACCAGCCCTTGGAGCGGCAGCGAGCAGTGGGTGCCTTTGCCCATGCAAAATAACGCGTATTTACTGGATGCATTCAGGGAGCATTAACGGTGCATTCCTTCGCCAGTCCTCCTGCCAGCCCTGGTCTCTCTTTCACTACACAGAGCATTGAAAACACACCTTGACGAGGCTCAGAGCCGACCTCACCTGCCTCGGTACACGTGGGAGAGGAGGATCCGGCCCTTTCCACCAGCAGCCGAGCTCCGAGTCCCGCCTGCTATCGGAGAGCAGATCTGGAGCAGGCGAATCAACGCACGAGGCGCAGCGACTCATCTGCACTGATTTCACCGAGTGGGGTTATTATCTAAATCAGATTAGAGATGCGAAAAAGCCGGAGCAGCAGGTACAGCAAAAGGAGGAGGCCACCAGACCAGAGCGGGAACATGATCACAGCAGGGGTTCGAACGAGGGGAGGAACATTTCTTCAAGTCTCTTTGTAAAGCATCCTCCTCCGGCTGCGGCTGGATGTTGTTTTCCGAAGGGACTCTCTTCCTCACCAGCTCCATCGAGCTCTCCTGCGGAGCAGGAGCGGGGCTCAGAAGCAGATTTCCAATGCTGCGGGCAAATTCCTTCTTTTGAGATCCACCATCGCACGTCGCTGGTGGAACATCCAGTGGCCCTCCCTGCTCCACAGCTGGCTCCCGCAGGAGCCTGGCAAGAGCCCACCCCACACCTCTCACCCCCACGGCTCTGTCCTGGCATGGCACAAACTGTGAGTAACTGGAAACCATTCCAGCCTCACCTCTTTGACTTGGAGGGGAAATTATTATCTAAGCAGCAGGTTCTGTAGATGGGGTCCACAATACAGGCTTTGCCCTAGCCAGGATCAGGCAAAAAAACCAGGAATGGGGCTATGGCTGCTCCAATTTCTGCTCTGGCAGTCCAGCAGGAGCAGAGGAGGGAGCTCAGCTCTCCACGATGTTTGGTGCCAGCTTCACCAAGCCTCAGCACCAAAACTAGGGTTGTTTTATTACTGGGCTTTGCTGAACAGAAAGTGGCATTTTGCTTTCTGGGGAGGGTGCAGAAAATGACACCGTGGGAAAGAGCCTCCTCAGAAATTTGACCCAAGAACAGCACAAATGTGGCATCTGCCTTTGGCCCTCGACCGTTGGCAGCTCAAGGGAACAAGGCTGGTTCCCAGAACCTCTCACCATTGCAATATTTATTTCCTTCTGCAGACCAAACCCAAAAGCTTTTAAAAGCTTGTGTGACACAGGATCACATTAAAACATCCATTTTGCGCTCAGCCCCTCAAGCTTTTTGCTGTGGGTTCTTCTCCCCCCCACCCCCAGTCAGGATGTGAAAAAAGCCACCAAAACACAAAAGCAAACACTGTCAAAACATCTTCACAAAACAGACACCTTGGCTACAGAAAAAAAACATATCTGACAAAGTTTCCCCCTTGGTGGAAAGGTCCCAACCAGCTGCAGAAGGGGGGAACAGCAATTCATGACACCTTTACCAGGTGAACATCACATTCTTTCCCATTCGTAGAGCACAGCAGCAAAGATCCCAATTTTCTTCCGTAAGTTTCCTATCAGAGCAGCCCTTAACTAAACCAGGCTGCAAAACTCCTGATTAACAAGCAGATTGCACCCTCCTCACCACCATTACGGGCCACTCACACCAATAATACCACCAAAATCAGTACAGCCCTGCAAAGGAACCTGATTTTTGTACAAGCTGTTAGGATCCTGTTGAGTAATGTTAATTTTATTCAAACACCTAGGAAACACTGGAGGTAACAGCTGACATCTTGGCTCCTGCCTGACCATTAAGGCAGAAAAATATTCTGTTAACATCTTATACATCCAGCCAGATCACATGTTGCTGGGGCTCCTATTCCTCATTTTATACTCTGAAAAATACTACCTATAATTCAAAATAAGAAATACATTTTAAAATATGACATGCCAAGGCTTCTTTACTGACAGATACTTAGTGTACTTTGATTTGCTTTTCCTTGCAAGCTCTCTCTCAACTCTGATTTTCTTTTTCCCAGTGGTGTCATTCTAATTTTCAAACTCAAGCAAAGAAATGGCTCATTCCTCACCTCTGGTCAGGAATCATCCCAGGAGGACTTCTTTAACTTCCCAACAAACACCCAGCCAACCAATACCTACAAACTCCCCCGGTCCTGAGGAAGTTATAGCCGCTGAGCAGATGTTATTAATCAGCATCAACACCTCAGGTGCACCATAATGAAGCAACTTTGCTTCATTAGAGACCATCGCCCCCACACCTTGCATAGGAAGGTGTCCCAGGGTATGAACTTGCAGAACAAGGGGGAAAAGAAAAGATTTGTGGGTTTTTTCCTCCAGATGTGAAGTTTGGTTCATGGCAACAGCCTATGGCTATCCTGGGACAGAGCTGCGTGCTTGTTACTGAGCTCCTTGGTGTCCCGACCACCATCCAGAACAGGCCGTTGTCATCTCTCTGATGCCCTCTCTCATCAAGGGAATCATGTCAGGCACTAATGTAGCCTCTTGGGTCTTCTCTGAGTCTTTTTACCCTTTCCTTTTTGCTCATCACCCTGAAAATTTTAAGAGAAGCTGCCATTTCTAAATCATCGCTTGGTGGGTCTCCCCGTGGTGGCGCGCATCATGCTGAGACGTGATGTGACTGGAGCCATAAAGCGCTTTTTTGTAGCTGTCACTGTGGATAAGAGCACACAGAAGAAGGATTTATGTATGTTTTCTGTCCTCTTTCACCCCACTATGCCCTCCAAGCTCCAACTGCTCAAACCGGAGCTTTGACTTAATGACACCCTGCCGAGCAGAGTCTGGTTTAGAAATGAAGCACGAAGGGACGTGTTTTGGGACTCTGCCAGCATTAAGGGAGGAAAATGGGGATAACCCAGCTTCACAGGAGGATGAGCCAGTGGCCATCAGCGCTCCTTTGGGCACACTGCAGTGGTGGAGAGCTGTCGAGGCCCGTGAGGCTTTTCAGACAATCACCCCAATGATGGGCATTTGGCTTCTGGTTGAACATTCAAAGTCCGCTGTGTCCTCCTTGTTACTGGGAGGTGTTTTGTGTTCCCCTGCTTGGATGGACCCAGCCCAGGCTGCAGCATTGCCCGCAGACATTGGGGTCCTGAGTGGGGACATCACTCCAGGGAAACCCCGGCCTCCAGCTTGGAGGAGCACGTATGGTCCTGTGTGGATTGTGAACCACCATAGCTGACCTTCAGGGTTTGCTCCAGCCCTGTCCCTTAATGAATACTGTATAAACATTAAGAGGCGTCTATGCGTGAAATATATAAACGTATATAATGTACTTGGGGTACAAATCCAAAACCTGCTACCACTTCCCACCTGGCAGTTTAGGTGACTCAACTCTTCATCATCGCTGTGGGATGAGACCTTTGCTGCACCTCCATCAGTGGCATAGCACATTGCTCCCTCTCAGCAGGCGTGTGTGGCTGAGCCCTTCCATGCCTTCCAGGAGAGGGTGGAAACCTCACAGCCACTGTGAAACCAAGATGGGGAAACTGAGGCACGCAATTGACTTCTCCCAAAACCCCAGAAAGATTAATCACTAAAGCTGAGCTTTCAGCCTCAAAATGCAGCTGGCTTCCTGTGCTCGCATGGTGGTGCTGCCCCTTCTCTTGTCCCCTTCTCCGTGTGAATCTGCCCAACAAGATTATGGTCTGTGGCGTAACACTGCTGGGGAAGATCCTGCCTGCGCAGCAGGTGGGAATAATTTGACAAATCATTTCCAGACCAGAGCAAGCTGCTCCCCAGCAGGGATGTCAACAGGGAGAGGTTAATCCTCCACAGCCCACTGCTGTTCGATCTGGTGACACCAAGTTTTATGGGCATGCCCACCCATACCAAGTGCTGGCACAGCGTCAGGCAGGCTGCAAGCTGGCAGGAAACCCTGCACTGCCCTCCTTGCTCTCCACTTAACCCTGAGGGACTCCTCGCAAGGCATCTTGCCACTTTGTGCTTCCATTTCCCCATCTGCAATACGCCGCTGTAGAGCAAAGAGAGGTGTAAAAATACAGAGTCCATTAAATATTTTTGCTTATTTCTCTGCTGCTGACATCTAGTTACCTCTGATTAAATCCAACCAAGATCCTAACCCGACCAATTCAGGGTTCCAGAGGAAGCAAGCTATGGATAAAGGTGATCTTTGAAATCGCTTGCAAGCAGAGGATCTGAAGAGGTGTAATCCAATCCAATCTGCCAGAGCCATCTCCTACTTGCATAGATTTAATAGAGTTCAAAGCCAGAATGGCCCATTATAATCTTCTAAAGCTGCGTTTCTGCACGGAGGGCTGGAGGGAAGGAGGGAAGGTGGCTGTGAGTCCTCCAGGCTGGAAGGGTTGCTGAGATGAAAGATAAAGACAGTGTGGACAGCGATTTGTGGGGTTTGGAAATGGTGAGGAGATGGGGAGATCTGGCCAAACCCCGACCTCTGCATTGGGTCCTACCACACGTCACCCCATTTTCCTCCCACAACTGGCACCAGTTGTCAGTATAAACTGGAACCAAACACCACGGCGGCCAGACCGCAGGCAGCGCCGCAGCTGTACGGCAGCACCTCCAAACCAGCCGCCCCAGCCAGCGCACGCACTCCAGGCTCCATGTGAGCACCGAGGCAACCTTCAACCTCTTTACTCCTATAAATATAAGCAGGGCTTATATTTTCTTCTACCCAGATATTACTTCCTTTTTCCCCTCCTCGTCTCCTGTAAAGGACGAACCTGAAGACATCACCTCGTGTCCCAAGCCAAGCCTGGAGCCTGCGGTGTGCTCAGCACCATTGGCAGGTTTGGCTTACGTCTGCTTTGATGAAGCTAAACAAAAACGAGCTTGGAAGGATTTTAATTTTCTGAGCTTTAGATGAAAAGGATTCATTTAAAGCCTTTAAAAGATTTAGCCCACTTCGCAGTTCCTTCCAGAGATCGGTGTTGTGCTCTTTAAATAGGAGACATGTTTTAAAGCTCCTGCCATCATTTATTAAATTAGCCTCAGACTTGCAAATGCAGTTCCCTCTTATTGAATCTTGTAATATTTATTTGCCAAGTTGTGATATTTGAAACTGCGCACGTTACACGCAGTGGGGAAAGAAGGAGGTGACGGAGAAGGCGTGAGGGGACGGGGGAAGGAAACCACTTCTACTGTAAGTTGTGTAAACACATTTGCACATCCCAAGAGGAGTAGGGAAAAGGTATTGTAATTAAAATGACTGCCAGGGTATTTTAAACAAGGGAGAATAAATAGACTTTTCTTTCTCTGCATGGCACAGGCTCCTTTAACTTGGAAACTTCGTGACAGAAGATGATTAAAAATATCTTATGGCGTGTCTGAAATCTGCAAGCTTTGATGAGAAAAATGTTCTTGGGAATGAAAGGAGATCAAGTGAAGGAGGAACAGTCTCCTACACAGTGTTTTATAGGCCCAATTCATGACTGCAGGTGTCACAGAAAATAATAATAAAAAAGCTTTTTTTTTCCTTTTTTTCTTTGCTACCTAACAGAACAGGAGAAAAATCCCCACAGGGGCTCCTTTTGCAAGCAGATCCCTTTACTCCGGCTCTCGGAGCAGCAGCCTTTAATACCGGTGAGAGGATGCTCCAGGAAACTACGGCAATGGCCGCGGAGCTGCCGAGCTGTCGCTCCCGAGTCGGAGAGGGCGCAGGGCTGGCCCCGGTACCCTGCACCCCGCTCTGGGCTGCCTTGGCAGCACCCAGGGCCACGGGACGGCCTGTCCCTGTGCCCGGCTCGCTAAAGTAAAGCTCTTTTATCTCTGCCAGGTTCAGCCCCAGAGAGCTGCTTCGCCCTTAACGCAGCCCCGCGCTGCTCCTGGCAGAAGCGGCAGCAGCTCCTTCAAGGGCTGGTTGGAGAAGGGCCGATCTCCGGACGCCAAGGGGCTGGCAGCTTTTCCCCGCGCCCAGCCAGCTTCTCATTCGAGTGACTGGGCTTTAGCAAAGCTGCAGGGTCTCAGCCTGGCCCACATCGCTCGCCTCTCCCCAAACCCCCCCCGAAACCCTCGGGTGGGCAGGGGGGGCTGCCCTGAGCCCTCTGCTCCCCCTTGCCGGGGGGCAAGGTGGTGGCTGGGCCACTGGGGTCACCGTGGAGGTGACTCACTCGTGCCTTCCCTGGCAGGAGCCGAGCGGTGTTGGCTGCGAAGCTACTGCACCCCCGGCTCTGCTCCAGCTTGCTGCCAGAGCCCCATCTTTCCTCCCATCTGTCTGAGAGCGGGAGCCCTCCCTCCTCCTCCTGTGCCACGCAGACGTGGGGCGAGGAGGAGTATGGCCAAGCATCCTCCCACCAAACACAAGATGATGGAATTGGGGCCCACGGGGAGGAGATTTGGGGTTTGCTGCAGTTTGGAGGTTTGGGTGGGGAATTTTGCAAAGCATGCTGTACGAGGGACTCCCTCGGAGGAAAATGCTGCTCCTGCAAGGACCCCTGAGCTTTGAAGGGTTAAAGCAATGACTGGGGAGAGGCAGCAGCATCCTGCTCAGCGAGGGAGACAGCTGGGCCGGAGGGATCTGGACATGCCTGGGACTTCAGGGACCAGAGCCATGCCATGAGCTGCGTTAATCAGGCACTGCTGCCCATGTCTCACTCCATCGGCCACTGCTCATCTGGACAGGCTGGAAATGCTCCAAACACACTTTCCTCCTTTTTGTTCCAGTTTTACAAAATTTACTACGAAATGGCTTTCCCTTAAGTAACAGAGTGACAAAAAAAAAAAAAATTGAAAAACCCCCTTGATGAGAAACGCTGCAACATAAATACTTGCCCTGAGCTGTCAACATCGTCACAGCTTTGGTGGTGTATAAAAATTTCTGTAACCTTGGCCCTGCCCCGAGGTGAGCTGGGATAACACCTCACCAATAGGTTTTCTGAAGACCTTAAAACTGGGAGTGTCTGATTTGCAAAATGAGCTATTTCAGATCATTTTGATCGGGTTTTTTTTCTTTTTTAATGATTCTAATTTTTCTACCGCTCAGAGCCCCAGACCCGGTAACCAGGGAAACTCAGCTTCACAGGCAGAGGGAGTCGAAAAATACAGGAGCACCACCACCAAATACAGAATCTAATCATCTCCCCTAACTGCGACATTAAAAGAGCCATGTGATGATGCATAGCTGAAAGAGAGGATTTTATTACTGTTCACTTCATAAAACACTCTCCTTCGTATTAAGGTGTGCTTAAATTGGCCCCACGATGCAAGTCAGAGTCCCCATCTGAGAAGGCTGAGGAGTCCAGTGGAGACGGCAGACCCAGAGGAGGACAGGAAGGTTGTCTCAAGGCACACTGGGAGAAGCATCCCTGACACGCTCTCCTCCTGCCCAAGACAGAAGAGCAAGGTGGAAAAAAGTAAAAATCAGGGAAAAAATTGCACCAGAGAAGGTTCTTCTCACGCAAACACTGAATAAAGAGCCTGTGCCTCGGTTTCCCCATTCACATTAATTGTCTAAAAAGCAGCAAAGAGCAGTGCTCGCTTGCTGGGAAGTACAAGGCATTGCAAGCCTCTTCCAGAGGGTCCCAGAGCTGCACCAACAAGTGACCCCGTTGCTGCTGGCAGCTGAGGAATTAACATGGGCAGCATCTGGCCTTCCTGACTGCTGGCACAGTTGCCCATTGCTCCTCAGCTTCAAAAACCTCAGGATAAACCTCCCTCCTCATCAGCGCGGCTGTTAACCCATGTTTTTCTCCAGCAAATTAACCTGCCCCCCCACTCCTCATTTCCGCATCCCCTGTCCCCGTCACCTGCTGAGGGGTCAGAGACGGTGCCTTGGCCGGGCTGCCACCAGGCTCCCTGGGGCACGCGGCGCTCACAAACTATTGCAAATAGAGAGGTTCTGTCAAAGCCTCCGCCCCCAGGGAAATCGATTCCTGCCTCCCAATATAATTACAGCGAGAGGACAATCTACCTCTCAAGGAAAAGCCACGCGGCTCATTTCGGCGCCTGCCCCCCTGCACACACATGCTGCCCTTCAGCCCGGTGCTCGGTCCAGCCGAGGGCAAAGCAGGAGAGACCCGGGGGGAGAGGAGACAGGAAGGAGGGAGCGTGCAGGGAGCGAGCGTGCGGCTCCAGGATCGGAGGGTTGGCAGGCTCCCACGGCTGAGCCCAGGTGCCGTCCCGCTGACCTCCTCTGCCTGGCACATGCCGGAGCATCGCTCTAACGAAGACGGCCTTGGCACAGGCGCTGGCCAAGTGTTCTTGCAGGCCAATGGATCCTGTTCCTTATCCAATTCCTACACATGCTCCTCCTGGACCCGGCTCAGCTCTGCTAACAGTCCCAGCGATGGAAGGGAGAAGAGAAAGCAAAGATAAAGGGGCAGAGAGCAGCAGGGAGGGAAGGGTAGGGAACGCTCTCCGGCAGGACAGAAAGGGCGGCCGTGGTGGGCTGCTGTGAGTGGCAGGACCGGGCAGGAGGGAGGAAGGAGGTGACTTCATCTCATACCAGAGAGCTGAGAGCCAGCACAGGATAAAAGCCTGGGAATCCTTCAGCTCCAGTGAGGAGACATCTCAGCTGCCAAGAGCTGAGAGGGAGATGGGAAGCCAGGGTTTGAATTGCAAGCTCAGCCTCCTGTCCTTAGTCTTTCCCACGCCAGTGGAAAAAAAAAAAATAAAAAAAAAAATCAAAAGAGTAGCACAAGTGACAGGCGGGACGCTGGGGAAGGGAGCCGGCTGCCGACAGCAATGCCTGCCCTGCCGTCTCCCTCCTTGCTGGCTGCCAGGAGGCTGCGGGGCACCGGGGAGGATGGAGGGAACATCTGCGGCTGCCGAACCGCACCATCCATCACGCACGGCTGCTGCCGGAGACAGCGTCAGGGCCCACCTCTGAGTGCCTGGCGCAGGCAGCGCCTGCAGAGCCTCCCATGCCTCCGGCTGCCCTCCCTTCCAGCCTCCCCAGGGCACGGTCCTCACTTCAGCCCCGGGAAGTGCTCGGAGGTGAGCCCTGCAGCGTCACCCCAGCCTGTCCGCATGCCCCTCGCCCTTTAATGCATTCGGATGAGTAGCTAACAGCGGCACGCGCCCTGCTAGCCCAGCGTGGGAGAGGACGGCGGTCACCCAGCACATCTGGTGGCATCTGGCACTGCAGGAGATACAGGGGGAGCTGGGCTCCAACCTTCTTTTGAGCAGCTTCCCTGGTCAGTGCCCGAATGTCTGCTTGCTGGCTGCACTATTCCTCTCCGGGCTGTTGCAATCCCCACCAAAGGTACCGAGTTCTCACAGGAGGGTTTTGCCACGCTAGGTTTAAACTCCTAAAAGAAACTTCACTTTTTTTTTTTTCCGCCTCCTCTCATTTTTTTTAGCTGCTACTCCAAACCCTGGGCCCAACCTCCAACTACCATTTGTAAAAAAAACCCAAAAACGTAATCAAAGTAATTACCACCTCCACTTCAAACATTACATTATCAAGCTAACCAGCTACCCATTGAAGACAATTAATCTGCACATAGGCACCAAAAGAAACTGTCAGCAATTAGAAGTGGAAGCACACCTTTGTAGTTAATTGGGAATATTGCACCTCTGTAAGATGTTTAATTAGTTGATGGAGTGTGTCCCTTCTCAGACATTTTTCTTTTTAAATTATACCCGAAATTCATTCCCCACCACCACCATTTTTTTTCCTAATGCAAAAAAATAAAGGAAATAAATAAAGTGTGAGCAATCCAAAACCTGATTCTGGCTTTTCCTTAGGTTGCAGCCTATAGTGTGTACACAGGAGTTTACAGACCTCCGAGAGATAAGGAGGCAAAGTTCTTTCTTTTCTTTCAGAGCTGCTCTTTTCTTCTGTTCTTAATCTGATTTTAAGACCTTGCCTCTGCATTTTCACACTTCTCCCATAAATCGCATTTTCTTCCTGTTTCCCTTGGGATTATCAGGTGATCGAACGGGAGGGCCTGAGAGCTGAGAAGAGCCGGGCACGCGCTGCAATACATTCATTTTAACACTTATTTTACAAAGGTTCTAAATTTTATCTTTGCATAACGATGCTGTTTTGCATATCTATAGCCGCTTTCATTCCATGATCTCAGTACATTCTGCCGGCTGTTAATTAATTCTCAAAACACCCTGGTGAAGTCAATAGGAGGGCTTTATTGGGGTAGGGTTTATCTAATTTGTAGGAAGGAAGGGTAAACTGAGGCAGGGGGAGACTGATGAGGCATTTACAGCCATGGGACAGCACCGCAAAGCCACGTTATAGAAGCTTTGTCTTTGGAAACCCTGTAGACAGAGACACATGACAATGCATCACTTGGTCCAACAACTACACACGTCCGGTTACCAAATAACCAAGATTTAGCCTCGGCATGGCGTTAAATGGGAGGCACGCCAACCCATGAAGCAGCGCTCAGCGACTTGCGTACCCTCAGCTCCTCCAGACCGCGTTCCCCTGTGGTTTCATGCCAACACACACCTCTCAGCACAGCCTGGGGCTCAAGTACTCGGAAGATGCACATACGGAGTGTTTCTTTGCTTGGGGGGGGTCTTAGCTTTTGTCATCCTTGGCACTGCTTTCCAAACACTCTGAAATGAAAACATTTTTATACCCAGAAGGGCTTATTTTTCATCACCTCAGAGCAGCATAGACCAAGAATAACTTTGCTGAAAGCTAACAAATACACACGCTGGCTCAAGGCAAGAACCAGCCTGACAATATATGCCTGCTTGCCATGAACAGAAGAACATCGCAGGACCCGTCTCTACCCCGGCTACAGCAAGCATTGCTCCTGCACCGTTGAAATCACAGCATGGGTGGCACACATGGTCCTATCTGCCAACTGCAGCTAGCCTTGCTCCAGCTCCAAAAGAAAACACTGCCAAAATCCCATCACTTCAAGCAGAAAGATCCAGCCTGTAGGAATTCAACGTGCCTGGAGGACTGCCGGAGCAAACCACAACAACGAACCTGTAGAGAACTGAGCTGGCAAAGCCAAGAACACCAGGGCAGCTGCCGTCCTTCCCACCGCCCTTCTGAAAAAATCTTTCCTGTGTTACTGAACGTCATCGACTCACTTGGAGCGTTGTTGCAAGAAGTGGCCACCCTGGTTGCAAATCAGCTGCTGCATTCTGTTATTTGCTGGAGCAAAACCATCCAAGTTACAACTCAGGTTTGGAGAAGGGAGGAAACATCTCTAACACTTGAGCTGGTGAAAAAAAATAATATCACTTTTCAAGTTGCCTGAGGACAGCTGCACACTTTAAAGGGCAAGAATTTGTGTGGGTGAGTATGTATTGCTATCCATCCTTGGGCAGGAGACATTTCAGCAGCTCAGGAGGACCCTGGTGGGGTTATGTCTGTGTTTGCCTCTTCTCCCATCTTCAGGTAGCAGGTACAGCTCATCAAACACACCATCTTCTGGGGATGGAAGCAAATGAGACAGATCACAGAAACTACCGGTACCATTAGGTCATTGCAATTTCCAGCCGGCAGCGGCACAAGCTACTCAGTGTAGTGGTGATATCATTTGGTACTGTCAGCCGAAATTCAAACTGTGTTGAAGTCAAAGGGAATGTATCCACCGGGCTTTGGATCAGCCTGCAAAGCACATGGAGCGCGTGGGCGCTTTCTCTTTTTGCCAGGGACAATCCAAGCAAAACTCAATCTCCTTCTTCCTTCAGCTGAAAGAAAGCATCAACAGAACACTGAAATTTTGGCCTGAAAAGGAGCCAAGTGCTGCTGAAAGCTGGCCCGTGGTCCTTGCACTGAGGGTAATGAGAATTACTGAAGTGCCTTTGAAAAGTGCCTTGAGATCATGCCATCTTATGTCCTGCAGGAATGCAGGGATGCAGGAACAGCCAGACTTGGAGCAGAGCAAGTCTCCCATACTGACCACGAGGTTGCAGCCTCATCCTCTCCACTTGCTGGACATCTTGGGCCATTGCAATGCAGCACCAGGCTTTTTTCCGTTGCCCTGAGTCTCTGCGGCAGATGCCGGCAGTCAGGCTGCTCTGGGAGCCGGGCTGGATACCTAGGGAGTGGGAGAGAGGCAGTGGTGGAAGGGAGAGGGGGGTCCCCATCTCATGAAAACCATCCTCAGAAGGACCTCCACTATGCATTGCATCCCCAGCTGGACCCTGACACACCATCCCTGATGAACGAATTGCATGTGCTCCCTTTCCTCCCAACGCATGCCTCTTGTGTACAGCAGAAAGTGGATATTTGAGGCATCCCTTGGACAGTCCATCTCTGATAGCCCACGGTATCAGCTGATGCAGGCAAAGATGTAAACCTCCACCTATCAAATCAACCCCCTTTTTGAAAGTTACAGCATAATCTGCTCGAAGGAAAATTTTCATCTTGTCTCCTCCTTTAGAGTTTAGCTTGTGCCCTAAAGCAGGAGGACTTAATCTCAATTCCGACACTCAGAGATGCTTTTAAATCCTTGCTTTGTAGCTCTGGCCACTCTAGTAACTTCCTATGATAAAGGGAAATCTCTTTGCTGGAGAATTGTGCAAAACAGCTTGCCTGAAAGGCAGCCACACGTTCGCGTGCTTGACCTGCTTTTCTCACAATCTGAAAAGAACCACGCTACTAGCAGACGCAGCACGCAAGGTACGTGCCAGCAGCTGCCTCGGCACTATTCGGCTGTGGAGAGGTGATAGGGGCGAGAGCCTGCTGTGCCAAGGGGGTGCAGGAGGAGAGGAAAAAAAAAGCTTTTCATATTCTGCTACCAATTCTGTTTTTCTCACGGGCTGGATCCTCCTCCCAGCCCACCCATGGCAGGCAGCTCGAACCCGCCGTGTGCTGTTTCAGGCAAACAGCTGGGGAACGTGCGCAGCTGGGCAGGTTTTATGTACCATTGTGTTTGGGGGGTTGCCAGCCGCTGACTGCATCCTTGTTTCTCCCCTCTTCAAAGGAGAGGTTTTCCATGGCACAGAAGTGAGAGCAAGGAGACCAGATGGTCAGGGACATCCGGAAAGGCTCCGGGGCCAGGTTTCACTTGTTGCTTCAGGTACCTGTCATATAGGATGGGCATTTTAGGATGCAGGGTGCTGAGGACTGTTGCCTGGGGATGCTGAGCACCTTTGAAACCCAGAAAAGTGCGTGGCCCATGCAGCCTGGGGAAATGAAGGTGGGGACCAGAGCTGATCCCCATTCATCAGTGAACACTGCAGGAGGTGAAGGTGGTAAAAGGCATCACCTGGATGTGAATAAACGCAGGCTGGGAACGCAAAGGCATCCCTCTCATCAGCACGGTCCAAGTGCTAAGGCTCTGGACCATGATCCCCACGGGAATCAAATGGGACCAAAATCTTAAGTACTGTAGGATGCAGCATGGTTTCTGAAAGAGGATTATGAAGCTAGAAGCTCATGACCACAGGGGCTGTGTTCAATGACTCAGTCCCTTCTGTCCTGCATCATCAAACAGCAGCATCTGTTTGTGTCCTGCAGCCTCAGTAAAGAATTCCCTTTTTTATATATTAGCACAGCCATGTCCTGCCTTACACGCCAGCGCTGGTACAGCCACAGGGCAGAGCATTAATTCTCTCTTAAGCTGGTGTGACATTCTGATTATAGCAACCCGCTGTCAGCTCCTCTGGGTTGTGCGGCACTGGCCTTCCCTGCTGTGGATGGAGTTGGGTGAGTCCTTGTCCCATCACAGGGAGCTTAGAGCTGCCCACGACGATTTCCAACCACCTCTTGCCTCGCATGATC
Source organism: Balearica regulorum gibbericeps (assembly GCF_011004875.1). NCBI lineage: Eukaryota > Metazoa > Chordata > Aves > Gruiformes > Gruidae > Balearica > Balearica regulorum. The sequence goes on along the minus strand of NC_046209.1, from coordinate 3,576,794 downwards.
TGGTCGCATGCTGAGAATTGGCAAGGGACAGAGCGGAGAGACGACACTGCTTACAGGGGTCTACCGAGTGGGTAGAGGAATGGAGACCACCAAAAGCCCAAGGGGTTTGTTACTCTGGATGTGTCCGGGATTGCTTTGCCACGTGACGGTGTTTGCCATGTGGACGTACCTTCACAGTGATGGCATGTGCTGTGGTTGCTGGACCCAGGAGCTTCTCTGTACTCTGAAATACCACAGTGGTAGGACCTCTTCCATCATGCTGCGGGGACTGGAGAGCGAGGAAGGGCCCATTGCATTTGCAGAGCTCTGCATCGGGAAAACGTCAGCTTGGCCCCATCTGGAAGGAATTATCAGAAGAGCTGTTTGTCAGCTGCTTCCACATGGAGGAAGGGCTGCGATTTTACACCACGAACCTCCCTCAGAATAAAAACCAGAGAGGCGAGGAGATTTATTACACACAAACCTCCCAGGATTACAAATGCCCCATGGAAGGAGACCTGCCTGAGAGAGTGTTTTTTTAACTGGCATGCAAGAACAGAGCGGCCTTGCGAAAATTACCTTGGAGCATGGAAAATGGAGCAGATCCCTGGCTGGATTAAACAATGACATCAGCAAATGACTAGTTTGAGAAAGGGAGGGAGGGAAGAGGAGATGAGGTCTCTGACTTGAGGACCACCCGGGAGATGAAAGATGCTTACTTGAACTGCTGCTTGAGCCCTGCAGCTTTGGCTGGTGCCTCCATCAAATCCAGAGACTGTGATGATCCCCCAGACTGATCTAGTTGCAAATGACTTCAGTGGGATTTGAGATCCCAGGGAGCGGGATCTGGTCTCGTTCCTCCCTTCGCCGAAGATGAGCTTGCATGCGAGAAATCATCCCTAGAGATGACTGTACGGTATTTTCATGGCTTTTTATAAGTCTTGTTTACCTGTTCCCAAATTACAGGAGTCCTTTTTATTTCTTTGTTGCTAAGTTTTCCACAAAAGCTTTGCTAAGAATCAAAATTGTGTTTGAAACGGATATTGAGCATGTTTTGTTTCCTGACAACCACACGTAGAGATTCAATTTGTATATGCTTCTCGGTGAATATGTCACACTGTGATTGCTCACACATTAACTGACACAGAAGAGCTGGATGGGAAATGTTTTTTCTATTCCACGAGAATTTCAGAGACTAATAAAAACACCGATGGATTTGAAAGAGACCTTGATGTTTTGTAATGTGTAAGACAAAAGGGTTTACTATTTAATTAGCCAAAATGTTAAACCAAAAAGGATGCTTTAGATTTTGAAACGAGTCAGTATGGAAACTTGTAACTATTTTCTTCTCTCAAATTAAAAGGATTTCAAATTGGGAAAGGAAAGAAAAACTTTGGGAAAATGAAAGGATGACTTTGTCTCACGGACAGTCTCAGTTAAACCAAATCAGACACTTTCTGCTGCAGCCCAAACCAGCAGCTGTGAACCTGATCCAGCCGCTCTTGCAGACAGCATCCCCCCCAACAAACGCTCTTCTCTCGACAGTATCAGCTCACACGTTCTCTCTAGAAAAACAAAGATAACAACTAACTTCCACACACTGTGTACAGACAGAGTAAACTTGCGCTGCTTATTATCCTACATGCAGGGACATAACTCTCCCCTTGATCTTCATTAGAGAGAGAAGGGAAATTGCAACATTTCAGAGGCTTTGTCATTATCTGGAGTACTACAGCAGCAACTAGAGAAAGCACCCAGCAAGACAAGACAGAGGATGGGTTTTGGAGACAGGGCAGAGCAGCTCAGACACGCATTGGGTCTGTGAAGCTGAGCTGGAGAATTCCCAGCAGTCAACTTTTCATCTGCCCATCAGCATTCCTACAGTGGGGAATTGCAGAGTCAGAAAAACCAATGGAAAAGGAAAAAAATCAAAAGCCATGCTCATTTTTGTGGTATAAACACAAGATTTGCCTCAAACACGGATCTGTGAACAGCTATTTTCATAGCAAGGCAATGGGAGTCAAATTCGCTCCTGCAGTCGCCAGCTGCGCCAGGGCCACGTGGAGCTCTGTGACGGAGCGGGCGGCATGCCCCATCCCCTGCCCTTGCTGCACCGCGCTGCCTGCGCACGTGTAGGACACCCCCCACCCCCCTGTGCCTCTTGGGGGATTTACACACCCACGCTCCCACTCCTTGAATTTTACATCTGCTATCAGGCCCTCCTCACCGGGGCACTACTCTTATCTGCCCCTCAGATCTGCCTGAGCCTGCACTGTCCCTGACGCACATGTGCGTGCCCATGCACCCATCTGCTCCCTGTTGCACTCTCCCTGCCATCACTCACGCACACGTATGTGTCTGCGGTTCACAAACGCATTTCTGCTGTCTGCTACAGTGCTTTCCCCTTGCGTTCACCAACACAGAAACCTGTCTGCTCCTTGCGCTCATCTGTCTGATCTCACTTTCCGCGCACACATCACCGGTGGACAACCACACACATGAGCAAACCCCAGATGCTCACCAGCATCTCTCCCCTCCTCCGCATCCAGCGGGGTGGCTTACGCAGCAGCCATGGGAACCAGGGATGCTGACGGCTGGTGGCGGCAGGCAGGTGCGGAGAAGGAGAGAAAAGAGAGGAAAATATGTATTTGGAAGTGAAGTTTAGCTGCAGGGTTAACGGGATGATGAATGATGGCAGGTGCATGCTTAACCGCATCCCGCTAGCAGAGCCCTCTTGCCTCTCTGCCCACTGCAGCGCCAGTGTAGCAGCTCCATCGCAATGAATGCTGTTTCAAGGTTACTTAAGCGATAAATTATGTTATATGCTTAACATCCCCGGCAATAACACCCACCCGTGACTTGCTCATCCTCCCCATTTATTTTCCCCTTGCAGATGCATGGCTGAAAAACTGCTCCAGCTTTCACCTCATTACGGGGAAGGAGGGACCATTTCCATTCAACAAGCTGCAGAAAGAGTTACAGCTTGATAACAAAAATAATAGGGGCCAGATCCTCCACCAGCACCACCTCTCTGTGCTTCGACAAAGTTCTAGGAGCTGTGCTGATTTACACCAGCTGTGGATCTACTTTCTGCAACATATCACGCAAACCATCAGGAAAAAAAATCTGTAGCGCATTCAGGCATGGGGTAAAAAAATACAAGGGACAGCGGCAGAGCTGCTAAAGGGGAATTGTTGCAGATCAATGTCCCCATGTGCATGGCAAACTGCAGATGAAAAGGAAAAGAAACTCAGCCTGATTCTCCCTCCAGTTTTAACCATACCTCAAGAGGACTGATCCCAGAGGACTCAATCACCCCTTTTCCCCAGCGATTTCAGGTATAGGCAGCAAGTTTCAGTCCTGGAGAAGTCCTTTTGTGCCCAGAGATGGACACTTTCTAGCACTGAGGCAGGAGCGAACCCAATCTCGTACCTCACATCAGCCTCCACCCAGCTGCACCTCGGCTAGATGCATCTAAAAGGGCAACACATCTGCTCCTCCCTCCCGCCTGGCACTGAGCGTCCCCTGGGGAGAGCAGCACGGAGGGCTGGTCCGTCTGTCCTTCCTCACGATGCCGTCTGGCTCCATCAGCAGCCGTGCCCGACATGCTCTGCCGTCAGACCTTTGTGTGCCAGACACCCTTAGAGGCAGCTGTGCGCAGGATTAAGAGCAGCGTGTTCAAACCATGTACAATTATGTGCAACTGTTTCTCCGCTGCAAATAGATGGAGTAGCAATGGAGCAGCAGCTACGGTCTCACATTAGTAATTTCCAAAGGACATTTCCAATGGCCACTGTCCATTATAGCCAGGGTAAATTAAGATAAATGAAAGTGAGTTTGGATGCTCCGTATGCCTCTTCATGTACTGGATTATGGGAAACATCACAAGGGAAAATTTGCAAGGGGAAAACGCTTACAGTTTGTACCTGAATCCCAGAACATAATGCATTTAGCTGCAGATGCAAAAATCAAGTCAGCTGAGATTTGAGTTTTGCCTAGTCCTACCTCTTCATCGCTTTGCTGCGGTGGTGCTCAGAGCTATTATCAGCCATAATCTCCAGCAACCCTAGATGGGAGATGAACAGTGGCATTGCCCAGACTGCAGAGAAACAACCAAGAAATAAAGCCACGATGAAAAAACAAACCTGGGAAGATCATTGAGAGGTGTCTCAGAAGAATGGAGTACCACCACGTCTCAGCAACTTCACCTGGTACAGGTGGGGGGGAAGAGGGCAGAACGTGGAGCTACTAAGGAATAAACCCTCAGCAACTCAAATAAAACTCCAGAAGGCAGGAGGCAAAACAAACTTCATGGGCATACCTGAAAATTTGCCCTGAATTTCAAGGTCATGTAAAAAATTAGCAAGAACAGGACCCAGGTGTCCTGAGCATGATCCCTTTTACCCTGATCAGCATGGCCTCACATAACCATTTGTGCAACTGGCTTATTTCACAGAGTGACTTATGGATGTTATTGTAAGCAGATCCAGTCAATATATTTATTTTCCTTTTGATATACAGCTACAATAGGAAGCCATGCATGACGTTTATTAAACCTGGCTAATTTTCTATCAGTTCTGCGCAATATCGATTCTATGCATTCAGTTATCTGGCTCAGCCTCAACCTGGAAAGAGAATCATTTAAAAACAACAAAAAAGCATCCAATTCCTCTGAAACAAAGCTAATCTGAGACTGCAAAGTGTCGACGTTCTCATGGGCAGAGCCCTTTGATCAATTGAGCCAAAGACAACTGTGTTATTTAGGAGCCATTTGCAAGCTGGCAAATTAAACAAGGCTTTTTTTTTTTTCTCCTAAAGAGTGGGGGGAAGAAGTAACAGCTTTACAGTAGCAGTAAAACATCCAAATGATTTTTTTTTTTTTCCCTCTGACAGAGCCAGATTCTGCAGGTTACAGGGATCTGCCATTCTCCATCTCCCTAGGACTACCCCAGGGGCTGAGTTCCTTTGCTGTACCGAGATTTTGACGTTTCCCTGGGGAGTCAAAGCACAGCTGGCCTCTGCAGGGGTACAGGCAGGATCCTGACACACCGTGCAGGCAGGGAGGAGGTACCCCAGCAATACTTTAGCAGAGTCCGAGCCTCATGGGAGGGTGAGCATATCTGTAGGACAGTAGCTTGTACTGCTCCGCAGCACACCCTGGGCACACAGCACTTCTGAAACCACGAGATTTTGCAGTTATCTGGTTCTTGAGAGCACAACTGGAGGTCCTGTCCAGCAGGACAAGTCTCAAGCTTAACCCCAGACTCTCTGCCTTTCTCAGAGCCTTTGCACAGTGAAGTCAGAGACAGGGAGTTTTCTATCTTTAAATCTTAAAGCTTAACTGATATTCTGCACAGGCAAACCATTATTGTGTCCACATTGTGATGGAAACCAGCAAGAAATATAAAGATGCTATCTAAACCAATACGGCAACATGTTTTACCGCATCAATCTCGGGGAGCCTACACTTGGATTAGCGCGTCAGGCCAGCTTTCAGCCACTGCCTTTGGTTTAAACTTAACCTGCTGCTTCTCCTGAGCCGTAGGCTGCTCGAGACCAGCTGCGAAGCATCATTGTACAAGACAGAACATATGCACAAGTAAACAAATTAAGGCTATCTCCAAAACAACAGGCCCCTGGCTTCCTGGAAGAGCTGCAAAGAAAAACTTAATCAACAACAGCGGGTGAAATGGTAAAGGGGAGGAGATGGACCTCTGCTAATGAAGGCGATGCTTTCAGATTGCAAATGCTAGCTCGCAGCACGCGAGGAGGCAACGGCAGGGTCAGCGCCAGCGACACGAGAAGCGCACGGAGCCGGCAATCACGCTGGCTCCAAGGAAACTGTTTTTTACAGCACAGAGCAGCCAGTTTAAGTACATGCAGAAAGGAAAACAAAGAGCTGAGCGGGGCACAGGCTCAGCCTTGCCCCTGCCTGTTGCGGTGGGTGAGAGCTCAGCTGCCAAGGCCAGATTAGGGCCAGGATCACGGCCTCTCCAGACCTCCCTGGCTCCCCCCCAGGGGCTCATTAACAGTCTGAAGTCGCAGCAGTTAAATCGGTTGAATACCAAGACAGTTATATCTGTGCACACCTCTGCACACATGCTTTGGCGTCAGTTTAAGCCTGCCTGCCACCGGCTTCACCTTGTGTCTTTAAATGAGGGAGTGCCGACATGGGAAAAGAAAACAGCAGGAACCTTTCCCTGCGCTTCTCAACTGCGGGCAGGTCCCTCTCCAGCTGCACCCTGGTGCCGAGGATCCTCCTCTGCTCAAAATCTCTGCCTAGACCCTACGGGCCCAACCGGAGCGTGGTTCCTTACAGTGCGTCCTCTTGGGAGCTCACGACTGGCGTAATTAAACCACGATAAATTTTACTGCCAAGTGTGATAATTTAGCATTGAAGACAATCCCTATTTTTTAAAAACCACATGCATGCACCTGGCTATTTGCTCCTCTCTAACCTTACATTTTTGTGACCAGCTAAATCTCCCTGGTTTTCCTTTTACCTTGAAAGAACAAGACAGTCAGCATATGTTCTCTTAGCAAACCTGGAAACCCTCTGAGATATCCCAGGGTCTCTCAGGCCAGTTCTTGCAGCCTGCGTCCTCGCTCGGCACACCAGACTCACCTCCCTTTGCCAAAGCAAGCTGCTGGAGAGACGACTGGGAGCCCCAGCTCCTCCTTACCTCAGGCCCCAGTCTCAGAGCAGAGTCTGGCACTGAAGTCTGACACAAATCCCCTGGTGTGAGAACAAGCAGTCAGGGCATCCGAAAGCACGAGCAAACTGTCCATGATTTATTTGGGGTTACATATGCCATCGCTGGGTCAGAGCTACTTTGCCTCAAGAGGATGCAACATCTGGTCACACCTACAAAACCAAAATCAGGACAGCCTGACTTAGGATGGGTCAGTCTGACAGCCCGGTGCAGGATGCAAGCACCCCGTGAGCAGCCCAGCTAGGGGAGAGCGCTCTCACCCGTCACGCACATGGTTAGACCTGGACAAGCCTGAATTTGAAGGAGGGGCTGTTCAAATTTAAATCGGGTAAAATAGAGCTCACATCTAGTCAGAAGCTGAAAGGTACGAGCTGCTTCATCACGGTGTGCACCCTGGCTTATGAACACAGGCCAAATGGAGAGGGGGGAAGTTTTCTTTGACAGATGGATGCCCACAGAGCTACCACAGCTTATCATCACACCTCCGGGTCAAACAGATGTTTCCTTCCAGATACAGATGTGCCGATGGAAGAGATCACTGCCCCTAGATGCTCTTTGCTCCATCCCTGCCAGATGTTCCTAGGCCTACAGTCCTTACAGCTAACAGAAAAATATTTAAAATAACTAAGACAAGTGTATCCTTAATCCTAAGCAGTTAGAAGTTGTTTTATGCCCTAGTCTATGAAGGTTTATTATATTTTTAAAGCTGCCTTAATGTAACAGTAAGGGATCTGCTATTCATCTTAGGCGAGGCAGGAGGAAAGCTAGAGTCACACTAAAGTTGGAAGAAATAGGAAACACGTAATAACCTAGATCTTATTATTGCACAACCTAAAATCCCCTAGAAGCACATGAGAAGAAATCAGTGCCTTCACTACTGTAAAACTGGTGGAAGGGCATTGCTTTTTCCTCTTTGCAATTTCCCTTGTTAGCTCGAAGAGCCCATATTGGGCTGTAACGTGGAAAAGTCTGACTTTGCACAAAGGATCAGCACCTCCACTTGAAAGAAAGCAGCATGGCTCTAATCCTCTTGTTCTCCCTGGTAACCAGGAAAGCTGCAATTCTTTATTTCTGAGCAACTTTTCTCTGTCATCACAGGCACACCAGATCCAGCAAACGTGGCATCAAAAGCCACAGAGGAGCCCATTCAGCTGCACACCTGCGTTGGTCTGGATGGGTTCCCAATTCACCATGTCAGAGGACACCAACACCAACGACTGGCACTGTCAAGGAATAATTCAGGGAAATCATTCCTCGACGACTGCTTGTAGGTGGCAATATCTGTGCAGATCCCTGAGCATCACTGCCAAGCACAGCCAGCATCCCTTCTGTCTCAGCACGCTCTTTGCTTTTACCCTTGCACCATCTCATTTATAACCTCCTCATTTAAAACCCCAACTCTTTTTTCTGAAGTGGCAAGTTCTCCAATCCAAGAAGGGACCGTTTTAGGCCATTCCCATCTCAACCGGATGGGAAATGCCAGCCCATGCTGTGTTGCAGGAAGCCCATGATACCTGCAGCATTTCTGCTGGCTTCTGGAGTTTGAGTAAGCTGTGTCTTATTGCTTTTCCAACCCATGCTGGTTTTCCAAGTCCTCTTCCAAGACAAACCAGCATCAAGGACGAGCAAAGCAGCTCGAGCCGTACAGACCTACATGGTCCTTGCAAAAGGGGCTCTGCATCACTCAACCATTAAATCCTGAGACAAGGATTTGCTGGCTGTGCTCTGGCGTGTAGTTCCAAAGGTGGTGAGAAGCTCCATCCACAGCTCCTCCAGCAGCCTGGAAACCCCATACCTGCCCCAGTGGGATCACTGCAGGAGACTGTCGGTGCCTTACAGCATAGCTGTCATGAAAAAGGGGGTCTCTGAAGGGCTGTGCTGGCCCTAATCACACCTGAGCAGTGTAAGATGGCAGGATCTGCTCCATGACTACTGGGAAAAGAGACGCACATGTAGAAAGCTGCCTACATGAGATGGATCTGGCACGTCGCCGTGCCAAGCTGAGATCCAGGTCTGATTTTGGCTACTGCTGCACAATCCCATTTCACTCACCAAATCCAGCGATTTTCAAATCTGGGCTTTTGCTTAGGTCTCATTGCTCATTGGTGGTGGATTGTGGGAGCTGAACTCCTTGTTGTAAAGCTGCGATTCCATTTTCCTCTGGTCTTAAGCAGCTTCAATCCATCTTAGTGCATTACAGAGTCCACGCTGATTGTTCTGCTGTAGTGAGTAATAACAACTTGTACTTTGCAGATTACCCCAGGGAACCGTGCTCCCGGCTCCGCCGTACCGCTGGCTCTGCAGGGTGGGCATGCATCTGTCCACAGCACCCCCAGAGAGAAGGATGGGGCCACAGGGAAATTTGGATGGGAAGACACGGAAGAGGAAATGGAGCCGGTGCATGGCTGGCAACCATGGGGGTGCCCAGTCCTGTGAGGGGGTGAACGTCCCAGGTGAACATCATGGGATGGGGGACGGGGAGAGGGTATTGGGGAGGGAAAGTGATGAAACAATGGGACAAAAAAGAAAGGGAAGATCAGAAACCACTGGAAGAGCATGCATTTGTGCCATCGTGGTGTAAGCTCACATGGAGAGCAGGGTGGAAAGCTGCTGAGACAGGGCTTCACTGGCATGGCATGGAGGAAGGGTAAAGCCTGTTTTCAGCCATGAAACAGGGGCAGAAGGTGGTTTCACCTAAATCTTCTCCCTTTTTGTGCATCCAAATTCCCCAGGGCAGTCCAAGGGGAGGAAAACATAGTCCCCTGTAAAACAAACCCCTCAGAGCTGCAGTTGCTCGCTGCAGGGCCCTGTCAGGGCTGCCACTGCAATGGGCCACAGGAGGAAAGAAATAAAGATGGGAGAGAAACAGAGAGGAGGAGAAGGTATGGAGCTGTGGAAGAGGTATGAGGGGCAGGTGGAGGCGCCCCGTGAAGCTGCGGCCCTTGCAGAAGGACACAGAAGCTTCTAGAAGGCCGCGGCTGGCCTGGGCTGCCTCAGGTGCCTGCCAAGAGCCTCCCCCTTGGGACCACAGCACGTCAGACCCCTGTCCCCGCTGCCACTGCCATGTGGCACCCACTCCTGTCCCCTTTCCACATGGCCACCGTGATCCTGTGCCTCCAGCGGGCTGCCAGCAGCCATGTCAACGGCACTGGACCAGGTGGCCTGGCTCTTGCTGCGTGCCAGGGGTTGCCCCTTACTGAGGGTGAGATGGAGGGTGGCCCCGCTGCCGGCCATGCCCATGCAGCTTCCATGGCCCTTGGCCCTCAGTGCCCCAGACATAAGATCACCACCAACTCACCAGGCTTTGGGGACATGGCACCAGGTTACAGGGAGATCAAGGGAGCACCCATGGTGGCCTTCATCATGGAGGTGAACATGAGGCTTCGGAAGAAGATCTGCCAGGCTGAGCAAGGGAGCATTATCCTCCTGGATGAGTGCTGCTTCTGGAATGACATTGTGTGGAGCTTCAGCCATCATGCCTGCAGGTGCCTCATCCACAATCTAGACCTCCTTTACTACAGTCTGATTCTGCCAGTCTGCAAGGTCACCAGCATCCTGGTCACCATGATAACAGGCATCCAGCTTCTTGCAAGATGCATGAAGAGTTATCAAAGCCAGAGGGAGAACAAGCAGCAGAGCAAGGAACAGTGGCCAGAGTCTCCCCACAACATAATTTGGGGTGCTGCCAACTACTCCGAGTGTGCCATCTGCCTGCAGGCGTACAAGCCCAGAGAGGGGCTGAAGTTGCTGTCCTGCTCCCATGCCTATCACGGCAAGTGCATTGACCTGTGGCACCGCGCTCAGCCCGGGAGCAAGACCTGCCCGCTCTGCCTGCATAATGTGACTGCGGTAGCATTGATCCCCCTCCGTGCACATAATGGTGAGCAGGAGTAACCTGGGAAAGCTCACCCAAAGTCCGTCCTGGAAAATCAAGAACCCCCATAAACGCTCCAGCTCTGTCTTCCACTCTCCCTCCAAATTCAAGCTCCAGTCAACGCCTCTTGGGAAGCATCGGCACAGCACAGGATTAAAAAAAACCCAACATATGGAAACGTAGGAGTAGGGAATACAGACTGGAAGGACAAATGGAGTACTGAAGACATATCCTTGGCTCTACCCAGTTTGGGCAGCTGATCACATACAGGTCTGCTTCACACTAGAAGATTTGTGAGGGCCACGACTGTAGCACCTAGCAGCACCTATCTCTTGCCAAACTCCTGGACAGCTTGACCTGAGGTTCCTTGTCTTACTCTGTTTCTTAAGCTCTCCCTCCCAAAAACCTGCACAGACAGGTTTATTCCAACAAAGGGGCCAATTACCACAGTCCCCAACTAATTTTTACCACAAAATCTAGGTTGACAAAACAAGCACAGTCCTCTACATTCTTTTTTTTCCATGCAGATAGTTAAAAAGAACAAAAAAACCCTGCTAAATGGAGAGAATGTTTTTGCTGTATGTCCAAGGGCATTTTGCCAGAACTGGAAAAGGCAAGATATTCTTTCCAGCACCAATATCTAATAAAGACGTCTCCCTCTATTACAAGGCAAACAGCTGGAACTGGAATCCATTTCCAGACATGGGTACTAAGTTGCAATGGCCCAGATTTGCTCAACTGCCTTTTTTAATTGTGGGCGTTAGCAGATTACGGGTACTTTTGTAGCAGGTCCATAAATCACTGCTTTATAATCTTCTGTCTGCATTAGGGCCTGGATTATCATGCTTGTACTTGTAATAACAGAGGAGAGATTGCCTGGACCCCTGGGAAATCCAGGAGAGGCACCTGGTAGAGCACAGGAGCACATGGTACCAAGATACACGTAGAGAATGGTGCACACAGCAGGACTTGCAAAGCTCCCACAAACCTGCTCTCCATCCCTCTCCCATGGTGGCAAACAGCGAGCGAGGCACAAAACCTTCCCGCACACACGGCTCCATTTCTCATTTACCCAGCTCGTGTTTTGGGTGGTGACTCTGACTCTTTCAGCTATCTATTCTGCAAAGACATGGGTCATCCTTTCCTTTCATCCTAGATGAAAGAAGGTGGTTACATGCACCAGTTTCTAAATCAGCTCCTAGCAAAAAAAAAAAAAAAAAGAAAAGAAAAAAGTCATTAACAACAGGGTGCAGGTCTGCAGGTCTGCCTTCCAGCCAGCTTGCTGCAGAACTGGGGACTCGCTCAGTCAGCAGGAGGGAGGTGTGTCCCACATAGCTTTCTTTTAAGAGCGACTGGGAACACTGGAAGCACAAAGGTTTTCACTGGAAGGTCACTAGATGGCCCCAGATCTTCCTTCACAGCAAATGACTAGTATTTCAGCTCTGGGAGCCTGGTCCTCACTAATCCTACAGCATGACCCCAAAGGAGCAGCACGTCCTGATAAGGACGACACCAAGCTAGAACTAGGGATACTTGCCAAGATGTCTTGAGCTAAGCATTTAACGCCCCGATGGCTTTTTCTGCTCCTGGCCTTTGGCTGTGGAGGGCAGGGAGAGGCTGTTGTGTGTGCAATGCCACTGCCTGTGGACCCGAGACACTGACCTAATACAGATAAAGGAGAGGATGTCTGATCCATACCACTGCCAGGCTTCTCTTTTCATGCTGCAAAAACCTCAGAGGGGAAAAAGCCATCCAGACTTACTCCCCGAGTTAAATCAATGCTGGAACTGCAGCCTGTAACGTGTGTTTTGTTGAAGTTGTAATGATGTCTACATAAGTCAGTCTCCTCTACATCTCTGATACAGTTTAAGCTGTTTGGGCAGGACCAGGGTTAGATTTTGCTAGCAGTTACATAGATCTAAATCAGCACTAAATTCCTCTGGACTGAGCAGACACTTGTGTGGAATACAAGCAAAAGGAGGAGCTGGTTTTACATCCCAGCTCCTGCACTAAGTGATAGCCCCAAAGAAGTAGTATAAAGGAACATGGGGACTTTGGGAGTGGTGGGGTAAGTGATCAGTTAATAGAGGTAAATGGTCTTTTCCTTTCTTCGAGCTTGGATTTTTGTTCAAGTAGTAAAATGGGACCCGTTCCCTGTAATTGCTCTGCTCTTGCACACAACTGCTGTCTCCCACGTGTGGCTTGTTGACATTTAAATAAATTGCAATTATTCCAACAAAGTAGATTGCAGGGACGCCAGAGAAAATGGGTCAAGAATACGTCCAGGAGCATCTGCAATGTATTTAACACATGAATTTAACAGGAGCAGGGCAGGATGAGGAGGAGAGTATGGTGCTGGCTATAATGAGCGCAGCATGGGGCTGGAGACAGCCTGGCACAGCCCCCCACCGAGGCAGGAGGCTTGGCTTAACCTCAACCAGAGGGAGCCAAAGCCTCCCAGGCACTGATGATGGAGGAGGCATGCAGCAGTGATGCAAGCAGAAAGCACAGAGAGAACCAGGGCAGACAGGGCACCACTTTGGCTCTTTGAGTGGAGACCATCTTGGCCAAAGTCCTTATTCAGCCCTCCTCTCCTTCCCTCTGCAAAAGCATTCAGAGATTTCAAAGGAGGCCAAGGGCTAGGGTTTCTTATCTCGCTCTGCCTGGGGGTGGGGTATGGGTATCCTCCTCCCCATCCAGGATTCAGCTTTTCCTCTTTCCTCACTCCCCAAAGCTTTCTCCGTACCCCATTCCCCTCTTCCTTGCCCTCCAACCTCTCTTGGAGGGGATTTGTCCTTTTGCCCACACGTCTCTGGGTTACTGCGATCCCGGTTAGAGACTGCAAACACCCGGTTTCTCCTTTTATCCAAGAGTTTCGGTGAGCAAACCAGGATGGCTGCTCACTCCTGCCTTGCTGATTCTAGGATGTAAGAGGTGGTGCTGGAGCAGCCAGGAGATAACAGCACATGGAATATGAAGGGGACGTTCCTTGGTCCCACATCTGTCACAGCTCACACAGACACGTGGCTCCTTGTCCAGCCCCAAAGACAGACCTACCCCTTACACAAGCAGCAGGTCACTGGCAATACATAAAGCTTTAATTGGGAGGCAGAAATAGAGCACTGAGTGCAAGTAAAGAGCCAAAGATTTTAAATAACACTAGGATGATGGATGCCTTCACAAGAAGCCTAAGACAAAGCCAAAAATACACCCTCAAAAAGGTGTCCCAGCGTACCTCCATTTTCTTCATCTCTCATTCTACTAGAAAGCATTTGGCTTCTCCCCCCTCCCCAAACCTTCTCCTTGTTTTGCTTTTAAATGCATCAAAATGTCTCCCTGCAAGTGTAAAACTCTTTAGATGAGGGGAAAATAAAATCGATTTGAAATCACAGCTGCTGGGAGTCTCTGGCGCACACACACACTGTCTGCTGACATTTTCTGTAGCTCTTTTCCCAGTGAAATCTGTCTCAAGCAGAGCCCAAGGGGGCTAGTAACAAATCAGTTGCCTAGTACATGAGTGATTTTTTAACTACAGGTCCAACAAAACTGCACTGGAAACCATGGGGCTACTCTCAAGTGGATCATTAAACAAAAAGGGCTGTTTGTTAAAAGGTACAGGTTTTTAGGGATTCCAAACTGACCTGGGTTCACTGCATATTCAGACCTAGTTCGTCCTGACAACCAGGAGAGCTACTGCATCCCCATGAGGCTGGTGTTCCTCTGGGCACCGAGCAGTCACCATATGAGTTGGGAATTGCCTGAAAGATGGGAACTTCTGCTGGCAAACACTCTGGAAGGGAGGGACAACACTTGTGCCTTATGCTTTCTACTCCTTTTTCAGCTTATTCACCATAACCAGAATTTTAAAATCAGTTTTTATAGCTAGAAGCTAAAGTCTTTTTTTTTTTTCCAGCCATTTGATTCCAGCAGCTGAGGTTCTAAAGTAAATAAGGTGAAAAAGCCCAGTATGAAAGCTGATGGTAGCCCTCCCAAGCTCATCCACCACCCACTCTCACTGTGGTAGGACAGGAGTCCAAGCAGCTGAGCCCCAGCAAGAGGCCAAGTGTATCAGCCCCTTCAGCAAATCTGGCTGCTCACTCCAGGGCCTTGAAGGTGGATCTGCCCTCTCAGAAGCTTGGGTAATGGCAGAGTGAGGTCACACAGGCAAAAAGAGACTTTCAACTTCTGCGAGCTGCCATTTTGGCCATCAGTTACTGATTGACTATTTCAAATAACAGAAACCCCTTCTACCCTAAGCAATTTATTTGGCTCAGTATCAGTTCAAAGATCATGATTGTAAGGAAAAAGCACATGTTCACCAGACCAATCCGAGCTGCCACACACCCCCCCCAGCAGCACACAGAGGCTAATGGCTCGTTTGCACTCTGTCACATTTTCCAGGAATTACTTTGGTCACCAACATGAAGCTTTCCAGTCTGCAATGGACACGTAGCTGCTGGGGAGGCTCATTTATCCTGCCTGCACATCATCAGCAGAATGAAGCCAGCATCCTATCGGCACCCAGAGGGAGATGAAACGAGAAGCTACATGCATGGAGCAGACCAAAAGGAATGGGAGAAGTTTAAGCAGGTTGGCAGTGATGTTATGTGACCCAGCCTCAGGAAACAGTCACTGGGTGATATCACAGATCTGCAGAGATGATGTAAGGGTGTTGCTTAGCAGCTGGAGACAACAGGAGAGAGGCGAGTTCTATCCTGGGAACCTCTGAACCTACAGAAAGCTCTGGGGCAGAAAGAGGTTTTGATCTCCATCCTGCTGTGGCTCCAAGTCATGGTATGGTGATAAAACCTGGGTGGGATAGTGCCTCTGTGACTGTCTCTTACACTTTTCCTTAGGGACCAGCCTGGAAATCTGTATTCAGAGCTACCCAACTGCATTCAGCATGAATCTTTGCCCCCAAATTCCTCACCTTGTGATTGCTGCTGCCTTCTACAACACTGCTCTTGCAGAAGTCCTTGGTTACGTGGCTTACGATGACAGCTTCGAGTGCATTGCTTACAAAGCCCTGCCTGCATGCTTTTGGCCACAAGTCCCGGTGGAAGGGCTGATAGGGTATTTGATGAGAGCAATACCACCAAATGCTTGCCATGCAACAGAGAATCCTGCAGCACCAAGAGAGGCCTCGGAGATGTACGTTGCACTCATACAGGGCTATGACTGCTCTTCTGTCGAGAAGGCCCATTGTGCCCAGCAGGCTGGATATCAAACTGCTGTTGTGTACAGTGTGGATTCAGAGCAACTGAATGGCTGATGACAAAGAAATCCAACAGGTGATTAAGATATCACTCCTTACAGGACAGTCTCCCTCCACTTGCGAGGGACTTTGCAATGCATGAAAGGGGCATACATCAAACTTCTACCACCCAAACCCTGTTTGAGTCTTTGTCAAGTCAATGCTAAAATGCTGCAGAAAACTTTCATCATCATTTCAGGGACATTCTACATCATTGCCACTATCTCAGTTATGGCTGGTTTAAGCTGGTACAAGAGGGCTCACAAGTTAAAGCTGCACACATATAAGCAGGGAGACAAATACGAGACCTGTGTGATCTGCATGGCAGATTACAAGGAAGGGGACTGCCTGAAGATCCTGTCCTGTTCCCATGCTTACCACAACATCTGCATTAACACCTGGTTCCACACCCAGTCCAGGAAGAAGACCTGTCCCTTCTGCAAGCAGGTGGTGAACGCCTACGGGCAAGGTGATCTCCTGCCAGAGCAGGCTGGTGAAGATGTGAATGAGGAGGAACAGGGCTATGAAGACAATGCATCCAGAGAAGGGCACGATGATGAGTATGTTGAAGAGGAGAAAGATGATGCAAGCACAGTGGAAGGGGAAGAGTTTGATGTGCTGGAGGACCTCACTGTTTGAGCTGTGACCAGGATAAGTTGTCATTAAATCAAGGGAAATCTCCCCTGTGCTTCCCTTCAGCTCTTACTCCAGAATGGCTTTTATTGGGAAGCAATTAACACCGTGGGTTTGGCTCCCCTCCCCTGGTCCCCACAATGGAAATCTTGGCTGGAAATACCAAAAACTCTTTGAGCCAGAGAAGCATGGGAGGGGCAGAGAGGAGGAGGGAAGCAGGGATTTAAGAATTTTGGGCATGGGAGCTGGTTTACATCTGCTACGATGCTTCCTCAATTCCCTCCCAAAATACAGAGACATGGACACACCGACTCTTGCTTTTTCCCTAAGGGGAGTGCCCAGAAATCCCAGGTGAGAACTGTGCCCTGTGTGTTGCCCCCAGCAGGACCTATTCCCTAGCCTGACAAGCATAAGGGGGGAAGCAGTGTACTAAAGCATAAAGATGAAGCAACTCCCCCTCTCATCAGCAGTAAAAACAGAGCCCACAAGTGCCCAGCACGTCCTCGTCACCCAGTGCACTGACACACACTGTCCCTGCGCATCAGGTGGCTCGGTACAGTCCACTCCAGAGGACAGCGTGGCCTTTAACTACACCAGCAGAAAAACTGTGCTGGAAATATTGAGGGCACTTTAAACACTATCTCCTCAGACAGGAGGTGATGCCAGTGGGAGGTAGAGGTCTTTACAGCAGGATTTGCTTTGTGGAGCTGGGTAGATGGAAAAAAAGAATGAAACGCTTCTGAGCGTGGCGTAATTGGCTGCTTTTGCCTGCTGGCTGGCAATCTCGCACACTTGCGGAGGCTGACGTGACAGGTACATGTAACCTCCTGCTACCTAGGTTGTTCCAGGTCATTATCCAAATGCGCCTAAGCACCTTAAGGGGAGCTGGATTTATGTACTAACATGATGCAAACAGATCTTCATCTCTTCTCTAGATATACCAGGTATAGTTATATTATTTGGGCAGCCTCTGAATACATTTCCAATCCTGCTTAAAGCGAGAGCGTGAGCAGAAATCAGCGCTAGCTCCCCAGGCTGGTATGGGTGGCTCTACCACCCACTGTTGATGGGACAGCCAGCCAAGTCCCAAACTGCATATGGGGATGCAGAGCTGGAAACACAAAATCACTATTCGCATTTAATCTCATAGAAAAGAAAGGCATAAAACCTCTTTAGTAAATGCCAAAAATTAAGGAAATGAACAGCTCTAACATACTGTGACCAAGACATCAAACCTGCACAGCTGTACAAAGGCTAAACTACCAAATCAAAGGCTCTCCTCTAAACATGAAACATCCTATTTCTTATGGGCACTATCCAAGAAGTGGGCTGTCATCAGATCACTCTGTTAGGACCATGCAACAAAATGACACAACTATGGCCAGGAAATAAGACTAATGCCTTGGAGTATTTTCCTTTTGGGTGGTTACATTAAGACTCAAAAGGCTAGTAGTTTGTTAGATGTTGTCTGAAAACATCATGCTGCAAAAAACTGAGAAGCATGATCTCTGCAACCTGGAAATCTTGGTGACTTTTCAAAATAACAGCACCTAGATTACTTGGGTATCTTTGAGATACCCGTACCTTGGAAACGGCTGGGAAGAGATACATGAATACATGTGACAGCCATCAACGAGGTGGACCTGAATCCATCACTCTTGCCCCAGGGCAACCCAGACAGCTTTGGGTGGGAGGAAGAGACGAAACTGCAGTTTCAGATTTTTTTTTTTTTTTGCAATAGAGAAGTTTCAAAGCAATTTCTCTTGGAATGAAACATGACAGCATTTCCAAGGACTTGATGGAAACAAGTCTTTCTGCAAGTCCTCAGACTGAGCTGTTTCATTTCATTTGTGGAACAAATGGGGAAAAATGATTTTTAAGGCAGTTCACAAGAAAACTGCCCTCTTCTGCAGGGTGTGCAGCCTCCTGAGAGCCATAAATCACTTCCATTGCAGAACAAGGCCCCTCAGGGTGCCTGAAAAGGCAAAGGCAGTTCTCTCCATCTGAGGAAGGAGACAGGTCCTTTGGAAGGTGATTAGCAGCAGGATGTTCATTTAGGTGCCTTTAATTGCCTTCTGGAGGTAACTCTCCTGTCAGCAACTCAGAACCTGTGATTCTGTAAAAAGGAGGAGACAGGACTGGCTTCGCTAAGCTGCACAAATATCTTCTTCATCCACTGCTGGGCATCTGGAGCTGACCGGAAAGCTCCCCTAGGTCCATAGCTCCCACTGAGATAGGTGACCCCAGGCCCTCAAAGGGAAGGAATAAAAGGAGAGATGTTGGTAGCACTCCCAGCTCCTGTCTCAGCACACTCTCACCACCCTCATTCTCCCTCAACCAAGGTCTGAAAAAGCACAGATGCTGCAAACACACAGGGAGCAGGCTGAAAAGCCAGTATTTTCAGCATGCTGGTGGCACGATGGGCCAAAACCAGGCTGCCATCTCCCACAGCAAGTGTCTCGCATCCTACTGATGAAGGAGAAGTGATGGAACAGGACCCCTGAGTCAGACCTTAAGATGGCTCTGGATAATCACACAAAGAGCCACCCTGTCACCCAGCTGCAGTGTGCTGGGCTCAAGAGGAGAGTCCCAGGGGGATTCTCCAGGCTGTATTATGCAGGACATGAGATGAGCTGATCACAGTGCTCTTAATATCTATGAATTTCTTTCCATCTTCAAAAGCAGCACACACTCTGGATGGGCTGAATTTTTACTGAAATGGGTCAGTAGAAAAATAGATCCTTTTTACAATGCAACACTGCATTGCCTTAATTTAAGAAGGAGAGAAAAAAGGAATAGAATCTGGGTAAGAGAAGCTCTTCACTCCATTTAATGTTATCAAAGCCTATCATGCTGAAAATCTGAGATGTGTGCCACAGCAAACTTGACCTCCAGCCCTACAGCTGTCAGATCCACTGCCCTCCATCAGCATTAATGGCACTCCTAACACAGCGAGGTTAGCTTATTGCCAGGGTGGGACATGCAGCCCTCAGCCTGAACGAGGATTATTAACTTCTCCGGAGGTAGCACTATCCCAGCATTTAAAATAAACTACAACAGACAATACACAAGAGGGAAAAGGAGAGCAAGGGGTCTGGGTCCTGCTGGGGCAGAGCTGTTGACTGCGCAGACAGCGATGGAGCTGTATCTCCTACAGCAGCTCGGGGATGCGGCTGTCCCAGTTCGACAGTGCTGCAGTCTGGTTGTGAATCAGGAGAGAAGTTAAGGGAAGCACAGGTAGACGAGGTCTAGAAAAGGCCATGGAAGGAGGCGGTACGGGCAGATCTTACAGGAGGATTCATGCCTTCTGCAGACATGACGTAATGGCAGTGAATTTAATTGTTAACAAACCACACAGAGGAAGCAAGAGATGAGAAGAAGACAGCAACTACTGGGAAAGAAGCCCCAATTTCTCTGTATTGCAGAGCTCAATGACAAGGGAAACTCTGCAGAGTTTCAAACTCATGCCAGTGTCCTGGTTTGGGTTGGGATAGAGTTAATTTTCTTCCTCATAGCAGGTATAATGCTGTGGTTTTGATTTAGCATGAGAATAATGTTGATAAACTGATATTCTGGGTGTTCCCAGGCAATGTTTACACCAAGTCAAGGACTTTCCAGCTTCTCACCCTGCCCCACCAGTGAGGGGCTGGTGGTGCCCAAGAAGCTGGGAGGGGACACGGCCAGGACAGCTGACCCAGACTGGCCAAAGGGATATTCCATACCATATGGCATCATGCTCAGCATATGATTTGGGGGCTGGCCAGGACCACAACTCAGGAACTAGCTGGGCATTGGTCATCAAGGGTGAGCAATTGTGCTGTGCATCACTTGTTTTGTATATTCTATTATTCTTTTCCTCTTCTGTCCCACAGGTTTTACCTCTTTTTTTTTTTCCCTTTCCCGATTCTCTCCCCCATCCCCCCATGGGAGGGGAAGTGAGTGAACAGCTCTGTAGTTGTTTTAACTGCCTGCCAGGTTAAACCACAACAGCCAGAAAAAGAATAACTAGAAATATTTTAGATAAACGCTATGCAGAAAAATATTAGCTGGGGGTGAGGGGGAAGGCAAATGCAGTCTCATGGGTCCAGCCAGGAACAGCTTGGAGGAACAGCCAAAGCCCTAATGAGGGAAGAGCCAATGATGATCCAAAATGTACAATTTGGATCAGAGCACCAGCGCTGGCTGGAAGCACCAGTACAACCCATGTGGAACCTCCACTGGTTACTCTGCCTTGGGGGAGCACCCAAATATTGTGCTTAAATGAGCTGCCAGGAGCCCTTCTCCTTTTAGCAAGCTCCTGCCCCATAAACCGAGCTCCACTGCACATAGTCTATTAAGCAATAACCAGGTTCCAGCACAGCCTCAAAGAATGACTTACAGATCTCATTTATCAGGGGGTTCTTTGCAGTTTCTTGCACATTTTATTGCAGGCTTTTTCTGCACCAACATGGTTCAGTATATTGCTGGGACAGTCACAGACTGTGACCCAGAGGGAAGCAGCTGATGACCCAGCACTGGGAACTATTGACTCCACCACCAGAAGATCAATGCTATGGAACACCAGGAGCAATCAGGGTGGCTGATTACTCCATGTGCAGCCTACAGGCAATTGTCTAGTGGAGACATTTCCCCCATGCAGAAAGCCAGCACTAAGCCTTGACAACAACATTTAAAGAACCACTTTGAGGGTTTAAGTGAGATTTGAGTGATCTATAGATCCTGTGCAGGCCAAAGGTAGGAATTTCAACCTTGAAGACTCAAGTTTAATATCTACTGTAATTAAAAGGAGAGAGCCAACTTCCCTGTGGCACAACCAGATTGACATCAATAGCATTACAGCAGCAGAGAGCCTTACCTTTGATCTCCAAAATCCATCTGGGATGGAGATGAAGGACAGAATGTGCCTGCCCACAGGGCCAGGAGCCTCTGCTACCCAAAGAGCTGCAACATGCATGGAAGCCTTCTTTCCTTGGGCTATACATCCTAGGCCATCGCATCACAGTTTTTTCTTGTGAAGTAGGCACTACTCAGGTCATGCCTCTTCACCAGAAGGACCTTCCTTACAGACTTCCATGCCCACCAGCACTTCAATCCTGGTGTACAAACTGCCCGTCCCCCTTGCAGCAGGGATGGGGCTGGCTATCTTGCTCTCAGGGCTCATGCAGGAGCAGTTGGGCTTCAGGGAGCTGTAGACACAAGCAGCTTCATTACCCAACTCTGTGTTCTTCCCAAGACATCTTGAGCACATGAGAACATACAGTTGGCCCTTTATAACTTAACTGTTCTTCATCCGGTCTATTTCTCAGCCACCTCCTTTTCCACATCAAGTTTTCCCACCCCAGGTCCTAATGCCCAGTTTTCCCTCCCACCAACCCATCTCCTTATCTCTTTCTGCCTCTTCTCCACACCCCACAGTCCTCTCCTTTCTCTCCTGCTCAGAGAAAGCTTCATGTGTGCCTTAACAAATGAGGTTACCCCGGAGGTGTCTTTGCACACAGGAAGCCTGGTACGGCTAAGCCAGGACTCCAGCTCTCTGGGGTAATCTGCAGAGTACGGCTGCTTATTAGTCACTACAGTAGAACAATCAACACAGTTTCTGTAATGCAGTAAGATGGATTGAAGCTACTTAAGAATACAAGGAAATGGGATCAGTGCTTTGAAAAAAAGTAGCTTGACTCACCAAATCTGCTTCTGCTACAGCAGCTCTCAGCTCGCACACAGCCTTTGATTGCACACACGAATGCTGCAGCAGATGCTTACAGCTGGCAGCGCTGGGCCTGAACAGCCAGCAGCCAAGCCCATACTAGGAACACCAACACCTTACTCTGATGGAAATACGGGACAGTCCCATGCTGAGGTAGCAAGGAGCAAGATACAGCTATGCTGTGTTGTTCCTATTCCTTTGTTATCAGAAGAGATCACACTTTCACCTTGTGTTTGCTTTTGCACCAGAACACTTCTGCTCTTTGGTACTTTTCCGTTTCAAACATATTTGGGAAATTAAGACCCAGCTCTTCCCATTTCATCTGCACCAAGACCTGAGCAGACTGCAAAGTCTCAGAGGCTTCAAGCTAGCTGCTCTCTTGCTTAATCACAAAGATTGATTCCACACCTCCCCTAAAGAGATGAGGCGTAATCAGGTACAAGACTCCTTCCCTGACCCAAAAACCATTCTTTCTCCGCAAGTCTTTCCTTTCTTGAAATCAGTAGAGATGTTGTTCCAGAAATTTAAGGAATGATATATCAAGAGGGTGAAAAGTCTCCCCAGTGCCAGATCCTACTAGCCACAGAAGCACTGGGAAGGAGAGAACATATGCATTGCTGGCCTGGCATGGTAAGTGGTGGGAAGCATCCTCCATAGTGGCAGCTCCTGCCTGAAAAGCCAAGACCAGAATGTGATGACAGTGTTCCTAAATAAAAAAAAAATTAAATGTTGTCTTCTGCTGACTCAGACAAGTGTCTTTTTCTCTCCCAGAAATCAGGGGGTGTGAATGGCTCTGTAGAGAAGAGCTGTGAGCCTGAAGGAAGGAACTGAGAAACAGCCAGGAGACTGAAGCAGGCCTTGAAAAGCCTCTGCAGAGAAGCAGCAGCTACAGTACCTCTTGGAAGACTATTCTGCACCTTCACTGCCCATGCCCTGTCTGCGGGAGAGCTACCCTGCCCTCCCATGCCCAGAGAGGACACAGTTAGCCCCACTGCCAGCCCCTATCTTGCCCAGTACAAGGAAGTGAGAAAAGGACCAGGAACTTGGAAAAATGTGCCTAATGCAGCTTATTTCAGTGTGAATGAAACCCAAGTCTCCTGGGAGAGAGACAGCAGGAGAACGTGGATAAGAAATCACCACTTCACAGGCAAGAAACAGAGGTGCTTAGAGAAGGGGGGGAGGGGAGGGGTGTGTGCATCCAAGACTCCCTATTTACCCATTCCACAAAGCATCTCCGTATTACTCCTGTTTATTGACTAAGTGTAAACTACTGCAGTAGTCTAAGGATTGAGATCTGAGCCAATTTTTTTTCTTCTGACCTTTATGCCCCTCTGCCACAAGGCTGGGGGAAAGAGGGAAAACACTGACCTGGCCCCAACCGCCCTAATTAACTGGAGTCCTGATTGATTTTGAGAAGTAGCTCTGACCCCATTCATCAGCACAGCATTTACCCAGATAAGCAGAGAAGTGGTGCATCTATCCAGACCACCCTGAGCAGCACAGAGCTGGTCTAACAGGAACAGTGTCTTTAATACACTTCTTCATATGGTGAGACCTCATCACCTTTCTGATTCTCCCCTCTGATGCTTTTTAAGACCTTCTAAGGAAGGTCATCGACCCTCTGCAGATGGACAGCAAAAATTATCCCCAAGGGCTCAGCCTTGTTAAACTTCAAGTTTGGGGCCATGGGAAGCCCCAGCTCCATCAGAGCAGGTGACAGCACCTGCAATCACAGGGGCCAGATGCTCTCAGCCCATCTACATTACAGGACAGGGCGTGCAGCTCCTGTACATCTCCGTAAGGAGGCGCAGCATGGGCCAGCACAGAGCTAAATTGAAGGTCAGCAGGCAGAAACCAAACAGGGAGACTGGAGGCAGGCTAACACAAGGCTTAAGATGGAGATTTTGATCAAGAGGAGAAAGGGGGAAGAAAGCACATGCAGAGCAGCATCTGTCTCCAGCACCAAGAACCTCACCAGAGCCCTGCAGTCCAAAGGGAGAGACTCCAAGCATTTTACCCATCAGATTTGAAAACCCTTTCCACTGTTAGCTTGGTTTTGCTGTCCTTCAAGCATGTGATGGAAAGCAAAAATGAATGCAAGAAAAGAGATACTGTTGATTTAATTGGCCATACTCATCACTGGAGCAAGAAAAATAACCCTAGCAATAGCACTGGCTGAGTGACATGCATTTCATTAGTGCATGAGATGTATTTGCTTTGGTCAATGAAATATATATAAAACCTTCATCTTAACCTGACCTTTCCAGGAAAGCTCTGGTCTAAATAGCACTGCCCACTGCTGCTGTGACAGCTGGGCAGTCCCCTGCCACTCCAGCAAGCCCAGAGCAGCACCCCTGCACCACCAAAGCCTCGCTGCTCACCTCTGCTTTGGCTTTCCCTGTGCAGAACCCCAAAATAAGCTATGCCTTGCTTTGCCCTGTTTTCCCTGATCCATTTACCTCCTGGCATCTCTGCACTGCTTTTCCCAGTCTTGAACTCACTGCCTTCCCCCATGGTGATGGTGCAACCAGTGTCACCCAGCAGCCCTGCCAAAGGCGGAGCATCCTCAGGGCCCAGTAAAACCAGCAGTTTTCCCCTGGCAAATTCACTGCCTGGTGATGAGCAGGACCCAGAGACTGACAGAGGCAGATCTGTCCCTCCCACTGACCTGATATTTCTTTAGCCATGGTAAGTTACAAAACCAAGCTGTTCATTCAGCCTTGACTGCTCTGACCAGAGATTTACAGCCCAACTGTTTTACTGAACCTCCCCAAAGTCCCTCCCTATGTGGCCCGAAGGGTTCTTTAGGGCAGTATGCTGGGAGCACTTGGGGTTGAGCCAGTAGTGCAAAGGTAGAACCAGACAAATTTGGTGGGGTCTGGCGTCTGCACCCCCAGTCAAGAGTTCCACTGCAGGAGTAAGAGCTCCATGAAGCAAATTACATTAATTAGAGCAGGTGCATGGTGCCCAAGGACCATCACCATGCCAATATTTATTCAAGTCTTTAAAAAGGCCTTTGCAAGACACAAAGCAAACAGTGCTTCTGTAGCCACGGATGGTCATTCCAGCCAGGCGGGACCGCAACACTGCGAAGCCATCCGTCAGTGCCCGAGCTCACCCTCCGACACAATCCATGCCTCTTTGGGGCAGCATTTGTGAGGCTTTGATGATGGTGTGTTCCTTTGCCACATGAGGTCAAGCCAACCATTTCCTCCTTCCCAAGGTCTCAGATTTACCCCAGGCATAACTCCCTTGACTTCACCAGATAGAGGCCACAGTGCCAAAATCTCTTTTCTTTTTTTTTTTTTTTTTAAGTCCCTTGCTGCAGCGTGAGGAGACACCTGGCAGAACTGTTCCGCCTGGAAATCCATCCTCGGATTGTTTTATCTGTATTAGCCCTCGCAAGCAGATGACAGGGGAGCATGAACATAGACAGCGTGGGATGAGACATTCACCCAGCTGCTAGTTCAAAGGCATGTCATCATTTATAACACTCCCAGCTATTCCAACTCTCCCTACTTGTTCTCAGTTAAAAGAAAGCAAAGCAAGCCATTTCTAGTTCTGTATATTTAGTGTTCAGGGAGATGCTGTTTATTTTGGTGCCTTTGCTTTCAGGGTAGCACAGCTTCCCCAGCTCCACGGGGCATTTGTCTTCCAGAGCAGCGCTGCTAAGTTGTACTGCAACCCCTCAGCATCCTGCTAGGGTGACAGTGCGCAAGCAGCCAGCCGGGGGGGAGAAGGGAACTGCTTTAGGTACCAGCTTGGTCCCGCCTGCACTTTGCACGTCCCGTCTGGCAGCCGTTTAGCCCTGCCGCACTCCAAGTGTGGGGCCCTGTCATTTACAAGTGAGCCACTGCTTCCCTGCACTGGGAAAGGGTTCAAAACCAATATCAAAATCAATCTGCTAAAGAGGCTTTTATCTCCATTGGGCTGGCATTCCTACCGGGCCAGCCCACATGCACATCACTGAAATGGGCTGCCATGGGCTTGAGAAAAATCCCTGTGTCCGAGCCTTGGCCAGCCCGGGGACACTGCAGCACGAGCAGAGGGGAACCCACTCTACTGAACATCTCCATCAGTGTCACAGCCTGTAGGTGACATCCAACCTAAGCCTCCCTTGGTGCCTTGGTCCCCCCAGAAACTCCATCATCCCCAGGTTTGAGCCAGACCCACCCCACGCTCACTCCCAGGATTTGCAGCAGGGAGCAAGAGCCTGGCCCAGAGCAGGTTGGTGTAGACGTGAAAATGGTGCCTACACATTTCCCATCCATCTGAGCCCCTGCAGCGATCCTGGTGGGTCCGTACAGCCTGGGAAACCTGACAGGGACTCCAGGCTTTGCTGCAGCCCCCACCAGCAGACGAAGGATGCTCAAAGGAGCTTCTTATATTAGGCATTACCACCCCAAAGCACCTCTTGCTCAGAAAAAGGGCATCGACAGCAGCAGAGGGGAGTTAAGACAAGTCCCTTTGAGTTACAAGCCTCTCTGCAAATAACCTGGGCGCGTTTCCAGCCCATCACTAAGACGACGCAGAATCAACTTATCCCCAGAGACTGCAAATGGTCTGATCCAAATTCCACTGAAGTCCGCGGCAAGGCTCATTACCTCCGTCTAGCATTAGCTCTGGCTCTTTGCTCACGATAGCTCTGGGCAAGAGCTCCCTTTCCAAGGAGTCCCGACGTAATTAACTGGGGAAACATCGCTCCCCTCTCAAAGCTGGGGGAAAGCCCCAGACCCTTCCCCGCCAAACGTGGGCGCACCAGCACCTACCCAGCCGTTCAGGCTGGGTCCAATAGAGGGCAACAATATCACACGAACCACTTCGTTAAACTAATTGCAAAGAGCCAAGGTGAGAACCACTGCCCACACTCCCCCAGGGCTGGATTTATCCCTCCCTCCCCGTTTCACTGGGAGGCGAGCGGATGCACAGGCAGCCCGAGGCTTGACCAGAGATGGTGGCATGGTGAGGGTGGACGGCTCTGAAGCATTTGAGTTTTGGGTGCTTCTCAGCCAGCCGTGCTGATTTTCCCTTTGACAGGGGACCCTGCAAAGCTACCCAACCACCCATCCTCTCCTGGGTCCCACCAGGTCAGTCCCCACTCAGAGCTCTGCCTCCCTCTCCCCACCTGTGGCTTATTACAGCGATAACAAGATGCACTCCATGTAGAACCACAACCTTCTGCGAGGCTGTTTTGCATAAAGACACCTTATACATGAGCAAACATTTGTTTAACACTTGCTTGCCAGAGGTCTGCCCACAACCCCCATTGCTGCACAGGGAGAGAGATCCCCCCCCCCCGCCCCGCAATCCAGTTCTGACCCCTCCGAGTAGGGGAGTCCTTAGGAGCGAGGCTGGGGATGCACCATCCCCTTCACCCTGGGGAACCACCCTGTGCTGTACTCGCTGCGGCTTTCCCAGTGCCTCTCTGTAACCAGGCACATCAGCCTAAGGAGTCTGTGCAATCATATTGCTCGAGGGGAACGTATCCCAGCTCACGAGGACGGAGTGCCCATGGGATGCTGGCAGCAGGCATCAACACAAAATGGCTTGCTTAGCACAGCTGCACACTAGCAAGGTCTGGATTGCAGTAGGCCTAGCAAAACAGGGACTTTTGGGGGAAAAGCAGTACAAAAAGCAGACCTCTGGGTTGCCTCTTGTCAGATGAGCTGCAGGAATCACCAGTGCACTTGTATGGTGAAATGAATTAGCGTAACAACTGTTGTGGGAGGTTAAGCTAATGTTTTACTCTATCCACAGGCAGGGAGCTCACAGGCAGCCAGGCACTGTCATTCCCCATCCTGGGCTAACATGACTGCGTGCATCCATGATTTAAGTTATTACAAGAGGGTGGAAGTGGAGCTGTAGACAGCTTCTAGGAGGAGGAATTTCACCCTTGCTCCCACTTGTGAGTCCATAGAGGATTCCCACCGACATCAGCAAAGTCAAGGTTTTACCCATCACAAGGGTCAGCTCGTCCCTCCTTGTGTTTGGTTACAGCGTGGGTGGCAACCACATCTGTGTTATACACTGCATGTCTCCTGTCATCGAAAACAAACTGTGCCCAAGGAATTTGGTGGAAGTAGTAGAGAAGAAGCTGGGATTTCACTTGGGTTGGCAGCAGAGCCTCAGTCCCAGCATCCCCCATGGGTTCCATTCCAGCAGGCTCGTAGCAGAGCAGGGATGAGAGTCTGAATTGCTCAAATCCCAGGCTCCTGCCGTATCCCGAGCCACCCACCCTCCCTCCCTGCAGCACACGGGCCTCCTCCAGCCCATCACCTCCCTGCCGAAGCCTGCTCACCAGCTTTGAACCTCTGTGAGGGGCCACCAGAGAGGCTCCATTGCCAGCACCAGGTAAGCCCCATTCAATCCACAAGCCAGCACAAAGGCAGAACTCAGCTCCTCAGGACAGAAAAGGCTAGACCCAGGCCAGCCTCAGGGACTAAGTTACCTCCAGATTTGGGGGACTGGGAGGAAAAGCTCCATTCAACCCGAAACCAGCAGCTGAGACAAGCTGGGAGCTGCAGTTTGACCAACAGAATTCTTCCCACCAGCAGCTGCCGAGCCCTGTTCAAAGCCCTCAAGCTGAAGACCTGGCCGAGAGCCTGGAGGACGAGCTTGTCTCTCACTGGATATGTATTTGTTTTCATCTGGATTTACATGATGAGATCAAAGCAGCTGCACTGAGGTTAGACAGGATTTACCGAGGGCAGAGCTTCCAGGCATTTGGTTGTATAGGTTTGCCCCCATCTCCATTTCACACGGGGTTTTTCCAAGCCGTTTGAAGGATGAGCTGGGCTGATTTGCTGTAGCCCACTGCAACCTGCGTGCACCCAGCGCTCAGTGCCACTCGCCTCCTGGCACTAAATATGCCTCCAGACAGCAACCTCTGGCACAATATGCCAAAACGAGCTCCCGGTGCTCATTTTTTGCTGGCTACGTGCTAAGGCCATTTGTGTCTCTGCACAGGGGATGGACAGACTGAAGCCAGAACAACTGCAAACCCCTTATGGGGCACAGCCGGGGACTCGGGCACCTGTACGCCGACACTCAAGTCCTCTTTTCAGGCTGGAGAAGTTACCAACTTTGTACAGAAGGGAGGGTCTTGGTGCACCTTTGGCCGTGCTGACACAGACCTGTCCTGCAGCAGGGCAGCAAACAGCTGCTTTGTGCTTTGGAGCCTCTCTCCCAACCCTCACATCCCACTTGGCCACACGTTTCCATACGCAGGAAAAGCAAAATGCTCCCATACAGCAACATAGCATGCAGAGCACTGGCACGTGCTGCTGACCCAGCCCAAACGACCGAACCCCACCTCTGCAGCAAGTCTGTAAGAGCTGAGCCCCCACTTAAATAGGTAACACAGGAGGCAAAATCGCAGGGAAGCACGGAGGCTCCATAGCCACCTTCTCCAAAGCTGATCCCGCCGTGGCAGCGGCACTTGAAGCTGCAATTCACCCCGCAGCACTTGGTGCTCCATCACCAACGGTGGGTGACACCCTCCCACAACGGCTGCAGTTACACCGGGTCCACCAGAGCAACCTCCTCGGCACCGAAATTATTAGGGCTGAAATTTGGGGGAGGTGGTTTAAAGAACAGATGGTCGTGCTTTAGTATCGCAACACACTGCCAGTTAATTAATGCTAGCTGTAATTAAACTTTACACAAATTAGCTGTCAGCTATGCTAAAGGGAATCATTTCTCTCAAATGCCACCTTGAATCGCTGAGTTGTGAGACTTTTCTACAACGTAATTAAAAGCAGGAGGCTGGCATGGAAGGGGGCGGGTGGCAGGGGAGGGAATAGCCAGGAGATGAAAGCTGCAGGCTGGGAAGCAGCTGGAGATCCCCACCCTGCATGAGCAGCTCCTCTCCTTTGGTCTGGGGGGATCCCAGGGGCTCTTCTTGGCTTTTATCCCCTCCAGCATACAAAGGAGTTTCCTCCCCATGAATCAAAGTTTTAGCCTGCAGCTGAATTTTTGGCTCTTGGAAGAAAAAAAAGAGTTTGAGTTCAAGAAGCCCAAGAAGACCTCCGGTAGGACAAGGAGAAACTTGGGTCAGGAGTTGTTGTGAAGCCCTTCTTCTATTTGGAAAAGTAGAACACAAGATGTGTTTGCAGGAAAAGGGCTGGTTTTGACAAGTCTTCTGTTTAAAAGAAAGAAGTCTGTCAAAACAGCCATGCTGACATTTTCCAACAAGTTGCATTTTATTCTGAGTGATGCTTTGGAAATTTTAGCTCATTGCTTTGCATCTTTGCCAGTGCTCATTGAGCTATGAGATGACTAACACAAGAGCACCATGACCAAGCAGGCAAACGCTCACTTGGGCTGGTGGGAACTGGGAATATCAAGGCTAATTTATCCCAAATCAGCACAAGTTTTGGCTAGAAATCAAATTGGGGAAACAGACAACAAATGCCTTAGCATCAGCTATATTCATGGTGACTGGTAGAGGTTTTCAAACACAGCCCCATTTGCACACAAACATACAGGACACATCATGGGGTACCTGAACCATCTCTAGAAGAAACTCCAGGGTCTGGACAGGCAGGAGATAAGGCTGGAAGCAAAGCAAGAGAGACTCCACAAAGACAAGGCTGGAAGGGAACAGACCCCCACTGCAGCCCATCCTGGCTTAAATACCACTCCTGGGTGAGTGGGTGGGGGTCCAAGGTGAAGCTGATTAAGGCAATTAAAGCCAATTAGTGCACTCAGGATCCATGAAGTCAAACCACAGCCTTAAGGAAGAGCCCAGTAACCTCAATTAGAGTTAATGACTTCAGTCCTCAGGGTTATTTCCCCACTTTCTGGTTCTGTGATCCACCTGCAACCCCATCCAGGTGCTGTGGATGGTGCATCGCCACCCCCACCCCACGTGGGACCGGGGTGATGGGCCCCCAAATCAGTTCGGGGCTGCGCGTGTCCCCTGGGGATCCATCTCAGGCAGCCCGAGGCGTTACTGATGCTCATGTCTCATGCAGTCATGGGTAATTGATATGCCCAGATGTTTTCCACTCCATGATACAGAGGAAAGCAAAAATCTCCGTGGTTCCTGCCAGACTGACATGTGGAAAATTCCTTCCTGATCCCAAATCTGCTAATCAGATCAAGCACTTCAGGGAGACTTGGCAAGCAAGCGTGTCTCGGGAAGAAGTGCCTACACCCCCATCACAGCACTTGCTGCCCATCCGGCATCCCACCTCCCACCCCGCTGCTCCCGCCACCACCACACCTGGGAGCACAGCTGCCTGCCTGAGAAACCGTTTCTCCTCGACTCCTGCGGACGACTGGCTGAGGCTCAGGAAAAGTTATAGTCGTGGCCTTGTCGCAGAGCTCCAAGTGTTACCAACATCTTGAGGGCAGAGTGGGATGGCCTTCCCTCCGAGGGCAGGAGCAGGGGGGATTTATGAATTAAGGTCAGGAAGGGCCACCGTGACTCTCTCCCTTGCTCCTACCAAATGCATACGCTGCAGCTATTTTTCTCCTCCGGCAGCTGAATTAAAGCCTCTGGTTTGTAGCAATACCAAATCTCATTTCAGAGGCACTGAGCAACACTAAATCCCTGGTCCCTTGCTCTCCGTCAGCCCTCGCTGCCCCGCAGCGTGTCCTCCTCCAAGGTTGCCTTCAGCTTCTAGCAATTAGGGCTTCTCCGGCATTTTGCTTGACAGGCTGTAGGCTCTGTTTCCAGCCCGATACGCACAGAGGAGTTCAATTCCTCTGCACCAGTGCTCTCCAACCTCTCCTTGGGGACCCCGAGCCTCCCACCCCACCGCTCGCCTCCCACCATCGAATCCCCTTCACCCTTTTGGGCTGGCCAGTGCGGCGAGCGGGGCTGGCCCCAACGTCTGGGTAGATTAGCTCGACCACATTCCCCTGCACACTGTGCAGACTCAAGAGCACTTCTCGGCTTTTCTTTTTTTTTTTTTTTTTTTAAAGCTCAATCAAGGATCACATCAACTTCTCTTTTCCCCGCAGCTTTGTGCTGGGAGCTCATGATGAGGGAGTTATACACCCATGACCCCTAAATCCTTTTCTGAGTCACTGCGGCTGCAAGCTCTGCTCTCCCATCCCGGAGGCAAACAATCCAGTTCCTTTGTTCCCACCTAAGCTACAGAGGCCTCGTACAAAGCACCAAAGTCATTGGTATTTTACACTTTGGGAGTGCTTTTTTTTTTTTTTTTCCCCCAAAGAAGCACAAAACAGTCATAGTCTGGCAGTACCTGGAGTCTCCAGCACGGGCCAACGGGGATCGAGCTGTGCATTGTGAAGGGCTGTGTATTACTAAGGTAGGGATGGCAAGGCTGAAGATGGGCCAAAATGTTTGTCCTTTGTGGATCTCTAAGCTCCTCAGCCTGGTGGCGAGAGAGACCCCAATCCAATACGCAGGAATGTCCCCAGGTTTTTTTTCAGCCAAAAGGGACCCGTGGCTTTTATACAAGGCTTTTCTGCCCCCAAGTCCTTACTGCAGGGGACCCCCGACCCTTGGCTGCGTGTGACAGTTTGCCCAGCCTGCGGCTGCCTTGTCCCCAGTCCGGGCGCGATTCAGCCCATTGCAAACCCCATGGGAACCGTTTGGTGGCCTCCCCTTTGCTTCTGCAGCGAGGCTGGGACGTGCAGAGCTTTGCGTGCAGTGTCGCCAGGGAACTCGCCTGCGCTCTGAGAACGGCTGCACAGATCCTGTCCCACCATCGGGGCTGGAGGAAGGGGACAGAGCTGCCGAGCACAGCGACGGCCAAGGTCCAGCACACAGACCGGGCTCTGCTCCTCACCCTGCTGCCAACAGCACCAGCAGGAGCTCAGTCGTGGCTTGGACATTCACCCAAGCTCATCTTATGCTGGACCCAGGACATATGCCCGCTTCTTGCTTCTCTAAGCAAAAAGGATGGGATTTGGTTTAAAAAAGAAATCAGAGCACACTCAGGAAGCGGTGGATGGCACTGTACATGCAATGCAGGGCTCTGATTTTGCTCCTTCTTCCCCCTGCCAAAGGATGCTGCCTGAAAGTCAACCAGAAACAGCTCCCAGATGCCTGCCCAAGCGGAGGGAGGCAGAGAGCTCAGTCCCAGCGTTACAGCACCGAGATCTGTGGGGGGTATCGGCTGCCTTCCCCCCCCTTCCTTCAATTAAGGAACAACATGTTTTCCTCCTTGCTGCCATCCTTTTATCTCCGGCTCCTTCTCGTGCTGCTGTTCTGTCTCTCCCTTCACGTGTCGGCAGCATCGTGGTACCCTGCAGCCCCGGGGAGCACGGCGGCGTCTCGCAGCCTGCAGGCTCCTGGACTGTGGGAGCAGGAGGCTGCAGCGACACGCGCAGCTGTGCGTGTGTGCATGGGTGTGCACGTAGGTGTGCATGTATGCGTGCATGCGTGTGCACACGTGTCTGCATACATGTTATCCCCACCTCTACGGTAGCACTGGTGCTGGGGAGTCACTTTGCCGGCTGCCTCTGCTGGGGTGGTTTAGGGTAAGAACAGGTGGTTTTGGCAGCAGGAAGGGAGGGGGTATTCGGTTAAGGCTGGGTTCTATCCAGCTGCTGGGCTGCGCCCGCCCGGCCCCCCTTGCAAACACCTGGCAGCACCTCGCTTGCAGGATGCTCCCGTGTTTTCCATGCCCTGCTCTTATGTGGTTGCTCAGCTGGAGAGAGATGAAAGAGAGCCCTGGGGAAAGGTCTGAGCGGGGTTACGGAGAGGGATGGTGCGTGGGGGGCGTGGGGAGGAAGGAGTGTGGGCACAGCGGGTGTTGGTTAGGGGTGGGTGTGCATTTCCTCCTCCGGCTGCGCTGAATCACCGTTTGCATCTCACTTGCCGGAGACTTGAGGGTTCTGCTGCCCGGCTGCAGCACGGACCCACTGTGCGACGGTAAAGGGAGCTCTCCTGGAGGAAAGCCCAAACAGAACCCACACACAGATCTCCCGTGCCCAGGTACAAGGTGTCAGCTGTCACTGAGCATCACGAGATGCAGGGATACAGCCCCAGACAATTTGTAGACGTCGCAAATAAAGTTGACAGTGTTGACAGGGAACAACTCGAGGACATCGCCTGCAGGGAGACCCCACCAGAGCTACAGGCATTGGCTGCTCTGAAGTTGTTCAATAAATTCCTGGATTTAAGGCCAGGAGAGATCGTTCAATCATCCTGGCTGACCTCGTCCATCGTGGTTCCCCCCTTGCGCTGGGGATTGTGGAGGTGGGGGTTATTAGAGCTGTTCTGGAGCGGTACCCAGCAGTGCCACAGATGGGAACCCACCTCTCCGCTCTGCCGCCCGCCCGCCCGCCCGAAACACATCTCCCCACCTGAGTCAGCTTCTGTCTCACACGTCTCTCACTATACCGAAGGCCCCTCATTCTCCCCGGAGGTATCGCTGTGTTGTAATCTCAGCAGGGAGCTCTTCTCATCGCTCACTGTCAGGGTTTTTCTCCTCGTAGTCCCTCCGCTGCGTGCCAGCCCCAGCTTCAGGGATGAGCCTGGCTCCACGTAGGTGTGGGGAGATCTCACCCCACCGAATTACCCGTCTGGGAGGCAGAGCTCTGGCTGGAGCACGTCACCCTAAACACGGCTATGGTGAGCGAGTGAGATGGGCAGCCTGGGGGAGGCTGGACTATTTACACTGAATTGCAGCGGGCAATTAGTGAAAAGAACACAGTTGCTTTGAACCTGTAGCAAGAGGATGGAAAAGCTGAGCTGGGCTATTTGGGAGCCAGACAAAAAAGAGAACAAGCCCTTACAAAGTCTCAGGCCCGGGTGGCTATTGCTGCGACGAGCCCAGGTCACGCTATCCTCTGCGTCTCCCGACACGCGGTGGCAGACGCTGCGTGGGACACACGGACAGAGGGCTGTCCCTCTGTGAGGTCTCACCATCCCGCGCCGAGGATGGAGACACCGCTCCTTCTCCCAGCCCTGCTGCTGACACGCGGCGCAGGACTCTTGGGTACCACCCTACGAGCTCCTCAGCCTCCCCATCCTTAAATCAAGGACAACAAATACTTTCTCTGAGCCGTATTATTCACGCGTTAACTTTATTGATGAGCGATACAGGACATCAGGCAGGATGAGGACCCTGGTAAATGAAGCAACACAGAACTGGAGCTCAAGGCAAGTAGAAATCTGCCCATCTGCAGCTCTGGAGTTCAAGAAATGTCTCCTTAAACCGGGCTGCAATTTCATGAGTCTCTGCTCTGCACTATTTGCTTTTGCTTTATATTGTGCTCGGAGGGCTCTGGATGACAAGGACACTGTTATTATTATATACTCCTGCATGTGCGTGCCCGCACACTGGCTCAGGTGTCTGTCGGTCGGAATAAATTACAGGGAGACGGCGAAAGGAAATGTTGCGTTTCATTAAAGCTCCGCTTTTCATTTGCACTGGGAGTTTCTCCGGTTAGAAGTCAAACTGCACACCCGCCACTTGCTAATTGCACTTTTCAGAATCAAAGGCTTTAGCCAAAGGGATAAATATATAAAATTGTCGGGAAGGAAACATTTTCTTCTTGAATTCCAAGTGAAAACTGAACTAATACGGATTTCTTTTGATAATAAAAGCAGCAGAAACAGATATCTGATCTCTGTGGCTAAAGGCAGCTTGAAACAGGAGTAAAAGATTGGCTTATCAGGCCAGGAGGACTGTTCTAAGCGACTGAAATTATATTAGGGAAATCACGTCCCTGTTTTCTTCTATAATTGTCTTGGGGTTTTTTAGCCTCTTTGCCAGGTAACGCAGTCACCGGGATATTTGTTCAATCTCTGCTTTTTCCCCTGCTTCTTAGATCATCTTGCCGAAGGGGTCCGCACGGAGCATCGATGAGACAAACCACGGCGTGCAGGCGTCCCAGTTGGAGGCCCCCTCCCGCCCTAGCCACCCACTCCTTTATTTCCCTTCATTTCCCTTCTTTTTCCAGCCCAACCACGGCCATTCCTCGCTCCTCGGCCCCGGGACAGGGAGATGGAGGATGGAGTCATGCGTTGTTAACCCCCACTTTCCTGTGGCTGCCGGTGATTTATTACAAGCAACGAGGCGTGAGGACAGCGAGGCGAGGACCAGGCAGCATCTTCGCTCCGTCCCAGCTCAGGGCTGGTGAACAAGCCATTTTAATGGCGGGGGGGCAGTACTTCTTGGGTGAAAAAGTACAGGACGTGGGGTTTTATTTATTTCATGCCTTGGTCCTTAAGGAGGAGACAAGTCTTTATTTCAGATGGGGCAGCTTGAAAGCACAACGTCTGCAACACGCCAGGTTTCAGCCTTGAGCGGAGAGGCCGGATCCTGCTCCCAGTTGCCGTTTCAGACGCTCGGGTGCCTTACTGGGTGAGAGCTTCCTCTGCCGCTGGGTATCAAAGGCAAAACCCATGCACGTGCCCCTGTATTTATGCATTTTTACCTGGTTTCTGGTTTGGTTTTCACCATCTGGTTTCCTTTTTGCCCTAAGAATCGAGTTAGTTCACTGATTCTTTTTTTTAAAAAGAAGTGATTACTAAATAAATAAATAAGAACAATAAAAAACCTCTACTGGAAACTCTGCAGCTTTTTGCAAAAGCGACTGTGAAATTTATGGAACGACAACTAAATTGAATGAGATTAGGAAGAAAAGGGCCTGTCTATTTATGTGAAGAGTTTTCAGAGTTATCATAATTAATTGTAACAAACATTTCATAATGCACATTAAATCTCAGGCTTTGAGGCTTAGGCTGGTTTCTAACACTCCAGCTTGGGATGAGGGGCTGAGCTGCCGGCAGCATCCTCACCGCATCCTCGCCGGCAGGGCCGCAGCAGCGGTGTAACGTGGAGCAGAATTCGACCCTGCTCCTCCACCTGAGCACTGAAATGAAGCCAGAAATGCAGTAAAAAACCATCATATTGCTTGAAAACAAATTAGGTGGGGTTTGGTTAAAGAAGCCAAACTTGGTTTGCGCATCCCGCCGGGCTCCTCCCAGCAGGATCCGACCCAGGTGTGCTGTGCGAATGCGTCCATCCAGGAGGGAAATAAATCCGGGGCAGGGTCAGAAATGCCTCACGCAGATTTGGGGGTTCAGGGAGTTAATGGGGGACTCTGCTTTGCCTTGCTCCCGCTTCCCGAAGGTCCCGTGCCTGGCTGGGGGGGGGTGTGGATGGGCACTAATGACTCCAGCGCCGCTTGTTAAGATTTAATTAGGGACTGGTGGCTTCGGATCCAGTCCCACCTGGAGCTCTTGGCTCTGTGCAAACGTTTCCTCCCAACAGGCAGCAGCCCACAGAGCCTCCGATCCTCCCTCCTGGCTGCCCGGATTGGGGACGGATGTCAGGGGAGCGCAGGAGAGACGTACCGGCAGGAAAACTGGGGAGAACAGGGCGGTGGGGATGCCAGAGGATTTACGCAAGGAAAGAGGCTCCTCAGAGCTAAACGATCCCGGCCCAGGATAAGGTTTAAATCTCCGTCCCTCTCTGGTTTCGGTGCTAAGGCAGGAGGTTCACGGAGCCTCTCGAGCATCCCCAGCTTCGTGGCTCTTGACGGCCAAGGGCAGCAGCAGCTGCGCACTGCTTGAACAAATACAGCAATTGCCAAATCTGCCGGGAGAACCGCAGTAGGCAGAGGAGAGGCAGAGAAAAATCCCCTCTGCCAGGCTCCGTGCGCGCTCTTGGACAAGCAAACGTCAGGCTCAATCTCTCGCCTGCGGGGTGGTGCCAAGAAACGCTCCCCCTTGCACCGCTGGAGGAGGCAGGAATTTGAGGTAAATCATCCAGATTTGAGCAGAGCCCGTCCCCCAGCAGAGCGGCTCCCGCCCGGCCGCTCCACGAGGGCGCATTGCGTTCGCCTTTATCCCCCCAGGTTTGTGAGATATATTGCTGGGGGGCTTTTGTGTTTCCTGAAGGGAAGGTTAAAAGCACCGTGAGAACAGTCAGGCCGGGTTTCCTCTCCCTGGTGCAGGGACCCTGGTCCCCAGCATCCTCCCAGGACCAGCCCTGCTCAGCACTAATTAACCGCTGCCCGTCCTGCCCGGCTCTCCCCAGCAGCTTGCGTTCCCAGCAAGCTTTTCCAGCCAAAAAGACAAGGCAATAAAGCTAATTAGAGTCTGTGCACCTCTCCCAGGCGCAGCTCTCTTGTTCCACTTGGTGCGCGAGGATCTCCTCCAGCAGCGCTTGCCCTGCTCCTACAAGCAGGGGCAGCTCAGCACCACGATGCCCGGGGTTGTTTGAGGGCATCGATGCAGTGGGGCTAATCCTGCCACGCCGTACGGATGCAGCGGTGTCCTCAGCATGCCGCCGCTCCTCGCTGCCTCCCAGCATCCCCGAAGTCTCCTTGAATATTTGGCCCAGCGACAGCAGGAGGCGGTTGGTCGGGCTTGTCCTGGCACCAACCAGAGACATTTTTTATCGTTACAGCTCCAACCCGATCACCAGCCCCTGGCTGCAACCGAGACACACGTAGGGACGTGAGAGCAGCTTGCAAAAAAAAAAAAAGGGAGGGGGCACTGGGGACCCTGCGGCACTCTGGTCACCCCACAGCACCCGGTCACCCCGTGGGGGACGCGGCCCCCGGGCACAGTGTCCTGCGGCCGTCGCCCTGCTCCAAATGGACTCTGGTCCCACCGCTGATTTGTGGCTGCCTGCGGGCCTGCGCTTGCTGTGCCAGGAGGTAAATCACTACCAGTTTTTGTGCTTTCAGCAAAAATGAGAAAGGAAAGGAAGCTGGAATAATAATAATTATAATAATAAAAAAAAATCCTCCTGCCCCCCAGCAAGGTAATAAACTGCTGTGGAGCCACGACCGCCGCTGGCTGCCGCCCCGGGAGGGATGCAAAGGGCACCCGGCGCTGGTGATTGATGCACTGCAACGCTGAGAGCAGGGTGAGACCCCCCGGGTGGGAGCAGGACCCCCCGGTACCAGCCCACCCCAGCAAACGCAGTGCCAGGAGAGCCGGAAGCATCCCGGGGTTTAGTGAAAGGCTCAACAAGAAGGCTGACGTACCCCCGCCTTTCCCTCGACTGTGGCAGTGTGGGGTCATTTTATTTCCACAGCATTAAGTGATTCAGGTTTGGCTTCCAATGCTAAAATAAATAATTTAATATGCATAACAAGCTTGATATTATAATTTACAGAGCTCATCCAAACAACGTGCTTTAACCATTCGAGGAAAACAATTGTGCCAAGCCCAGAGGGAAATCCCAGAATTCCAGCTACGTGTGCCACTAGCAACCACTGGCAAAAATACTCAAAAAGTGTACTGCACTCTGTGGCCCCTTTGGTGAAACCCAAGGGACCCCCGAACAAACTGGGGACAGACAGACGAGAGCCACGGTGGCTCAGAGCATTTTTGGGGGGCTTATTTTACCATTTCCAGCGATTCCCTGTGCTGCAGCAGTGAAGCGAGTGGCTCTGGCATCAGTGATGCTGGTAAAAGGAGCGAAGTTGTTTCTCCTGCAGCCTGATGCTGGACCACGTCCCACGCTCGCAGATCCGAGGGGTTTGGATTAAAAAGCTTGTTTCGGTGCAGGATTTGGTTTTAAGCAGGGTTATGAATTCGGCTGCCAGCCAAAGGTGCCCAGCTGGGACCCACGGGGCCAGCAGAAGAAAGAAAAGGTGAGAAATACAGAGCTAGATTCCTCCACAGACAAGGAACTACCTCAATATTTAAGAAAAAAAGAAGAGCCAAGTTATGCCAACGCAACTCCACTGAAAATTTTTACTTAATCTGCTACCATGATTGAGCCAGATGGATAAAATTAAACCTACTGGGGAACAGCCACACGTGCTTTTCTTCATTTGCAACCAATATATCAACTCAGCCTTCCTGCATGGATTATGAAACACAAATCTTCATGCTTTTGGAGCCCAGAAATAAAAAAATAATGGCATAGAATTAATATAAATATTGGGGGAAATCACGTTTCCTGTCATTTAAAGAAGAAGTCTTTATACAACAGAAAAGCTGGCAGGTCCATCGCAGTGCTGCCGTTGGAAAAAAAAAAAAAACAAACCAAAATCCTTAGACAGGACCCAGGAATCATGAGACTGATGCAAAATCATTACATTTTTAAAAATGGAGATTAAATCGCACCCTTTGATACACGTCCCGCACTCCCACGCTGCATGTCAGAGCAGCAGCAATAGGGTCCGTGGAGATTATTGGTGGGTAAATCCAAAGCTTGTGCTTATATCTGAAAAGCCGTGGGTTTGCATTGTCACTTCAAATGCTGGGTTAAATATATTTTTTTCTCAGTGTGCGTATATATATATATATGTACATACAACGTCTCTCCCAGGCCTTGCCCACTGTCCCATCCTTGCGGGGTCCAGGGAGGTTAATAGAGACATCCCTGCCTCCCCCTTCCAGGCAACAAATCCATTATGTAAATGGAATTTGACTCATCAGCCTGTACCCTTTATGCATTTTGGCAGAGGAACATCATTGACTCATATCATAAATCAGATATTTCTCCCCACGAAGCTCCACTCAGGCTTTGGACGCTTTCATTAGGGTTTGGGGACACCCTGTCCCGGCTGGCCGGGCTCGGACCCAAATCCTGCCCTCCCAATTGTGTGAGCAGAGGGGAGAGCGGTGGGGGGGCTCAAGTCAGCCCTGGGGGTGGGTGAGGTGGGGACAGGGCTGTCCCTCTTGCAAAGCGATCTCTGCTGCAGCGGCGTGGGGAGCGGGCAATGTGCAATGGGGGGGGGGTCTGCAGGTGGGGGGAGCCCAGTGCCCCCCAGCTTTCTGCATGGGCACCCGGGCGGGCAGAGGCCGAGCTCTCCACGGTGGCTCCAACCAACTCCTTTCGTCACCCCCTGCCTCATTTTCCTCCTTTCTAAAATGCCTCCGCTGCTGTTAGTGTTCATTGATTTTTGAGGTGCTCAGATGAAAAATAAAAATTAGAAATGAGCCAAGTGCAGAAAATCACTGCAGAGGCGAAGTCAGGAGGGCGCTGTAAGCCCAGCCGGCCCCTCTCAGCCCACCTCGCCTTCTGCCTGCGGCGATGGCTGTCCCTCATCCATCACCAGGACTCCACAAGAGCCTCCTCCCGCCTCGGCACCCCCTCCCGGGAGGTGCTGACGTGCCCCCTGGGCTTCAGCCTGCAGCTGCTGGGAGGTTTTCTTACAGACTGCTTCCTGGGAAGCTGCACCCAGCTCATTTCCCAGGTCCAAAATGACCAAAATGGGGAGTATGGAAGAAAAACTCCAGCGTGCGTTGGACACCATGCGGGGATCAAACACCTCTGCTACACCAGAGTGGGACCGGGGACTTTGCTGACCCAGCACCCCTGTTTGGAGGATCACCCCCTGTCTGGAGGATCACCATCACCTCTGTTTGCAGCAGCAGACTCCAGACATTTGCTCTTCTCCCCTCGCCTGCTGAAGATGGGTTGGCCAAGTCCATCGTGTTGCCGAGCATGCACGTCCCTCCTTAAGCACTGCGGCCGACAGCTGCCTCTGCCAGGACCAAAGCAACCACCATTAGAGGCTCCTTAAGGAAAATTCCAGCCCAAGGGTCTAAAAGCAAGTAAGGGACAGGAAAAAAAAACGCAAATGAATTTAATAAAAGCTTAATTGGATTCTCCACAGCAGAGAAAGCTGCTGCTTCCCAGCAAATGCCCTCTGCAGCAGCCAATGATTCAACCCACTCCCCCAGTTGCACCAGTGCTGGGGAGGCCCAGGTCTCTTCTTGCAGGACCACAGCCCAGGGCATGTCCTTGCATCCCCACCAGCCAAAATCCATGGGGCGATGGACAGGTGGGTGCTGCAACAGGATCGTCTTGTGAGCACCAAGCCAGGCAGCCCAGGGGATCCCCAAGAAGCAAGAAAGCAACCGAAAATGTTGGGGAATAAAACCCAGAGCTGAAACCGTCCCCTGCACCCCTCTGGCCGTGGGCTCAGGCACAAGAAGGGTCCGTGTTCGTCTCTGAATTCTTCACACAGCTCCAAGCAGTAGCTGCTAACTGCAGCCAGGGCCCGAAGCTGCCCCCACGGCAGATGTGACCCCTCGGATGAGCAGGGGGTCCCTGTGGGTAGGGACGTGGCAGCGGCTGAGCCCCACTGATGTGTCTCTGCAGACGGGATTTACTGTCACCCGTGGGGCTGATGGTGCAACCAGCCCTCATCCCTGTGGCTCCTGGCCCCTCCCGGACATCATCAGCCCCCTCCATCACGCTTAGCCATGTCTCCGACCATCCTCTCCCAACCAGGATGGCTTTGCTGCCTCGTGCTCCCTCCGATTGACCCGCACCAGCTACAAATAAAAAATCTATGGAGCAAAGCTGCATTAAATCAATGAGCCAATGTGCCTGTTGCTAAGATAAGCACAGCTACCAGGGTCTCTCGCTCTGTCATTAGTGCTGTAGGATTCTCAGAGCCAGAAAACCCGGGGAGACTCATTAGGAGAAGCGGCACTTCTGGCTGGATTTACTGAGAGTCTCTCTCCAGCCTCCGCGTGCCCCTTTTTCGCTGCAGGGAGCCCTGCCCTTGCTCTGATCTGGTATGCAGCGTGCGGAGCCCATAAGGCTTTCAAAAATAACATGCTATTAAAATAGTTTTAATCAGAATTCCTCCAGCCAAGACACAGCAGCCAGAGATCCTGCTGTCTTTGGCAGAAAGGAGCTTGGAGAAATTAAGCAATGATGGGAGGAAGTGATTTCAAAAAGCCCGACTGTATCTTGCTCCATCAAGCTGGACCTGGAGTTTTTCATGAGATTCAGACCCAGGAGGAGAAACCCAGCTTGGCTGTAAGAACAAATTTAGATGAAGAGATGAAGATCCAGCCGTGGTTCCTGTCTCTGCTAGAGGTTTTCTCTATGATCTTGAGCAAGTCACGTAATTTCTCTGTGCCTCGAGTTCCCCAGCAATCAAATAAGCTTTTGATTCTCTTTTCTTCTGCCCTGCCTCCCTCTTTGGAGTTGAGGTTGTCTCAGGATGTTTGCAGAGCAGCGTTTTGACCTCAGCCTCAGCATTATAGTGAAATCAAGGAGGAGAAATCACCTCTGTGCCAAAAGCGCGTGGGCAGGCTGACGTGCGAGGAGCTGGCAGGACCCCCCGCCTCCTCCCCTGCAGGCAGCATTTTAAGGAGCAATCCTTAGGTTTGGTGATTCCAGCTCCCCTTTGGCACCTGAGGAACTGAGCAGGACCAGGACCCGTCTCAGGGATCGGTGTCCAAGAGCAACGGGTGCTTCAAAAACCCTGTTTCAGCCAACGGGCTCGACTTTCTGGGGTCTTCCCTGTGTTAAGGTACTTTTGGTGAGATCAGCCTCCAGCCCATTGACTTTGGGATGAATCCTGGACCAAAGCATGGCCACTGGTGGTGTCTCACTGGAGAGCAAGGGTCTGCTTTGGTTTCTTGTCTGGAATCCACTTTTGCTTGTTGTGGTCTGCATATCTACCCATTTTGAGATAAATCAGACCTGTGACACCTCCACATCACTGCCCCACTGCTGCAGGGATGTGTCCACCGACCAGCAGAGACTCCCAGTGCTCATCTGGGTTCACAGTGGATTGACTTGGCTGTGAGAACTTTCAAACCCAATCTGGAGCAGTTCTGGTGATTTTTTAAAATTTTTGTTGGTTTTTTTTTTTTTTTTTTTAAAGTCTCACCTGTGTTTATGTGGATTGCCCAGGGTCTTGTAGGGTCATTGCCATAAAACTGCACTCAGCCATGGGACCACTGCGTGTATCGGGGCAGCGGGGGGAGATGGCCTGTCCAGAGGAGCTGGTGCAAGTCCTCAGCAGCAGCACTGAAGATTTTCGTGCTCCTCAGGCTCCCCTGAACATGCAGGAACACAAAACCAGATTTAAATTGAGATCAGAGCCACTGATGGACACCCCATGGTGAAGCACAGCCGGGCTCCCTGGCCCCCAGGGAATGGGGCTTTTCAGGGGCATTTTTAAAATTAAATTTAAAAAGTCAAATTTTTTAACTACCCTCTAGCTGCGGGTAGTTAATTTGCCAGAGCAGGATGAGAGATCTGGTTTTATTAGGGCAGGTAATTAACCTTCTGCCCCTGAGAGCCCAAACCACTGTGCGCAGAGCGACCCATCCACGGTGGCCATGGGCAGATGGAAGGAGGAAGAGGAGGGTGAGGGGTCCCTGAAAGCTGTTCCAGTCCCTCGAGAAATATTTGGGAGCAGAGACCTGGAGCGCACGGCAGCCCGAGCGCGAGTGCATTCATTTAAAAAATAAAACAGATGGTTTATAGCCGAGCGAAACAGGCAAACAATGAATGGATGCGTTGGAAAAAGGCAACAAAAGCCAGACGTTCAGGATTGCTTGAATAACCTTAAAATACACTTTGTTTGTTTGTTTTAATTCATAAATTGCTATGAATTGGTCCTTTTCTCCACTTCCAGCGATCCTGAGGCATGTGACGGCTCTGCCTATTCCCACCCCAAATGCGGAGTGGGCTCCCCCCCATCTCCTCCTTGCTTTGCAGGAAGAAAATGGGGTTCAGGTCTCACTTTCCACCCACTGACAAAACCCCTTCCCCACGCACACCCCCAGGCTGCCACAGCCCAGTCCTCCCAGTTTAACATCCCCAAGCCCCATTGCCAACCACCAGTGCAATGCT
Organism: Balearica regulorum gibbericeps; assembly: GCF_011004875.1. Lineage (NCBI taxonomy): Eukaryota > Metazoa > Chordata > Aves > Gruiformes > Gruidae > Balearica > Balearica regulorum. The sequence goes on along the minus strand of NC_046209.1, from coordinate 3,532,129 downwards.
TTGCTGGACAGACATCCTGCCCGTCGCTGCGTACCGTCACGGCCCCAGATTTAATTAAAATAAAATATCCCATGCCAACAGGAGCCTCGTTGTCTTTCAGGGTTGTCTAAATAATTATAAAATAAATTGCATTTCTATTGCGCCTTTCATCCTTGGATCTCAAAGTGTTTTACAAGCGTTAATTAATTTAGCTTTCAAATAGCCTTTCCCTCTGATGTCGTATAAAAATTTAATAAACAGGTAGTGGAAGAGGCAGGAACCTGCTCTGGGGCACGTGGCAGGTCAGCAGCAAGCACGGAGGGAAAACCCCCAAACGCCAGAGCTTTCAAGGCAGGGACATGTCAAAAAAAAAAAAAAAAAAAGAGGAAAAATGCTGAGAAATAGAGATCTGACCATCACCACATCCGTCCCCCCCTTGGGACCCTGGAGCCCCCCGTGTGCCGGCGTGGGGAATTGCTGCCGGGGAGTGGGGAAACCCAGGCTGGGAGTGTCAGGAGCTGTTAAGACACATGACATATTGAGGGAATTAAAACACATTTAGGGAAATCTCCAAATAGGGTTTTTTCTTCTTTCTTTTTTTTTCCCCCCTTTTTTTTTTTTAGCTTTAAAGAATAACACTGACTGTCTCAAGCTGTGGTAATGTATTCAGGCAACACAACTGAGTCAGAGCTAATTGAATTTAAAAGCAGGTATTACATCTGTGCCTTCAGAGTGAGTACATCCTGAAAATCACTTCAGTGATGAAGTGTTTTACCCAACTACTACTTAATCTTTTTACATAGAAAGCAGAATTAACCCCGCTGCGCAGCCTTCATTAAGGAAACCAAATGAAGTTACCTGGTGAGGTTCAAATGTGCTGCAAGTGGTAAAACTTCGCTTGAAGTTTCTTAAATCCAGTGGGACTTTTTTTTTTTTTTTTTTGTTAAATCCTGCAAAGTGGTTTAAACCAGGTCAGTTATCTGGGTCCTGTTTTACTTTCCTTCGTTAAATCCAAGAGGAAATAAGTACACCTGGCCCCGTGTATAAATACATACATGACGAGAGAAATAGGTCAGCTTCCCGCGCCCCTCTCCCCAGCACCGTCCGTACCTGCCCTCTTTTCCCCATTCCCATCCCATTTTTTACTTTCCCTCCAGACCATCTCCCTCTCTCCAGGAGGGAGGATAAAATAAATGAAGGAGAAAACGTGCCCTGAAGAAAAGTCCAAAAATAAACCATGCCTGCCCCCCCGCAGCGGCGCCGAGCATCGTCCAGAGCCCCCTGCTCTTCCTCAGCAGCTAAATAAGTCCCAGGGCAGGTCAGCAACCCTGAAGCTACAAGACATTAACTCTTCATAGATGGAGTAAAAGCCCATAGCTTCTTTATATATACTTATTTTATATATAAATATATATATATATAGAGAGAGAGTGTGTCATAGAATGGATTGGGTTGGAAGGGACCTTAAAGATCATCTAGTTCCAACGCCAAATGTATATGTATTTACTTATATACATATAGGTATATATATTTGTGTATATATATTTACTTTATAATATGTTACTTTGTATACTTGGTATATTACTTTTTATATATATCACATGTACTATACATATTGCCATATATACTTGGTCTCTGACTTTATACCAAGCAAAAGCCCAAAGCAATTAGCCGAGCGCAAGAGCTCAATGCACCCCGCCATTGCTCCCATCCAATGCAGGGTCCTCGGGGAGGCGATAGACCCTCCTTCCCTGGTCAGGAAAAACACCCCGAAGAACCATTTGTAAAACTATTCCAGCAAATCAACATTTTTTGGCTGGCTGTATTTACCCATCAGCTCCCAAGGCAGCCACGAGGGAGCTGGGAAAGCTGTGGGGATCCCCTCAACGCTTCGTGAATTTCAAGCGCAGACAATTGATTTACATCGCCAGAAATTTGCACGGGGAGAAGGGAAAAAAAAAAAAAAAAAAGCTCTTCACCATTCATTAATTTTCTCTAAAATTCATTCATCCAATTAGGCAGCTGAAATGGTGCGTTGTAATTTAGATACCCTGTGACACACCATGACTATTGATGGTTCCCGATTCAAAGGGAACAGGAACAGAATAAATCCCAGGCTACGGGCTCTTCAAAACCTAATTTCCTTCTAGTTATGAACCAGGAAATCATCCGGAGCAATCAGGAGAGATTCAGACAAATTTAGGTTGGGCATCAAGAAGCGGAGCAGGTTCTTCGCTGGCTGTGAACAAGAGTTTGAGCCTCAGCTCTCAGCTGTAAATTTGGGGGAATTTTTCCTTTACAAAATATCTCAGCATTTATCATTGATAAATCTGAAATAGGGACCCGCACCCTCATGTGTCCACCCAGGAGGACATCTCCTACGACATCGCCAGCTTTCCTAATTGGAGTTTTGTTTTCAACCTCAGCATCTTTATTAGCAGGGAGAGGTACCGGGCAGGACAACTGCCAAAGTCAGTACATCAGGTTTGTGCTGCAGAGGGCAGGTTTTAACAGTAATAAACAAGGTGATTTTATGTTGCCTCTTTGCCATTAAGATTCCCTGCAATTTGCTGACCGCGGTGGAAGTGGACATTATCAGGGTAATAAAGCAGCGATGTGGGGGCCCTATGGATGTTACCAGCCAGGTCTTCCTGCGCCGTGTGGCTCGGCCCATTTTGCAGAGGAGGAAAGCAAAGCACAGGGTGTTTTCAAGTTGAATAAAGTTTGCAATCCTAAAAAAAATAAAAATAATTCTCACAGAGATACTAAAACACATGGAAATCAGGTTTTCCCCAATTTCCCTTGCTGACCTCACCAGGAGCAGGGCCACTCCATCCACTTGTCTGCAAGATGCGTTTAAGCGGCCCGATTTAACACAGCAGAAGAGGGAAATTTGAGGCCAGAACAGGTCATTTGGAGGCTCCCACAAGTCAATCACAGGCTGCGGAAGAGAATGGAGGACTTCACATTCCCCTAATGACCATGAAACCCCACCGCTGCGCTCAGGGTCCTGCTCCACCTCAGGGCTGCGGTAACACTGCATAAATAATACGGCAATAAATATTCGAGTCAGCTGGCTTCATCCTGTAAGTGAATATGGAGATATATATAGATACGTATTTAGAGAGTTATAGGCGACTCATCATTGTAACATGCAAGCGCTTACCGAGTTTTCCAGGATTTAGGGTGAGATGCAGAGATGCACTTTAGGTGCGGTAACTTAGGCAACGTGATGCTCAAGGACACGGCTTCCAGGGGTGGTCGCTCTCTACAACTACCTCAAAGGAGGGTGTAATGAGGGGGGAGTTGGGCTCTTCTCCCAAGTAGCTAGCAAAAAGACAAGAGGGAATGGTCTCTAGTTGCATCAGGGGAGGTTTAGATTAGATATTAGGAAAAATTTCCTCACCAAAAGAGTGCTCAGGCATTGGAACAGGCTGCCCAGAGAGGTGGTGGAGTCACCATCCCTGGAGGTGTTCAAAAAACGTGTAGACATGGCACTTTGGGACATGGTTTAGCTGACAGGGTGGTGTTGGGCTGACGGTTGGACTCAATGGTCTTAGAGGTCTTTTCCAACCCTAAAGATTCTATGATGCCGAGACCAATGGTCTCCAAGAGGGAAATTCTCCTTTCCCTGGCTGCACCAAAGGACTTTCCTGATGTCCCACAGAAATCTCGGGGCAGCACCAGGGTTTAAATCCAGATGTCCTCAGCTTCAGCCCAACACCTCGTCTCTCAAACCTGCACGGTGCAAAAGAAAGCGATATAAACCCATGACCTGGGGAGCCACAGAGGTTTTTTTTCCCCCCCCGTCAATCACACTTCCCTCTGGATGCAATTCTTCCCTGATCCCCATGATCCCTCCTTGCAAGGGGGGGAACCATCCGAAAGCCCTGCCTGGGAAAGTGTTGGGAAAAGCCAAAACCTCGACAAGCTGGTCCGTGCCCTCAGGGATGGCTCGTGCTGCTCCGCTGCACGGAGGCACCTGCCTTTTTCTTTTTCTCCAAAAAATTAAGCTCCAGAAACACACAGTTAAGATCTGGAGGTAAAAAGGAAACTCCTGGTGTCAGGTCCTGGTCAGCACTGGGGAAAAAAAGTCATTCCCCCCCCCCTTTTTTTTTTCCTGGGAGGCTTTTGGGGAAAGGGAGGAAGTAAATAAATTTCACTGAGCCTTTTGAAAATGCTGTAATTGCCTTTGTAGTCTAATTGCTCCTGGTTTTACAGCCTCATTTCTTGTCATAAAATTAGTCCCACTTTTTATGCTTTTTCCTTTGCTACTGGTCTGTGATTATTATTTTTTAATTGCTTCGGTATGTTGATCTCTCCCACATCTCCCCAGGGAAGGGGGCGAAGGACCTAATTCTGCGGCTGTCGCCCGCGCGGAGGATGCTGTGGCTGCTGAAAGAAGACAGCGGCTCAACTTTTTTGGGTGAATATCTGCGTTAATCTCCCCAAAACTGTTGTTAATACCCAAGAGCAGGACTGGGCGCAGGGACCGTGCATCGGAGCAAAGCTTGGCCATGAGGGGAGGAAACAGTTATTAGAAACGCAGCAATTTCTTGCAGGACTTTCTGGGGAAAGAAGAGATCTAGATACAAACCGCAACCATCGGGAATGTAATAAGAGCATACGAGGAAACAAAACCACCTGAAAAAGATAAAAGCTGCATCATCTGTAACCCTTTTAATAACCATCTTATTTCAAACAGCACCAACTTCTCCTTGCCGGCTCTCCAGAACAGCATCTATATTTGTTTTCTTTTTGATATACAGCTGCAATAGGAAGCCATGCGTGAAGTTTATTAAGCCTGGGTAATTTTCTATCAGTTCTGCGTGCTATTGATTTCATCTATACTGTTATCTTGCTCTGCCTGAACCTGAAAAGTCATTTAAAAACAAACAAAAAAAAGCATATAATTCTTCAAAAATGCAACTATTATGGGATGTAGGACGTTGCCATTTTGGATGCATTAACAACACGCTGAAAATGAATGTGTCGGAGATACAAATCTTATTAAGGAGACTTTGATGATACCGAGACTAAAACAGAGGGAGCAGTTTGAGCTGAACCAAAACACGGAGCTGAATCTGAACTTAACTCCGCAAATTTCTTTCTCAGGGGTGGAAGGAAAATTGGATTTGCTTTGGCATTCAGCCAGCCTTGCTTCATCCTGAACCAGCTCTCCACTGTCCAACCTCTCCCACGTCCTTGGAGTTACTCCCAGTTTATGGCATAAGCAAGAGTGAGCTCAGAGCGAGCGGCTCTACCCACCGCGCTGGCGACGCTCAGAGCTGGCGTGGGTCCACCTCGGGCGTGCAAGTCTTGCACAGTGCCCGAAATGCAGATCCTCAATGCAGAAGAACAAACCTTGAAGCCTTCTCCAGGCCACAAAGGGTTTCTAAAGATCTTCAGCCCGACCGAGGGCTTCCCACATGTTCCTCTGTGAAATGAGAGCACCCGGGGAAAGGAGGGGACCACGTCCTACGTGCATCCCAGCCCCACGCCCAAGAAGAGCCATCCCAAGTGAGTAAAGCTTTTTTCCACGGCTGGTTCATCGGCCTCATGTTTTGGGTTCCACAACTCAAAAAGACAGCGGTGACAGAGCAAGACAGACACGAGCCTCAGCCAAACCCAAACCTTCCCGGAGCCGTGGGGTGGCAGGATCTGGGTCAGGCCCATCTGCGCTCAGTTCATCAGCTCTCTCAGCTAACTGGCACAAACCACCCCGCAGTGACATTTAAAACATATTAATTAAGAAATCCAAACGTAGTCATCTAATGTAGCCTGTTCTCCAGGCACAGCTCCTTGTCAGTCATGAGGACCGGCACAACCTGCCTGTCTCCAAGCTCAACTCTCCAGCCCTGCAGCTCTCTCTGCCCTGCCATAATCAGAAATGTCCTTTTCCTCCCAATTTTCCATGGTTTTAAGTCACCTTCATTTTCTTACACCAGTCAGACCAGTGAAATCCAGGGATATCAACCATCCCAGACCCACAGCACAAGGAGAATTTGTCCTGGCTGAGCTTAAAAAAAAAAAAAAAAAAAAGTACAGCTGAAGGCTGCAAGATGAGTTGCGGGAATGAGAGTGCTCTGTGGGACATCATCCAATTCCTGCTGGACAAAAATCCATCATCCCCTCAGTACTCACCTGCCTCTGCACCAAGAGACACCAAAGACAGCCAGGAGCTTCAGAGACCTCCAAAGTTCATCTTACCAACTCGGGGCAGAGCACCTTGTGGGGGAACAGAGAGGAGAAAACCCAAATGAGTTTGCTGAAACTTGGGAGCATCCAGAAAACCTGCTGGGAAGCAGCAGGACTGCTCCCCGCAGCGGCAGCCCATAACCTTGTGCTTGTCCCAGGTGTTCTCCAAAGCTCCCTGGAGAATCTCTCTGCAGCACAATATTGCACCTTGCAGGCAGCTGGAGGGAAGAGATGTAGGATGAGCTCGGGCTCAAATCTCCTCTGCAATTCAGCTCATCACCAGCATCTGTGGGCGTTTTGGGAAGGGGCTGGATGCCTTTATCACCTCCCAGCCCCCGGTCTCGTAGCGATATCAAGGGAATTGCTTCTGCCGGTTCTTTTGTGCAGTGAACTGGGGGGGGGGGAAGAGATGGGCAGAGGAAATGGCAGCCTTCATCCGTAATGCTCCATCATCATCAGCCGAACGCAGCCAGGCACTTCCCAAAGAGCTGAGGAGCAGCCCCATGGCTGTGACATTTGCGATGCATTAAGTTTAAACATTTTCAATAAAGAAAAACAATCCATTCAGACTTGCTTTATGATTCATAGTAATTGCAAATAGAAGCAGTTAATATAATTGTCCAGCTGAGACCAGCAGGCTGGGAACATGTAGCAGTGAGATGTACAATCAGGGAAGGTTGGGAGGGAATTTAAGTGCAGGTTAAGCAAATGCATTACTTTAATAACACACAGAGACAGCCCTTGTAGTTATAAAGAGGATAAAATAAATATTGTACCAGAAATCTACAGAATGGGAGGTTTTTATCACCAAGAACTGCCCGCTTGCTATTTACTTTCAATTTAGGTTTTACAAAAGCTGCACTTGCCATGTTTTTTATGTATGGAAGAGAATGACTTGAATTGACAAATGACCTTATTTCTCCATAAGTTTTACAAGGGAGCCTCAGTTTCTCAAAGAAAAATGATCACCTCCCAGCAGTCATCCTGGAGAGAGAAAGATACTTTTTTCTTTTTTTTTTTTTTTTTAAAAAAAAAAGGACGACTATAATTCAAAGAGGAGATGGTGCTTCTGCTCCTCGCTCCCTTGGAGATGGGCCAACCTCTTTGACTTCTCCAAATTGCAGAGGGAACGGACCTGCTTCTCTGCAGTGGTTTTGTGCCTGAATTTTGACCTTTTTCCTCCCCATCTTGGACGTGACCGTGGTGGTAAGTAATGGGAGGAAAAATCCAGCTTTGGGGCACGGCTCTGATGTTGTGCATGACCCTACTTTGGGTTTCCCAACCCTGAAAATTAGGGTTTTCCCCATTTTTCATAATTAACTCGAGCCGGTTCAGCTCATGTGAAGCATGTAAAGAGGAGGGGCATAAAGAAGAAGCTATTGAAAGACGTCATCATCATCATTTATCCGGCTTAACCAAACTCTGGCTCTCCAGAGAAGAACTATAGTGCTTTATTTATTAAAAGATATTTCTGAGGGCAACACATTAAATTAAAGTATCTTGTTCACAGCCTCCCGACTTAACGACACATAAACAGCTAAACAAAACAGAACACAGGCTCATTACACCATTTATAAAATATTAAGGGTCTTAAAAATTAATTATTCACAGGCACCTTCCTCTTGTTTATGGGGGGAGAATGAGGATGCAGAGGCTTGAGCTGGCTACCTGCAATACGGGCAGAGAAACATCGCTGTAAAACTCCATCTGCACGTTAGCTGGTGTCCTGTATTCTTGGGGGGGGGCGACGGATTAATGCAGCGGGTTAATTCTGGGGTGGCAGTGCCGGGACGTCGGCACCTCCGCGGAGGGCTGTGTCCTCCAGTATCCCCCATCCAGGTGAAGGCTAAGAAACTCAGGGTAAGAAATGCAAAAAAATATTAATAGCCCCTCCCAAAACCCCCCCCACCAAAGCCCAAACCCAAATGAGCAGAGGCTCTTGCAAGTCACCCCAGGACTATCCGCTACGCTGCGTGATTGCAGATGTCGTAAACAAGGCTGTATCCAGAGGGCTTCATACCCGGCGAAGGAGACAGGGAATGTAATTCTAAAGTCGCAGAATTTAGCATAAGAAGGTAATGGGATTGCAGTGGCTTTCCAGTAAATGTCATCGCTGTAATTAGGAGAACAATTATCGTCAACCGGCAGAATTGTCCCCTATCTGTCATTTCAGCGGGAGCAGCCAGAGCCACCATTAACGCCCGCGCAGGTGGGTCGCCCGGTTCAAACCCCGCTAAATGGGCTCAGCGAGGGCAGAGCAGCGTGCAGCACCCACCACAGGGGCCAGGGATTTTTGGGGTCCATGCCCACCGCTCCCACTCCTGATTCACACCAGCCGTGCATAAGGCAATTCGCACCTCTCGTCTCGACGGGGCTGTTTGTTACGGCACCAGACCGACGCGCTGGCCTCGTGCAGGAAAGTCTTTAAGCGACTGCTTAATTTGGAAAAAAAATAACGTGCTGAATCGATTTACAAATTTGGGGCCTTGGAAGCCAAACCTGCCTCCACCTACAGCAGCAGGAAGCTGGAGGAGCTCCAGGGAGGAGGAGGAGGAGGATGCCCCAGCGATGAAGCCAGCCCAGGAACGCATACGTTATCTCCAGCTTCTCCACCAGCTACTTATTTCCTCGGTGAGAGGGTTGCTAAAAGCGCGGCTGCCAGCGCATCTGAAGCACAGGGCACTGAGGAGTACAAAAGAAGTTCCCGTGATGTTAGAGAAAGGAGGCGGCTGTAACCTGCTATCAATCAATGGCACCCCGGTCCCCCCAGACGGGTCCTCTCCGGCTCGAGCCCTCGGTTTCCCGGCACGCGGCCCCAAACGCCGCTCTCCTGCTGCGCAGGCTCTGCAAGCGCTGCTGCTCCTGAGCCGCAAGGCAAACCCGGGCTGGCAGAGCACAGCCCTGCCTCCGCTCTGTGCAGGGGCCACCGCCAGCGAAGCCGAAATAGAAAAGCAAGCAGCGGCGGGCATCCAAATTTCTCAACTTGGGTAGAGAAGAGGCTCCTGCTCAAAAGGAAAGGGGGGGTGCAGTGGAGGAGGAACAGGGGGGCAATTACATCCACTGAAAGCGTTTGCAGCGTCTTTGCAGCTTGCTATGATTAACCATGGCCAGAGTGCTATTAGCAGCCTGGTATGATGATTAACAAGCTCTCCTAATAGCTGTTTTTAAACCTGCTTTAAAAAAAAGTCAGGGTAGAGCTGGAAGGGGGTGGGGAGACCGGGTGGTATCTCCAAGGAAACCAGAAACAAAATGGGCTTTGGCACATTGCGGAACCAGGCGGGTAATCAAAGATTACAACCAGTTTTAATTTAAGGTTAATTATTGTTTATTCTCTGGAGGCTGCCCCGTCGGAAAGCAGCAGTCGGTCTGACCTTCAGCAGCTCGTGGTGGGGCCCTCCAATCCATCCCCCCCCCCGGAAAGGCTTACCGGCATCTCCTGGTGGAAGCGGGGATGGAGGGGGAGAAACAGGAGCTGCGAGAGGGAGGAATCGATGGAGGAGGACGGCAAAAGGAAACGGAGATGGAGGCATCCGATGCTGAGATGAATCCCGCCCCAGCTGCAGGCTGAAAAGCTTCATTCAGTTTTATTTAAATGGTTGCCCCCACTGCAGACATGGTTAATTAATATTGGACTCCCATCGATTTCCCATTCGGTGGAATCACACTGACATTTTCGCACAAAAGCAGCCCCATTTTTATCAATGAAAATGCTGCGTGCGGAGGTGTCTTCCCCTGGTGAGGCCATCTACACCATGGAGGAGAGACAGAGGCTTTCGCACGCTCAGGTGATGGACGCTAGCTTGGGGATGGGGGATCCTGCCCGGGGTCAGGGTCAGATGGGTGCGAGGATTCGGGGAGCTCCTCTTACCAAGGGCCACAACTGATGAGACACCAACACAGCCCCCAGCCCTCTCGCTATCCCCCGGCAGGTGGATAAGGTCAGATCCTTCCCCCAGGCCAGACATGAGGTCTATAGATAGAGATGGGCAGGGACGGGGCTCAGCGCCCCGCGCTCACATGTGCCCGTCCCTTTTTCTCCTCCTCAGCACCCAAAGATGCCCACGAGCCCGACTCAACCTGTTGAATCCAACTTTGCAAAATACCCCTCCTGCTCTAATGCCCCCTTGCTCTTCTCCAGGCTGGATCCACCCGGCTTTTAACAAAGCAGAATGCAAAGACGTGGGACATTTCTCAAAGTCTATCCTGGAAGACACTTTTTTCCCCCAAAAACCCATTTTGCCACAGCCCTGACAGTGCTGCTGAGGAATGGCAGCTGAGATTAAGGATGGTGACAACTCCCCTAAGCTCTCCTCCCTTTGCTCAGAGACAGACATATTTAATTATGATAGAAAGGCGATCCTGGTGCGCGCTGCAAATGCTTAAGGTGATTTGAAGCGTGAAGCTGCATACAGTTTGTGAGATTTGAGTTCCCAATCTGTTTGGGCTTGTTTAGACAGTTTATGCTGTTTATTCCCTCTGTATTTTTATATGCTTTCTAGCACACAGGGACTTCAGAAAGACAAGTCTGAAAAAATCATTGCAGAAAGGTTTTGGTAACTTCATTCCCCATTTGATGCTTGGGATGAAACCCGTTAACAGAGACGGGAGCGTGGAGTTGGGTGAGGAGTGGATGGGTACCCAAGAAGGCATCACTTCTCTCCAGGAGCAGTTTTCAGTCCCTCTCTTTAGGATTCATCTCTCTCTCTTGCTCATCACTTTGCTTTGGCTTCATAGGGGTTTGCAAAGGTCTTTGTAACCGGGCGCATGCATTGGACAGGGGGGAAGAGGGAGAGGGCTTCCCCATCACGCTGATCCTTCAGGGCAAGACCTGCGTGTTGTCCTCTCCATGGTACAAAATTTGGGACAGCCGCAGTGGCATCAGCAGGAGCAACAAGGACACCCATGGTCCTCCCGGTGCAACACGCCTGATGCAGAGAAACTTGGGGTGCTGTAAACCCTTCTCCTGCATTTCCGAGACATGAAGACCCATCAGAAAGCAGCTCTTGGAAGTCAACATGGGCCTTGGTCAACCCGCTGTCCCCCAGCCCAACTGGTTCACATACGGATCCTGGAGATCGAGAGCTGGTTTGGGATCTCCCCGAGCTACCAGCCAACGCCTCAGACATTTGCCTTTCACCTCAGACATTTGTCATTTCATGCAGGAAATGACCGATAGTAGATTTGAGACCTGGATAAGGACAGGTTTAGATCCTGCCTGGTGGGAAACACCACAGGTATTTGGAGAAAATAAAATGAATAGCTTTCCAGTATTAATGTTTACCTAGGAGATCAAATGATTAAACTATAATCTCCTCAGAACTTTTATTCTATTAAGTTGCCTTCCAAAGTATTTATCACACTTCCCTTCTGCAGCATCGCTATCCCCGCAGCAACCCCAACGCCCTCCCACCCCAAGGAGACCTGCCCAATGCTACCAAAGAGGCCAACAGCAGAGCAAGAACTTCAAGACAACAAAGTGCTATCCCAGCACTGCCCCATTTGCCCCAAAAAGTGAGATCTTGGCTCCTTTGCTGTCAGAGGATGCTCTGGAGCAGCCCATCTCACCCCAAGGGAGATATCTGGGTTGGAGAAATCACCCTCCCACCATCAAAATGGAGATGGGATGAGTCCTGGTGGCCTCGTGGAGGCCTTTCCCTAAACCTGCCCCAAATCAGCCACAAAGCATCCTCTTCCAGGCTGATGGATGCTCTGGCTCCTGTGCTCACTTTGTTGCTGTGCTGCCTTTGTTTCCAAAGATGCACTCAATTAAATGCCAGCTCGCTGTATTCACTTCACCGAACCAGGTTTTAAGGTACTCAGATATAGGTAATTAAATCTTACAGATTCTCCAGCATTTCTGCAGATGCATTTCCTATAGGAGAAGTGCTGTGGTTCCCTACGGTATCATTTCTATGGACACTCATTGGTTTTTATCCCCATTAAATATCATGAGCGTCTCTTAGGATTTCTTTCATAGGGACTTGCCATGATTCCCAAGAAAGTAACTGACATTAGTTTAATCTCTCTTGCTCCAGTTCCCAGTGCAGCCCCAGAGCCTCGTACCATCGGCTTTTGCTGGGAGGTCTGATCCTGGCCATGTGCAGCGAGACGACAGCGGCCACACAGTCTGGCTTTGGCTGAGCTGGGGGCTTTGACCCAACTGGTGACGGGTGATGAAGGTGAAAAGGTGAATATTTCCCTTGCTGGAAAATAAATCCCAATTTTCACGCAACCAGGAAGTCACCACGTGTACGAATGCTGGATTTGAGCCAGACCCTCAGCAAGGCACAGCAAACACCCAAAACCCGCAGCACATAACTGCCACGTGCTGCGCGGTGTCCCCAGGCACAACCCTGAACCGAGCGACTCCTTGTGTGCAGGGTCGAAGGATCCTGCAGGCGTGCGCACACACATTTGCACGCTCCCAGGGTACGTTGTTGGTGTGGACACTCAGAAAGGGCTCAGGGATGGAGCTGCTACAGCTGCAACGGGGACACGGACAGCAATGGCTTGATCTTGGTGTATGTGGCTATTTATTTCACACCTTTTTGGGCCTTATTTTTCCCCTCTCAAGCCCCTGAGGCAAGGAGCACACCACAAACCATAGTGACTCGGTAACTGCCAACGACCTCTGCCCTGAGAAAGGTGCAAAACACAGAGGAAAAAATTAGCTGTTTTGATAAATACAGTCAAAACACTACCTGCTTGAGATACAGCCTGGGAAGACGGACACATGGAGGCACCGGGGATGCCGCAGTTATTTACACCTCTGGTGTGGAAGGTGCCACCAGGCAGCACCAGCTCCTGATCAGGTCCCAAGAGAGAAAAACAGATTTGGGGAAACAAGGGGAGAAGGATACATTGGGGTTTGTGGCGCGGAGGGTTTGTTTGTTTGGGGTTTTAAACAGCGGGTTTGCATCCCTGGTTGCCATGGCAGCGCAGAGCGGACTGCACGCCGCATCCCTCGCAGCCAGCAGAGCTGAGCACCACGTTGAGCTGGTCCGGCGATGGCCGAGCACAGCTGGGGCCCAAACAGGGTGTCAAGGGCAGCTCAAAACCTGCAGCGAGCCTGGGGGCAGAGCAAGGAGCGAGCCTGGGGCACAGGGCTCGGACCCTGCCTGCAGAGACACACGCTGTGCCCTTCCCAGGAGCTCCTTGGCCACCACTTTCTGCAGGACCCAGCTGCCTCCTGTGTGCTGCTCCGCCACCCTGCAAAAGCCCTTCCAGCTCTGCGCCCAGGCACAGCACCTCTACACCCGACGCATGGCGGCAGCTACAGGAAAACCAGCTCCTTCCCCTTCCTCCCCAGGGCTGGCACAGGCTGAGGAGGTGACCCTGGCGCTGCCTTCTCCTCCATCTCATCTTGGCAGCATCAATGTTCCTGTTGCTGCCCACACAAAGGACCACGGCAGGGAGGGAAGCGGGAGCCCAAACTTTACACTTTTAGCCTGTTTCCCAGCTCCTCTTTCCCTCATCGTTGCTCCCAGCGTCTCCATTCCCACCTCAGATCCATGCTGTCCTCCCCGTTACCTTGAGTGCTTCTCTTTATTGTCCTGTTTGTCTCCTCTCCACAGTGTAATTTTATCTTGTTAGAGCGACGCCGGGCCGTGTTTACTTTGTTTTACTTTTGTGGTGCTTTTTATTCTAAATTCTCTTCATCTGGCCAGCACTTTATCGGCGAGGGAAAGCCAAAGGAACCTATCTTTCATCCTTATCGAGATTCCTCTCCTTTCATTATCTCCAGTGCTGCTACAGAGCATCAAAAGGCCATCTTTGTTCTTGTAATCTAATGTAATTTCGAATATAGCGATTCAAGCCTTTTGAGAAAATTATGTACGCAAACACACATCCATTACCACCCCTTGCTCCCCCCCCCACCCCGGCAATGCTCCCACGGGAGCCCCGTGGCTGTTTTGGGGCTGCCTGCTGTTAAGGGGTGCGAGGCGGAGGAAAAGGACATTTTTAGGGCCATGTGGGCTGAAGATGGAGATGAGCCAGGGTAGGGCTTGGGCATCTCCGGTCCTGACGCCGGCCCGTGGGTGCAAGGATGTCCCCGGGGGCTGGGAGGACATCAGTGGGACCAGTCAGGAGCTGGCACTGGGCAGTGGTTTTGTCCGCTGATGTGCCTGCGCTTGGCTGGAAGCACTGCTCCATGCCAGATGCCAGTGAGATGGTCCAGATGTTTCCTCCCAGCTCCATCTGTGGCAAAGCCATCTGCAGTCATCGATCTCATCGCGTCTCCCACGCGAGGAGAGGTGCACGGTCCGGGTTGGGCTGAGGGAGTCGTTAGCAGTGACGGATGATGCTGCTGTTCATGGGGAGCCTGGCTGGGCACGGTGGAAGAGCTCACAACTCTGCCATTGCAAGGCGTGACATGGATGGGTTGAGTGGCCAAGAGGAGACGGGAAAAGCAAAGTCATGGAGAACTTCTGCCTGGGAGCGTTTCCTTGGCAAAGGGACTCACCGGAGAGGATTGATGGGGGTCTGGCTTGAAATCCTCCTTGCTAGGTCAGGCAGGAGCCCCGTCCCTCATGTTCCTGCTCTCCCTTACTCCCAACCAAGATGAAACCCCAGATTTTGCTCAGTCATCAAACACTGAGAGCCAATGTGACATTCTCATCGCACCTCAAAACCCTACCTGACTTCGTAAGCACACTCACTAAAACCTATCCTCCGGTTCCCCCAGCCCAGACCTCATCTCCATCTCCTTTTCTCTCCCCAAGCTCAGCCAAGCAGATCCCCGGAGGCCTGGATACGGCCACGTCACAGCCCGGGGTAGCACAAGCACCCATCTCCCACTTCCGCACCCCTCCAGCCGCTCTGTCCCCATCACCGCTCCAGCCCGACCCCTCTCCCCAGCTCACCCATATTTCAAAGATAACCAGGTGTGAAGGTGGAAAAGCTTTTTAAAGCTCATGGAATTAAGGAACATGAGGGGGCTTCGATAGGTTTTGGAATAAATTGCCCATGAAAGTGCTGGGGAAAACCTATCTAGGGAAAAAAAGAGAGAAAGAGGGTGAGACAATGATATATCTAGAAAGGAGAGAAGAGGAGAGATCGGGAAGCGACTGGCTGATTGTTCCATAAGCACCTCTTAAAAGCAAACACAATAGACATGAGCAGTTTTTAAAATGACAGACAATACAATGGGAGATAATATATTTAAAACCCATATCAGTTGTTAACAGACCATAAAAACGCCGGTACATTAATCTATGCTGTCTGTCATAGACTCATGAAGCAGCTGTGTTATTTTATAGTTTCATTCCTGCGGGCTTCTCTGACACTTCCACAAATACATCTCAATTTATTTGGATAAGAACAAATAGAAATATTGAATTCTTCTTCCTCTGCTTCTGCTGCTTTTTCATTTTTTTTCCCCCAGCCCCAACGACTCGTGGAAGGCACTTGGTACCGCTTTGCCAGTGTGGTTTTTTATCTGCCAAAATGATGGTTTCAGTGGAAATGCACCGTGCAGATGCATGCCTTGTCCCTCGCCTTGGACTTTCTGAGCTCCTTCCATGCCTTCACAGTGAGCGGGATGAAGGCTGGGCTCCTGAAGCACCTTTGGGGCCTGATCCTGGCCAGCGTGCTGGTGGGGAGCGGGCGACTTGCTCAGGGCAGCTCTGCCCGTCCCGCGTCACTTTGGGACTCTCAACCAGATGGTTCTTAAATGCCGAAGCGGGACGTGATTTCTGCCTCACTACCTGTCCATCTTTCACCTTCGCTTGCAGACCTCTGTCCCCATCTCCACCTCCCTCCTCTTTCCCTGCAAGGTGGGACCAGCCCGTCCCAAAACCACATCCGAAATCCCTTTGCCTTCGCTCCCTATTTGCTTTTATCTCTAAAGAGGAAGGAGTAGGAGAAATACTGTGCTCCTTTGCTCCCGAGGAACATAAAGCATGGACGAGGTGTTTGCTCAAGCCATAGTTTTGTTTTCCCTCTAAATTTGCACTCAACTTTTTTAAGCATCAATTTTGTGATCATAAATACACACATGAACCGAAGCGCACGATACTCTTCATGGCAGGGATGGCAGCTGCTGCCAGCCTGCTGCTTGCCATGAGCAGGATGGGTCCCGTGCAGGCCTTTTCCGGGGACTCAGGACCCCCCATACCCCCATCTTATTAACCCCACAAGCGGTGCTGCTCCCCACGGGCTCTGCAGCCCTATGGGCACCCCACAAACACGCTGGACATGCTCTCACCCCCTTCCCCACACGACGGCACAGCCCAGGAGCGAGGGAAGCTCCGGTTAAATGTTTAACATGAATTATTCCGGGTGACAACACGCAGTAGGTTCAAAGCTCGGATACAGACTTTGGTGTAAGCCCTTCAAAGGAGAGGCATTTCTGCTTCGGGTCCCGCGGGATGCTGGCTGGGAATAGCTTAAGAAGCTGCAAAGCGCTCGGTGCGTGTCTCTAATGAGGGTGGAAGGAGAGCAGGAGCCTGCCTGGGGAAAAGCAGGCAGGGGTCTGGAAAGGGCTCGTGACAAGGGACCCAGAGCTTCCATCACCCTTGAGATGTGAGTTGAGGTCTGGTGTCCCCCTGCACGGGGAGCATCGTCGTGCCCCCTCCCCGTGCAGCCCGGCTGGGCCGTTGCTCTGGTTTGCAGCTGGTGGCTGCTGCAGTGCGTACCCCAAAACCCAGTCCCGAAGGCACCGGTGGCATGTGGTGCACAGCGCAATTTGTGAGCCGCTCCCAGTGTCAGCAAAAGGAGGACAGACCCCCCTGCATGAGCAGAGAGGGAAAAGCATCCAACTGACAGCTACCACGGGCAAGCTGGTACCTGGGAATTCTTCACCATCCCATTGGATTTTCCCCCCACTAGGAAATCCCTGTGCAGAGATTAGGATAAAACCACCGTTGTTATTATTATTATTATCATCATCATCATTATTATTATTAATATCATCATCATCACCATCATCTTTCTTCTGCAGCTACTTATCCGAACCAGCGCTGGACTCCGATCCTTTCTACGCACCCTGCCCCAAAGGAGGAGGTACCCACCTTGAAAACGATTGCCATTCAACCTGCCGAGCCAACAGAATTACTTCCCTTCGATCATAAAAGTATACAAATAAACATCTGTCATCCACACATAACCTTTCGGTTTGTCAGCTGAAATACTGCTGCTGTCCCCAGTATATTTTATGTCCCAGCCCAGCCCCGTCCCTGCTCTCTTACAGCTCTTGGGCCTGTCACTCAGCTGCAATTTCCCACTCCGGATCTGAGAGAAGGAGAAGCTGCGAATCCTCTGGCACTGTCAGGATATCATTAACCTTTGCTTTGGATTTAAATGGTCTCTTCTTGTCAGTTCAGAGCTGCGCAGTCATTTATTTCCAGTTTCCTTGCTTGTAGCCTCCTTCCATCCTCCAGATCTTGGGCAGCGCTTTGCTCGGTCTCGGCACAACCTGGAGCTCACACGTGCCCACACACGCGTGCACCCAGCAGACGTGTGTGTGTCTCTCCCCCACCGCTGTTCTCCCCGTCTCCAAGGAGGATGTCCATGGCAGAGCCGGCACATCCACCTGAGAAACCCAACTCTGCCGCGGCACCGGATCAAAACTGAGCAACCTGATCTAGTTGAAGATGTCCCTGCTCCGTTGCAAGGGGGTTGGACTAGATGGCCTTTAAAGGTCCCTTCCAACCCAAACCATTCTCATTCTATGATTCTATACCCACCAGCACGGCAGCAAACCTCATCCCAGCAATCGCGACCGTGCTGCCGCTCTCAGAAAGACGGGAGCTCCTTCAGTTTGCTCTACGCACACGTGGGCTCAGGCACGCTGCTCTCACGGCTGTTTGCAGCGCAGCGAGGGGTGCTCGGGCCACCTCCTCTTCCACCCAAACTCACCTTCCCTCCAGTGGCATGTAGAAATTAGACACTCAATGCCCCTTTTTCCCCTTGCTTTTATCCTAATTTGTGCTCATTACCCCAAGCTCCAGAGGACAAAATAAGCTCTGGAAGCAACAAATTTCCACATCTCGAATTTGCTGTGCTTCCCCGGCAGCCCCAGCTTCTCCCCTCTCCGGCTGTGAGCTCTGTAATCACAGAGGCGGCAGCACCGGGGAGAAACATTGACGGGGAGGGTGGCTCAATGCAGAGATCGGCTGCTTCTCCCCGTAAATCACTCCCCGGTGCTGGTTTGTGTTTCCCAAAGTGCTGGGAGGTGGCAGGGCTGGGGATCGTGATGCCGATGCTGCGGGCAGTTCGGGGCTGACGGCTTTTGGTCCAGTAAAATTTGCAAAAGTTGCAAGTTCCAGGAGCATTTGGTCCCTGGGGTGCCCTGGTCCGTGTGTTTGCACGGAGCGGGATGGGGATGTGCATCACATCCTCCTCTTTCAGCCACCCGAAGGGCTGTTGGCGGCTTTCTCTGGTTTTGCTTTTTGCAAAGTTTTTCTCTCTGTGTTTCCTGACTTGGAAACAGATTGGGCTGGAGTGATGTGGTGGGGCCAGCACGGGGCTCGATAATGATGGAAGAATTGCAGCCCCAGAGTCACTCTGTCAGGCTCCAAGAGAGACTTAACCCTCCTATATAAATGAAAAAAAAAGAGAAGAAAATAAATAAAAACTAGAAAAGAAGAACGCAGCCGAGATCAGACAGCAGGTAAGCAGCACGTATCAAATCTCACTCCGGAGGGCTGAGAGCAGTGAGATCTTCACGGACAATTGAGGAGATGTGGCTGGGATGGCCCAAATCGCCTTTGCCATGGCTGGGAGAAGCCGACCACGTTTTGGGGCAGAAATCGGCCATTTGGTGATGGAGCTGCAGAGCTCCGCGCCGCCAGTGCGCTCTTCTCTGCTGGGACCCAGCCGCCACGTGAATGTAAAATGATCGTCAAATATACAAATATAATGAGGAGTGGGAGAAGGGCGGGGGAGAGTGAAGCCATCAAATCTGGGACGGGAGCCAGGCTCTTCGCATCGGCCCCGCGCCGCTCCCGGGAGGCAGCGGCAGCTCCCCGAGCTCTCGCGACGGGCATGGAGACTCCAGGTTTGGTTCTGAGCAAGGAAACAAGATTTTCTTTTTATTGTGGGGTTGTGGGTTTCCCCCCCCCCGCCCCCAGCAAGGGAATCTTCTTCTCCCAGACCTGCCACCCTGGTCCAGAGCCCAGCCCTTAACAGGAACTAATGGGAAATGGAGTTTTTGCAAAGGTTTGGGAGCCAGGCAGAGGGGAAAGGGCAGTGCTGGCCAAGGAGTTCAGTAAAGTCAGATATTTCCATCATTTTGCAAAGGATCTTTGCACATGAATTTGTTTGCAACTCAAGCTGGAGGAACAGGGGAGTTTTTCGTTCTAAACTCCAGAAAGGAAGTTTTGATCATTTCAGATTAGTTTTCTCCATCAAAACCAAATGTGCAATTCAGGAAACATGCAGAAATCAGGTCTGTCCAGTGGAAAATTTCAGTTTGAACATGAAAAATACTTCTGCAAATGAAAAAATAGCTGCAAGTCCCTTCCAGAGTGATGCCAGGACCGCCTGCTCCCTCCGAGCACTCACGGCAGATGCAAGTGGACCCAATCCTCTGTCCTGGGCAGGGCTCGGAACGGTGGAACGGGGATGCAGAAGACTCCGAACCCATTTTGGCCTTTTTTTGACCCCATTTTGGCCCCATTTTGACCCTAGTCAGAGGAGTGATGCTTGGGGGTGGCGATGCTGCTCAGCAATGTGCTCCAGCCCGCCCACGCGCGCGTGCAGGCCACGTCTCCCCACGGTGCCATCCTCCCAGATCGTTAGAAGAAAACAATTACTATGCAAATCTTAATGAATCAAGGCCGCAACCCACAACTGGGAACATAAATATCAAAGTGCGGGTTTCGATTGAAGGCAGAGGAAGAACTGTAATTAATTCCATCGCGAACCACCGCTCCGCTCCAACCAAGAGCTGGGCTGAGACTCACCGTGGGTATGGATGCGGCCGGGCTGCACTGAGCCCCTGGCTGGGCTCGGGGTGCCGGACCCCGTCCCGTTCAGGCATTGCCCCCCACCCCAGAGGACACGGCTCCCTGTATCTGGATCTTGGCTCTCGGCTCAGAATTAAAAGGTTATTTGAGACTTTGCCAATTGCTTTTGATCTGGTGATGAAAGACAATGATAAATCTTAAGAGACCCAAATTAATAGAGAGGAAATTGATTTTGTAACGTGTGGATTTGTTTTATTAGACTCCTGCAGGCTGGGCGAGATTGGGAAGGCAGCGGCGTTCGGCTGGATAATGGCACCAGCACCTCTCTGCCGGCCCCGTTCACGCAGGCGCAATCCCCGCCACCCCCCCTTACACAGATACGGGCAAAATAAATTCATGTCGCGGTCCCGCCCCGCGGCACCCCTTGCTGTGGGTTGATGGGGTGGCAGTGGGGACCGGGCAGGTGCCCAAACCCTTCCCCGTCGCTGGCTCCTTCCTCGCCACGCCACGAGGAACATTTGCTTATTTAAAGGTTGCAGGTTCTGCTTCTTCCCCCCCGCCCCCAAATTACCCCCCAAACCCAGAGTGTGACCTTCCAGCTGCAAGGATCTGAACCGCCGGAGGGACAGCTTTGCAAATAATGGAGTCAGCAGCCAAAGGACCAGGCGCCCACATCTGTTTATTAATTATAATGACTTGGTATCATTCATTAAGAGCTGGAATTTATTTATCAGGCAGAGGTGGAGTGCCACGCAGCATTAGGGTTCGATTTTGTTCTGTGAGATGGCAGAGGGGCCCAGAAATTAGGAACGACTCTGTGCATTGGGCAGGAAAGAGATGTACGTATCAGGCTAACGACATGAGAGAGAAGCGAAATTGAGATACATGGCGCATGCCCGCTCCGCTCCAGAGGAGTAAATGGACGTACATATTATTATTGCAATATAATTTGAGCAAAGTATTTTCCTAGGATCTAGAGCGTTTGCTGTAGTTAATTGAGATCCCGAAGTTCAGTGCCTTTCATTATAGCAGAGCTCTGGAGCGGAATACTCTCAGCTAATGATCAGAGCAAGATGGAAAGGGCATTTACTGGAGCTGCATAATGCGGCTCGGAGGTGCAAGAGTGTCAACAAACACGCTCCGACTCCCACGCTGGGGCTGCTCTGCGGCACGGCGGTGTAAATCCGGAGCGAGCTGGAAAAAACCTTCCCGGGGTGCAACAGAAAGCCGGAGCTTGGCTCGGCGGAGCCAAGGGCTTGCAGGGAGAAGCTTTGCACGTTGGCGTGTCGGAACTCACGGGGCGGGTGAGCGCCGCAGCCTTGCACGCAGGGCTTTGCTCGCCACCTCCGTGTCTCTGCAGAAGGATGCGGTGTCCCCGTAAGCCCACCTTCCCGGGGAGGAGCGGGAACGTCCCCTCCAGCAGCCCCACGCGGCCTCAGGGGACCACAGGACTTGCCTTGCCTTCTCGCCCAGCCGCCATTTCCAGCTCATAACCACGCCGTCTCTGCCTTCCTGCGTCCCGAACTAATCTCGGCTGACGACGGGAGCAGTTATCCTAACGACCTCCACCCTGCTGGAGAAATAATTACTGCAAGTCCAGAAGCAAATGTTAAAAAAGTAATAATGGAGCTCAATAATGGGTCGACGGGGCAGGACGGGGGCCCGGTGAGTGTGCCGGCAGCAGCGCCGGTTCAGCCCGTGCCGCCGTCCCCCCCTGCACCCCACCAGGGACAGGCTGATACACCTTTGCGCCGAGGAGGAAAACCCACTGCGGACCCTGGGGGTGAGCGCCAGGGCCTGTAACCGGCCGGAGGCACCATCCCCGGCTCTTGGGTCCTTCTCACGTACCTCGCAGGGTGTTTAACACTGATTCCCGTATTTCTGCCCATCGCAGCACGAATCGACTCCACAGCCAGGGGATCAGCAAAGCACAAACCGGAGGCTCGGCTCGCACCGTCGGAGCAATGCCGCCGGCCACAATCCCTCCACCCCTCACCTCTTCCAAACAAAGAGGTGATGTTTTACTGCCGATCAGGCTGCAAAGCCAACAAACGCCAGGGGCTTGGGGGGGTCCTCCCCCCCCCCCCCCCCCAAAAAAAAGGCTGCCCTGGGAAACGTGAGCCCTCAATCATTCTGACGTGCGCACCTCGGCGCCTGTCATCCGTCCCACTCCACCTGTGCACAGCAGGCTTCGCTTTTCATTAGAAATAAAAATAACCCTTGTCAGAAGGTGGGTTTTTTTTCCCCGCGGTTGAACGCGGAGACGGCAGATGAGTGTCGGCTGAGCCGGGGCCCCCTGGCAAGGCTGGAAGCCGGAGAATTTCTCTCGAGTTTTTCTAGGTTTAGCGAGGTGGAAAATAGACAAGGAGAACACAAAAGCAAAGGCCGTCACTCAGGGTAACTTTATCTCAAATTAATCCTGCCAAAATGTGGCAGTGAGGGAAGGGCTGGGGAGGGGAAGAGAAAAATAAAATCAAATATAATACGGAAAAAGTTCTAACAAAATGGTGCTTTTTCCCGTGGCCAGGCTGTCCGGTGGCTCCATTCCAGGGTGCAGGTATTTGATCTCTGCCGCAGGTCCCAGGGTGCAGGATTTGTCCCTCCTGCTGAGGAGGGTGCCCGGGACGGGGCCCCGGTGCTGCCCAGCACGTCACGGCACCCGCCAGCGAGGGATGGACCAGCACCGGCAAACTCAAGGCTTTAACCAGCGAGAAAGCAATTTCAGCTTCTTTTTAGAATTGCAAGTTGGGCAGGGAGGAGGGACAGCCCCAAAACTATGGGGGCTGTGCAAGGCTGGATGGGGCTGGGGGACAAGGGGGTGATGGCACCCACCGCCACAGGAGGGGAAGGGGGCTGAGAAAGACCCCGGGGGGTGCAGAGAGCTGGGGCACAGGAGGAACTGCCCTTGCTGCTTCTCCCCCACGCACCGTAGCCAGTCTTTGGAAGTCAAATTTAAAAGCTGCACGAGAGAAACAGCCCCCCGGGTGCTTCGGGACAAGGTTCCCCACCCCACACCTGGGGGTCGCCGGGTCCTCTCCTCCTTTTACCATCGCTCTGCTTTCCGCTGATGCATTTATTTTATTTCTTTCCCCTCTCAGCTGCTTCCAAGCACCTTCACCGGGTTGCTATAGCACTTCCCGTGCCAGAAATGCCCTCCTTGTCCACAAATCTGCCTGATTTCAGCCCGAAAGAGGCCGGGCGGCTGCAGGCTCTGCCCGTCCCGCAGGCAGGACTGGCTTTGGGACACGGCTTTGTAGCTCCAGTGCCATCACCCCTCACTCCCCGGTCCCTATTTCTAGCTGAATAGGTTCTCGCTGGAAACAAAAAACCACCTTATTGCTGGATGAGAAAACCTACACATCTGCCTGGGGTTAGGCAAGGTGTTATTTTAAGCTAGGTCTATTTTAAGATGGTGCTGGTCCTGGGGGAAGTGGAGCGGAGTGTTTGCACGAGGAGCTGGGGGATCTGTGGCGTTAAGCCTTGTCACACAGAACCCCCCTTGTTTCCAGCTTTTTCTCATCTCTCCCGTATTTTTTAACCCTGACGCCCTGTGCCCGGTGCTGTGGGGAACAGGGCCGAGAGCTCTCCCTGCTACGTCCCCACGAGCAAACTGGGACCAGTGCAGAGTCATTGCTGGGCGAGAGCTGCAGGGCAGCTGGTGCGGAACAAGGGAGGGCTCAGCCCCGAGCTGCAGCTCTCTCTGTGCCTCTTCTGTGCTGGTGCAAATGGCCACGTAGGTGCCAGGGAAAAATGCCCTCCTGATGGGGGCTGGGAGGGAAGCAAGCTTAAAACGCCGTGTTTATTATTAGTGAACACCGGGGAAGGAGGCTACTGCAAAAAAAAAAAAAAAAAAGCCGAAACCCCTTCCAGATCTTATTTCCTTCTCTCTCAGCTCAATTTTCCACTGGAGGAATGACATTTCCTTTGTGAGGGTCACTCTCCAGCCCCAAACCCCCTGCGCTCTGGCAGTTCTGCTAGAAATTGTAGCTGCCCCTTTCCTCCTATTTGCTGCTCCCGAGGTTTACACCAGGACATTAAGAGTATCCCGGGGTGGGTGGGTGATGCAGGGTGCGAGGGGCAGCACCCACAGCATCCATCTGCCGCGGTGCACCCGGTGAGACGGGAGGGGGATAAAGGGACACATCTGGCAGACGTGGGTCTGCTCAGACCTAACACATCTGGACAGATGAGCGTGTGTCTGACAGAGCTCAGCAGGCAGGGAGCAGGCAGGGGCTCTGCAGCGTTAACCCCGCAGGTACCGCGAGGCAAAGCTCAGCTGGGAAAATAAAAAGCAAACCCCAGGAAACGCGGTGGGACCCCAGGGAACACGGCAGGGAGGGCTCTGGTCCAGCTCCCCCGGTCTCGGTCCGGCTGGGTGACCCCAGAGATGAGCTGGGATGTGCACCCATCTCCTTGAGCACCCGAGGCGTTTGGCAGTGGGTTATAACAGCAGCCTCGTTAAAAGTTAAAAAGCCGCCCAGGTAATAGGGCCAACCGGCCTTCACGCCTTCGGAGCTGCTCCAAGAGCGTCTGGCACGTCCGTCGGAAAATCAGCCAAGCCATTTGGCAAGCAGCCAGGTGGCAACCTGAAGCTGGAAAGGGGCTTAAAACTCGAAAGATTTACAGCCGTCCGCCCTCTGAAACCCTTTTACGTGATTAGACCGATGACCACGGGCTGCGTGTCGGGGTGAAGTGGGACTGCTTGTACCCAGCGTGGGGCACGCGCAGCCGTGCTGCATCCGAGCCCCGTTTGGGAGAGAGAAAAAAAGAGAGTGAAACCTCTCCAGATGCCTGTAGGCTCACACACGCCAGTGCAAGGATCGCACGCACCTACGGCGGCGTATCTGTGCATCAGTGTGACCGGTACCCACGTGGATGCCATGAACGCAGGCAGCACATCCCCGCGTCGGTGGGTACGTGGGTGCCGCGTGTGTTGCTGTGGCGTGCAGACACGTGGCATCGCGTGTGCGAGCCCATGTTGTGCGCAGGGTGCACGAGGGTTGGGGCTGGCGTGTCCCGGTGAGCCCATGGAGATGCTTCCTCCGGGGTTATCTGCAGGTCACTTCCCAGCGCTGCAGAGAAAAAAGACATTTTTTTCATGCCCAGTGACCAGCCTGAACTTCCCAAGCTGTTTGAGTGCCTGTGAGTGAAAACTTCAGCTCATTAATTAAGCCCAGAAAATTAGAAACTGGCCTAAATATAGCTGCCCAATGAGACTGCAAAACACAAGGAAAACATCCTTCCAAGCCGCCTTGCCCGCCCACCCACCCGCGCTGGCAGGCAAATAAAAGCCAGAAATTCCCATTTAAACTCCACATCCCCCGCGCGCGAGTGAAGCTCTGGGGACCCGCGCAGGGGAGAAATTCAATTAGAAAAAGAGCCGTTTGCAGAGCCGTTGGTCCGGGTTCCCATCCAGACAGCCTGCAGGTCCCTGGGATGTGGGAGTTTCCTCCAGGATGGGGAAACCTTCGCTATGGGGCACAGCGTGACCGCCCGGTGCCCGTGTCCAGGGGGTCTCTGGGGGCTTCTCCGGCTGACACGGAGCCAAAGCTCCTGCGTTTCCTAGGAAGGAAGGAAGGAAGGAAGGAAGGAAGGAAGGAAGGAAGGAAGGAAGGAAGGAAGGAAGGAAGGAAGGAAGAAATATAAATTTTTATCTTCCTCCTCAAGGGCAGGCAGAGCATTAAGACCTCATTTGTTCAGCGCAGAGATCGCCAGAGTCCCATACGGCACATTTCATTCAGCCTTCATAGACTGTTTCCTATTTCCTATTCTCGATAATTTAACCCAGTCCAAACAAAAGCTTCTCTTCCTGCCCCAAGCACAGCAATTCCCCACCGCACTCGCACACTCCAAAGGGGCACAGGCCTGCAAAGAGCCACCCTGAGGGACAGATACAGATTTTTTTTACCCATAGGATCATGCTGGAGGGGTCATTCCCCTGTTAGGTCCTACAGGACATATGCACATGCACACACACACGCACACATCTATATTTCAGGCATCATTTTCCATTTCCTTCTGAAGGACTTTTCCATAAAGAGGCACCAGCTTCATCAGGGAGCTTTGCTGGACCAGGGGCACTGGGGATGGGGATGGTGAAGCATCACAGCTCATGCCTGTAGACAGTCCCAGCCAGCTGCCACCTCTTGGGAGGTGACACTACCCTGGCCGTGGTGCCCGAGCCTGGCATTGTGCACGAACTTTTCCTCCTGATACCTCTCACCACGACTCCTGAGCTTGCTCTGGTCTCTGCTATGGTGATATTAGCCCGCAGTGTCTCCGCAGCATCAGTGGAAAGGGTGCTGGCCCGGGGAGGGCAGCGGGTGCATCGCCATCCCTTTGCCATTTTCCTGCGGTGGGGCTGATGCCGGGGCTGATGCCGGCTCAGTGGGTGCAGCACCCAACGATGGGTGCCGGCCAGCGCAGCCGCGAGCAGAGAGCCAGAACAGCAGGACCTCTGCTGCCGCGCTCGCTCGCAGCAAACCACGGACTTTGCTCTTTGAGAGCAGCAACACTGCGGACCCGGCAGACACCCGGGGATGGCAAAGCCAGCAAAGCAGCCAGGATGAAGGGCTGCACATGGGTACCCAGAGTGACAGCATCTCCCTCCTCCTGGGATGCAGGCTGCTACGGTAACGAGGGCTGTATAAATACCAGCATTGATCGGCCGTAATTCCCCAGCCGAGGAAAGCAGGGCGGCAGGTTAACAACAGCCCTCAGGGATGGATCCTCAGCTGCACCGGCAAGGAGAACGGAGAGGGATTCCCTCTCCTCCCGGCACGTTCCTCCAGCTCGGCAGCCCCGGGTTGTATCTTGCGGCACCGCGATGTTCTGCCATGGCCCATTGCAGTTTACAAGCCCATTTGTCTCTTCTGCCTTCTCCCCTTTCAGCTTCCAGGGCCCATGAGGACAAAACCGAAAGCGGAGATGGGCTGAGTGACACCCGTAAATACGGCCCTGCTGGCATGGGGCGGGGGGGGGTCCGAGCGCTGGGGCCGGAGTGAGTCAGCTCCAGGTGACAGCGATGCCTGAGCATCTCAATTAGCAGCAGCTCCCGAAGAAGGTGAAATGACTAATGACTAATCTCGCCGCTCTGTTCCAACCAGTTTTGTTCTCATTTCATTTAGACAAAAAGCCTCTGCTGCCTGCCCTGGCCAGGGAGGAGCGATTACAATAACAGCAATAGCGTAACGCGCGTGGCTCCTGTTCACGCTGTGCTGCCCAAAGGGGGGTTTTTGCTGTTGCTGGCTCCGCGGGGTGACCCCGAGCACAGGGGAGGTGGGATGGGGGCCATGGGCGCTGGGCAGGACTTTGGGTTGCAGCGGGAAAAGGCGGATGCGGGGCTGATTGGGGCTCAGCCCTGGCTGTGGGGATCCTCCTGCACCGGGCTGGAGGAGGAGCGTATGGCAGGGGAGCAAACGCAAGGGAAGCAAAAGGTGAGGATAAAGCCTGGTTTAGTAGTTGGGGGTGGAAGAAGAAGAGGGGATAACTAACGGATGGAAACCCAGCCCACTGGCAGCAGACAGCCCCAGGCACGCCCTGCAATGTGCTCTCTCCATCCGTGCCGAGCGATGCTCTGCCTTCAAGAAAGTCTCGTGCCTGGCTACTAGTGACGGTGCCCAGGGTGGCTACACACTGGTGGCTATGGCCAGCCCAGCCGGGACGTGCTGCCTCCCCGCGGCCTCTGTGCCAGCACCCACCTGCCTTTTCCACTGCAAAAGGGAAAATTCGCTTGTGGCAAGGAGGGGAAATTCCTGCCATTGCTTCTCCTCTCCTCCCTCATTGCTCCCATGGGGTCCAGCCGGCGTTTGGGATGTCACGGCGCAGTTTTACGTAGATTTGGCTTGTGGTGGGGAAAGCCAAACCCCAGCGTGGGTGTAAGTTTGGACCTTACATACAGAGTGGGTTACATTCGCGGCGAGGCTGTTCGCAGCATCCCACGCAGCTTTTCCTTATTTAGCCTGCTCCATATTTATCCCACGGGTTCCTCTCCCCACACCAAACCCCATCTCAGTTTAGGCACCACGGAGCAGAGGGTGAACTCCAACCCCACTGAGCAGCGGAGCTGGAAACGTCCCTCCTGGAAATGAAACCAGAGGGAAATCAGCTGGTGGCTTATTTCCCCAACAGATTGCTTTCTGCACGTAACAAGTTGCCGTCAGCACTGGGCGCAAGGATGCTGCTGCCTTCATCCAGAGCACCCGCGGTTGCACTGAGCCAGGCTGGAGCACAACGAGCTGTTTTTAGGCTTGGAAGCTAAAAAGATTCATCAAGATTTTATAGCTTTTGCTCTGCAGTTATGAAATGGTGACCGCAAGCCAAGTACCTCTGTCCTTTACCTTCCTGCAACGCCAATGACTTTGGTGCAATAGAGAGCAAAATCCAGCCTGCCATTTTTCACTGCAAAACCAGAATTCAGCCCGTAATGTTCTTGATAAAGCAAAGTACCAATGACACAGCTGAAAAACATCAGCGGAGCAAAGAGCAGTGAAAACTTCCCTGGGCTTCCATATGGCATCGCTCCATCTTGGACCGCGTCATTATTATATTTCATCCAGCTTTAGCTGCTTTCTGTGTTATCTGACGCGGGGAAAATGTTGATGGGGAGGACTCCGGTACAGACACTTGGCTTTTCTCTCTCGCCAGTGCGTGCCGCATTTGTATTCTTCCCAGTACTGCGACGTTTTCAAAATGTTTTGTTAAGTTAATTTGTATCCGCAGCCACTTGTGAATTTTTCAGATTATTTGATCTGTAACTGAACTAACATGAAGAGTAACTATTGTTCCACAGGAGCAGACGATGCCAAAGCGTGTCTTACGTGTTTGACGCGTGCCTGTCTTCTGACCCCAGATGCGGTCCCCAGGTACCAGTAATGCTGCTGGAAACCAGTCTGGGGATGGCACCGGGTGCATCCCTGCACCGCTCCAGCCCAAGCTGCTGCCGCGCAGCGCCCAGGCACCATCGCACCCCCAAAAAGCCTCGCTGGGAGGCATTTGCCTGCGTTGCAAATTACCCCAGATCGCAGATTGAGCCTCAGACATGCTCCGGCAGCCCAAGGAGGTTTTTTCACGTGTCTCAGGGACACCCGTTTTTTTGGGAGCCTCTGAGCAGGGGCAGCTTTGCTCCGGCCTCGGGGAGGGGGGGGCTGAGCCTCGCAGCGCATCCCCTGGCTCTTTTGCTTAACACGGGAGAGGGTTTTCATTTCTCTTTATCAACCCTGGCAGCTCCGTTGCGTTTGGGCAGCGCGGGGGCTGAGGGGGGGGCCGGCGTGCAGCTCTGCACAGGTTGAGTTCACCTGAGCCCCCCCATCACTGTGAGTACAGAGGAATTCATTCCTCACCAGTTTTCTCTGGAAAAACAACATGTTAAGGACTTGGGAGCAAGGAGAGGGCACAAAGCTGGAGCACAACTGGGTTTTACCCCTTCCCACGGCTCCGTCAGGCTCGCCATCCCGGCACTGCGGCTGCGCCGGAGCTGGGCTCCGGTGGGACGATGGCACGGGAGAACCACTCTTCGAGTGAGATCAGGAGGTGAGGTTCTGCCTCAGGAAGACCCTGGGATGAGGGGTTTGGGGCGATTTCTCAGCCGCTGATGAGACCTTCCCCAGGAGGGGGTAAGGCAGGCTCTGGAAATCGGGGGGTTGGCCGCTCCCTGCGGCTGACCTGCCAAAATCCTCCGGTGACCAGTGAAACGGCTGATCTGCACTGGTTGGAAGAAAAACAAAATTAAAGAGAAAATTTGATGAAATTTCAGACTCGGTCATCCCCTAGCACGTCCGGCACAGCACGTACGTGTTCAGCATCTCCCAGAAGTGGTACCGGCGGTACCAGCCTTGGCTCGGGGTCGTGGCACCGGCTCCTCTCCCAGCCGATGGGGTTTATGGATCGGCATCTGCCCTTTCAACTGGCGACAAGCTGGCATCGATCGCGCGCCGCGCTTGCTCGTTAATTTGTTGTTTTACCAGCTTTAATTTAAGAACTGAATTCAAATGCCATCCAGGGGGGGATCAATAGCCTTTTTCACAACCCACCAGTGACCGTGTCTCGTCACGGCGGCTACAGCTGCCGGAGCGGATTCACTTTTCACCCAGCGTTTAGATGAATTAAAACCCAGTGGAAACCAGAATGGGTTGGAAAAGAAGTTGGGAGCAAAGTCCAGCACAAACCCCAAGTGTCAAGGTCAAGCCCAAAACTTTGATTCCCTCAGGTGATGCCTTTGGATGCGGGTGTTGGGTTTACAGCACGAAGGATGCTCCCACCTTCAGAAAGCCTTGCTACGCTTCGGAGAACCCCCAAGGTGTGTCTGCACGGGCTGGATCACATCGTCGTGGTGTACCACGACGACAAGCTGGCATTAAGATGCGACCGTTCCACACGGCAGGAGTACCGCAGAAGCTTCTCCGCACCAACCGCCGCTGGGTTTGTCAGAAGACGTCATAGGCTTTAGCAGGTCGATACAAAAAAAACACCCCAGCAGGATTTGGGGGCACATCTCCGCAGGCTCCACGTGCACCTGAAAACTCACCCATTAGTCATGAGGATGCCCAGCGATTGCGCATCCTTGCAGTCATTCACGGCTTTATGGCAAGTCATGAGATATTTGGTATTTTCCTTCGAGCAAACAAAAGCAGATGATTAAGGAAGAGGCACAGCTTGCTCGCTTTCAGGAGGAAGACAGCTTGCAAAATGCAGCTCTCAGGGCTTCAAAAAATCTCCAGAAAGCAAATAAGCAGCCTGGCTGAGAGGAGAATGCTCCCTTTTCCTGAATTTTAAGCCATTAATTTGGGATTCTGGAGGGAGGAAGGATGGGGATTACCTCCTGCAAAACTGGCACCAGTGAAAATGTCACAAGAGCGTGGATACTGAAATGCGGAGGGAAATGTGTGTCACAGCCCCAGCCTGACTTTTCAGGCTGCATATACACCAGAAACTTCAAAAACTTGGAGCGGAAAACCATTTCCAAATGGAAAGCCAAAAAGAATTCTTCTAATTATTTTTTTTTGTTATTATTTTCATTTCCAAAGCCATTTTTGCCTAAGGCAACGTGTTTATACAAAATGCTTCACTCTCGAAAAAAAAAAAGAAAAAAAGAAAAAAAGAACTATTTGCAGATGGAAAAATACTCTGTCAGAAATTTCCTGGCCACCTCTCCATTTCATGCCAACGCTTCGCACGCTTTGAAGGGCTATAAATGACTGCACAGCAGCAAATTTGGCCACTGAGATTTTAAACCGTGGTACAGCAGCCCTCTACGCGCAGGATTTAAATCCCCCCACTTATTTTACACTTTCCTTCACAACTATCTCTCAGCTATAAAATATACATGCGTGCATCGATTGCTCTAGTGATCAAATCTCTCTCCCTTCAAAAATAGAGCCTAGCCAGAAATGTAAACATCCTAATTAAAAATATGTTGGAGAGCTGAATTGCAAATGAATCAATTCCTTCCTTAAAAAATAATAATAAAAGAATAATCCAGTCAAGCAAGACCAGAATGGGACGGTTAATAATTGATATTTACATTTCTGCCGTGTCTGATCAAAGGGTTTGATTGCATGACAAATGAGGGAATTACTGTAAAGTATTATACAGCCAGTAAGAACATAGATGCGGCAGATAGGGCGCGGGAGCCGCGGTGATGCGGCGTTTGCCACCAGGCTCCGCAGCCAGTGGGAAAGGAGTTGGGCGGACGGCGAGAGTGGATATTTTCCAGATGCGGAGGGAAATCAGCACTCGATCCCCGTTTTACAGGAGATGGTGCCAGAAGGGATGGGAAGGGGTGTCTGGGGCAGAGCCTGGGACTCTTCTGGGAGCTGAGAAGGTGGGGCTGGACCCAGCAGCAGCACGGTGGGCACCTTGTAGCTGGTCCTCTGGGTCCCTATGGGCTCCTACGGACCTCTGCGGGGTCCTCTGGGTCCGTATGGGCTCCTACGGACCTCTGCGGGGTCCTCTGGGTCCGTATGGGCTCCTACGGACCTCTGCAGGGTCCTCTGGGTCCCTATGGGCTCCTACGGACCTCTGCAGGGTCCTCTGGGTCCCTATGGGCTCCTACGGACCTCTGCGGGGTCCTCTGGGTCCCTATGGGCTCCTACGGACCTCTGTGGGGTCCTCTGGGTCCCTATGGGCTCCTATGGACCTCTGCGGGGTCCTCTGGGTCCCTATGGGCTCCTACGGACCTCTGCGGGGTCCTCTGGGTCCCTATGGGCTCCTATGGACCTCTGCGGGGTCCTCTGGGTCCATATGGGCTCCTATGGACCTCTGCGGGGTCCTCTGGGTCCCTATGGGCTCCTACGGACTCCTATGGGTCTCTGTTGGTCCCCATGGTCTGCTGTGGATCTCTATGGGTCCCTATGGGCTGCTACGGAACACTATGCATCTGTATGGGCCCCTATGGATCCCTATAGGTCTGGATGGGCCACTATGGACCCCTACAGGTTTCTGTGGGCACTATGGGACCCTACAGGATCCTATGGGTCCTCTGGGTCCCCATGGGCCCCTATGGATCCCTATGGGTCTCTAAGTGTTCCTATGGACCCCTGTGGGACCCTATAGGCTCGAATGCATCCCTGTGCATCTGCATGGGCTCCTATGGACCCCTATAGGTCTATATGGACCCCCATGGACCCCTATAGATCTAATGGACCCCTATGGGTCTTGATGGTCTCTTATGGACGCCTTTTGTCCCCTATGGACCCCTATGGATCTCTGTGGTCTCCTATCATTGGAAACTGCGCTTTCTCATGAAGGAAAAGTAATTTTTAAATCAATTTTAGGTTCCCCATCCAACTCCAGGCACCTCCCAAAGGCAGAGGGGACGCGGCACCGCACCACCCTCCGCCCGCAGCTCTGGCGTCGTCGTCGTCGAGAGCTGACGACGTTTTCCTGGCGAATCCAGGGAAAAGGAGCAGCTTTAATGCCTGCAAATTGTTTCCAAGGCCGTGGCGATGGCAACCTCTCAGCTCAACAACAGGCAGCTCTTATCACGCAGAAAAACGGGCAAAATCCCGTTATCGGTGCCCGCGCCCTCTCAGCCCCCGGAAAAGAAATAATAACATTTTTTCTGCCGGATTTCCCCAGAACAGTTAAAACTCGGCGTTCGGCTGACATTTGGTCAGTATTAGGAGGCGTGCGAAGGGATCAAGGAAAGTTCACGGAGCAGCAGATGGGGCAGCGGGTGTCTGCCCTCGGAGCGAGAGCGCCCGCCTGCTTCGCCAGTGAGGTGGATTTGGGCCCCGGCACGCTCAGGAGCTTCGGAAAAGGAAAATGATTAAAAAAATGCTTCTCTCAATTCTCTCTCTTTTTTTTTTCCCCCCCTTTTCTTCTTTTGTTCTTCTTTTTTTTTTGGCCTGTTTGAAAGGTATTTCTGTCTCAGAGCATTTCCCCAGCATCACTTCTCCAGCTTTGGATGCCAAGCCCTGCCGGCTCTCACAAAGCCACCCCGTTTTTGCAAATTTTTGCAATTTTTTTGCTCATTTTTGTGTTTGGTGACCCGAGGCTGGGGACGTCACGGGGCATCGCAGGCTCCGAGGAGCACCAGGGGGTTTAGAAGTGGAAAGAGCTGCAGTGGTGGGGCCAGATGGTCCCCGTTATGTATGGGGAATAAATATGGGAAATACGTCAAATATGGGCAATATATCGACTATGGGGAATAAATAAGGGAAATATGTCGAATATGGGCAATATATCGACTGTTGGGAATATATCGAATATGGGGAATATATTAAGTATGGGAAATATATCAAATATGGGGAATATATTGACTATGAGGTGTATACAGAAGATGTGAAGTATCAAATATGATGAATATATTAAATGTGTGTATTGAATGTAGGGAACATTGATATAGGGAACACATCGATTATTGGCAATACATTAAATGAGGCAAATATGGCAGATGTAAGTAGTAGATCAAATACCATATATTTGCTACGGGAAATACGTTGAATATGACAAATTCACTGGCGAGAGAACCACAGCGAATATTGTTAATATTGGCATCGAGCTGTGTGGGATTGAATATCGAGAGGGTATGAAGGGAAGTCACGTCGAATAGGAGAAATACATCGATGACGGCAAACAAACCGAATATTGCAGATACGCCCCAAAAGGGAAATTTATTGAAATCGCTGCAGCAGGGCACGGTGCGGGGGGTGGGAAGGGCCATTCGGGGCCACTCGGGGCCATTCAGGGCCACTCGGAGCCACTCGGGGCCACTCGGGACCATTCAGGGCCACTCGGGGCCACTCGGGGCCATTCGGAGCCACTCGGGGCCACCCCGGCCCCGCTTTCCCTCGTCCCTCGCGGCCTCGTGCCCACGTGCGCGGCCCCCGCGCGGTGCCTTTAAGGCGCGGCCACGCCCCGGCGCGCGCGCCTCGCCTCCGCGGTGACGTCGGCCGCCTCTCGCGCCCCCCTTCAGGAAAGGGGGGGGGGGAGGGAAGAGGAGAGGAGGGGGGGTCCGCCCTGTGGTGACGTCAGGCGGCGGCGGCTCGGGGAATGACATCACCTGTGCGAGTGGCCGGCGGCGGGCGGGAGCTCGCGCTGCAGTGTCTCCGCGCCGCGGCCCCAGCGCAGCCGCCGGGCGGAGGCGGAGGGAGGAGGCGGAGGAGGAGGAGGGCGAGGGCGGCCGCGGCCCTTCCGCGCCCCTCCGCCGGCCGGCATGGGAGCGGGCGGCCGCGCCGTCAGGTACGGCGGGGACGCGCTATAGCGGGGGGCGCGGGGCGTGTGCGTGAGGGTGAGTGTGAGGATGGGCGTGTGGGGGGGTGAGGGGGAGCGGCGCCGCTTTTGTCGGGCGCGGGTGCGCTGAGCGCGCGTTGTAGCGGGGGGGCGCAGGTGGGCTGCCTGGGAGGGGACGCGGCGTCGCGAGCGGGTGGCGCTGAGGGGCCGCGCTGTAGCGGGGCGGGCGGAGGGGAGCGCCGGCGGGGCGCAGCGGGGGAGGGCTCGCGTTATACGGGGGTGCGCGGTGTAGCGAGGGCTGTGGGGGGGGCGCGGGAGGGTGCTGGGAGGGAGGGGGGCGCGGGTGACTCGCGTTGGGGGGGGGGTGTCGAGCGAGGCGTTATAGTGGGGGGCGCTTGGGAGGGGTGTGGGCAGGCCGCGTTGGGGTGTCGTGGCGGGGGGTGCAGGTGGGTGGTACCGGAGAGTCGGGGGCAATGGGAGGGGTGCGGGGGGGCCGCGATATATCGGGGGGGGGAGCGCTGGACCACTGGCACTTGCAGCGGGGGGATGCGAGGGAGAGCCGGGGCGGGGGCACCGCTGGAGCCCGGGGAGGGGGCCGCCTGCCGCGGTGCCGGTCCCCGGGGGGAGCCCTGCTCCGTCCCACGCCCCGTCCCAGGGACGCGCTCCGTGCCCCGGTACCGGGCTGCGCTCCGTGCTCCATTCCGCGCCCCGGTGCCGCTTCACCCTCCCTGGCATCCCCCCCCCCCCCCCCCGCCTTTAGGACAAGGCAACCCCCTCTCCGCTGCGCTCTCCCCTCGCTGGCACCGCTCTCCGTCCCCCCGTCCCCCCGCCACCTCTTCCCAACCGCGGTTCCACCGGGCGAGCGGGTGCTGGTGCAGGCGCTGGCCCGAGGGGTGGGATTTGGGGTGTTCCGGTGTCACCCCCGTGCGAAGGGCCGGGGACCCGTGTCTCCTTCCCGGTGGGACCGATGGCTTCTCCAGCTCCCGGTGTCCGCGTGTGCCGGGGATGCTCCGGTGGCAAAGCCGGTGTCGCTCCCGGCGCAGCATCGCCGGGATGTGGGTGCCGGAGGACACATCGGAGCGTTCCCCGCGGCACTGGCGGAGCGATGCCGCAGCCTGGGGACGTGGCTGTGTCCCCCCCCGTGGTGCTGCCTTCGCCCCACCCCAAACACCGGTGGCACTGGGGGTGCCTCGTCCTCCCCGCTAGCTCTGGAGCCCGTCGGGAAGTGGGCTTCGCCCCGCTCCCCCCCGGCTGTACGGTGGCCCGGTGGGAGCAGAACGGAAGGGACCCGGGTCACCCCAAAACTACCCCAGACCCTGTGTTGGAGGAGGGGGGTTCCCTCCCCTGCGCTGGGGTGCCTGCACCAAACCTCGTCCTTCTGCAAGGTGCAGCTGGCTCCGGGGACCAGGGGACACCCCTGGGGTCGGCAGCGGGGCCGCGTTTTCCATCCGCCCTCCGGGATTTCGGCTGAAATCCCGAGCCCTGGGGCCATCCTGCGGTGGGCGAGAGCTGCCCCCGGAGCCCCGGTGTCCCTGAGCCAAACTTGTCACGTGGAGGGTGAAGCACCCCCCTATCCCCCCCCCCCAAAAAAAAGAGCAGTGATTACTAGTGTTTGTGTTTCGCTGGGAGGATCCCGTCCCAGCCCCTCCTGGGGAAGCAAATGGTGTAGATGTGGGATAAGGGAGGGGGGGGAAACAAGTGCTGGTGGAGAGGTGACACCCGTGGGAGGGGTGCTGGGCTCTGCGGGGACGGGTGGTGCCTCCCGGCGGGTGCTGCACCCTCCCGGGGCCGGGGACGTCTCCGCTCTTTGGGCACTTGCCCTCTCCCAGTCCTGGGAGGCTTTGCTTTTGCAAAAGCGCTCGTTGGAATTGGGAGTAAAAAGCGGTTTTGGTTGGGGGGGGCAGGTTCCAGCCCTCCCTCTGAGCCAGGAGACCCTGTGGGGGCGAGAGGGGTGCACCTGGAGCGTCCCCCCGTTCCTTCCCCAGACAATCCCCCCCACTACATTTGCGGGGGACGTTCCCCGTAGGGACTCACGCTTCTGCTCCTGCCCGCAGCTCCCGGGCTGTCGGTGCTGCCTCGCAGCTCTGCTCAGGCAGGGACCTGTGTCCCGAGCAGCAAAATATCATGGATTTATTTATTTTTTTTTTTTCTCACTATAAAGTGTGTTTTGGGGGTTTTGTATGTGTGCCGGGCTGGGAGAGCTGGTGGTGTGACCTGAAGGGGGTCGTGCTGCGGGGGACGAGGCTACTCGTCTCCTCGGGCCGTGAGAGCTCTTGATGGGGGGAAATACAGCTGCATTTGGGTCCCGAGCACGCAGCCGGTTGGGTTCGGCAGGGCAGGGTGCGTGCCGATGCGGCGACCCTCCTGCCCTCCCTGGGGGGGAAGGTACCCCTCCTCCTGCCAACCCGACGGTGGGAAAGCTGTTAATTGTTCCCTGCCAGATTGACTTATAAATTAACGAGTTTGCTGGCACTCTCCTCCTCCTTCCTGTGCGTGGTAAGGGCCCATATTTCAAATGGGAAAAAGTCATAAATACTTTGAGTAATGCGAGAGGAGCTTCCAGCTGACGCTGTGCCACGGAGTAATGCGGGGGGCTGCCCGCGGGGAGAGAGGGGTCCCCCGCAGCAGAGCCGTTTGTACGCTTGGGCGTGGGGCAGTGGAGGTGATGGGGGGCAGAAGGTCCTCGAGTCTTCTTGTAGTTGTCTTCTGGCATCGGCCTCGCTGGCAGGATGGGGTCACGTCCTTCGTGTCCCCAGGGTCTCTGTCCCCCTGGTCACCGGGTTTTATAAACACGAATTTGATAAACGCAGCATCTTCCTGGGGTGTCTCCTCCGTCTCACCCAAGGGGAGCGGGTTTGCTCTGCCGTTAGTCTGGATGCTAAAGAATAACTGGTGTGACGTGTTGCCGAAGGAGAGGAGGGGAAATGCCTTTGCTATTTCTCCAGGAGAGTGGGTTCTTGTTAGACCCTTAATTCTGCTGCTGCTTTGCGGGGGGGAAGGTGGAAATGAGGGTGAAGAGAGACCTGAGGTCCAGCCAGGTGGGATGTCTGAGGAGACGATGTGACCACCTGCTGGGGAAACTGAGGCTGGGAGTGGTGGTGGTTCTCTGTAGCACGGGAACAACTCCTGCCCGCCACGCTTGCCCAAAGGGCTCGGGCCATGTTTAGAGACCTCAGAGCTGTCTTTGAGGTGGGAGACTGTCCCACCTGACGCTGCCTTGAGGTCTCAATACCGCCCAGCGGTGGGTCGGGACGGATGCCCTCTGCGGTGCCCGCCGTGGCTGTGCCCCCCCCGTGGTTCAGTAGGCTTGAACCCGGCATGGAGCGGGGTGAAGGTCCCATCCAGCTGCTCGGCTTGCGGCAGGATAACTCGAGGTAGTAAATGCATGTTGAACTGTTTATCCGCTTTTCCACGTGGCTTATGAGGTTGTGTGGGTGGCCAGTCTCCGTGATGGATGGGAGATGTTGCCTGCGGCCTGCCAGTGCGTATGGATTTTATTTGAATCCTCTCTGTTCCCAACTAAAACAGTTTTTCTTTTGCATTGCAGAGATAACAAAATTGCGAGTGTAGGATACCGAGATAAAGTGAAGCCAGATCTAACCCGAGTCAGTGTGGGCAGTGCAAGCGTATGGTAAGGAGAGAGGTTATTCAGTTGCATTAAAAAAGGTGCTGCTAAGTAGTTTAATCCACAGTTGCTGAACTTTGAGCTTTAAATTCTTCTTATATGAATTGATAAGAACATGCATATTATTCATAACTCTCTCCTCAAAAAAGGAAAATCTGCAAATGACTTCAGTTAAATATCATTGCTTCAGCAGCGTGCAAAATGTGCCTAACTTTCTACTTCAGATCTCTTCCCTTGGCCCAGCTCCCTCCATCCGTGAAGCTCTTTGCTTCCTGTCGCTGGCGCAGCGGTCAGTGGGAGCGGGGTCGGAGCTGGGAGTCCTGGGCTTTGCTCCGGTCTGGTGGCTTTGGGCCGGATCCCCAGAACTTTTATTTTTTGATATTTGCAAAATGAAGAAAATAGCCAGACTGGGCTGGCTGTGAAGCTTCTGGCTAGAACAGTATTATTTTTAAAAAATTGTTGTTGATTTTAAACTTGTGAGCCTTGATATAGTAAAGCTCAGGCCAGCTTCCTTTCTGCAAAGTTTATTACACAATAAGCTGGAACAATCTGAGGCCTCTGTTTGTTAGACTTTTTTTTTTTTTCCCTTCTTGTCCTCTCTTTCTGATTGCTTGCTTTATAACTTAACTGATATTTTTTTTCTTGCTTTGACATCAGCCTAGCAAACTGGAAATTGTCTTTTTTTTTTTTTTTTTTCTCCCATCCTTCAACTCGTAAACCCTCCAGACTTCTGGGTCTGATCCAATGTAGTTCTCTTGGACTTTTTTTTTTTTTTCCTAGCTTGGGTATCGTTGTCTTGGCTTAGTAATTTATCGAGCTTGGCATTCCCATTGCAATAGCTGCCTGTGCTGTCGGATTATTTGCTGCTCGTCTGAACAAGCCCTTGCAGAGTCGCGTGTCCTGTGCGCAGAGCCCTTCGCAGATGGCCGTGTCCCAGTGCAGCCCCAGCATCACCCAAAAAAGTAATTTTCAGCCCATATTGCCCTCTTGACATCTCTTGATAAGGAGCTGGTTGGAAGGTGTGAGTTTCTTTAATAGTTTTTTTTTTTTTTTTTTTTTTATTTTATTTAATCTGTGAAGCCTCTTGGCTCCCGTCCTCCCACCAGCTCCCGAGGGCAGGCGTGCCTGGCACGTGGCTCCCATGCACACCTGCGAGCGGCACACGCTGGGCGCAGCCGCCCAGGGAGGAGGCGGAGGTGCTGCCGCGGCAGAGGAAGGGGACGGGTACGTGTGTCCCATGGGGATGTCCAGGAGTGAGCACGTGCGGGTGCGAGGAGAGCGGCGTGGGCTGTACGCACACCTGAGCTGTTTAGAGGAGGTGCAGGTCTTCAGAGGTGTTCAGGGATGCTCTGTCTCTGGAGACAAAAAGTTGGTGTGAAGGTGACGATAGCCCAGCTTGTGGGGATGGGGACGCTCCAGGACCCAACACTGGCACTTGTCCCTACTCCTGGGACTTGCTGGCCACATCAGGGACTTGTGTCCCCCGCCCCAGAAAAGCGAGGCTTTGCCATATCCCGATCCAGCCAGCCTGCTGTGGCCCTGGGCTACTTGCGACTCACCTGGCCTTGTGCGTCTTGGGTTTGGAAAGCTTTGCTGATGGCTTTTGCGCAGCTCCGGGTGTAGCAGAGCGGGCTTTCGGAGCCCTGGTGCATGGGCATGGCCAGCCCAGAGACAGATGTGATTTT
This sequence comes from Balearica regulorum gibbericeps, assembly GCF_011004875.1. Taxonomy (NCBI): domain Eukaryota; kingdom Metazoa; phylum Chordata; class Aves; order Gruiformes; family Gruidae; genus Balearica; species Balearica regulorum. The sequence continues at coordinate 3,492,059 of NC_046209.1, read as the reverse complement.
TAGCATTACCCTCTTCCATACGTTACTATAGCTCAGGCCATCGCAGTTTGAGTGTTGTCATACAAATAGGATCTGTAATAACGTCTGTGCTCTAGTTCCCTGGCAACATTTGCACAATTAAGAGCTGCTCTAGATTAGAAAGCAGATCTTAGTTTGTCTAAACAGGTTTAAAAACCTATCAAATTAAACTGGGCCAGGCGACTCATACAATGTGCACACCTAAATTGGTTTAACACTTGCATAAATCAGATTAAATCGGGGCTGTGGGATGGTTTAGGTTAGGGAGCCTGTGGCCATTTCTGCCCAGCTCCTGGAGGTCTCCACTCCTGCCGTGGTGTCAGGGCTGTTTTTGCAAAGCAGCAGCTGAATCACTTGTTTACAGCCTCATTTTGTAGGTGATTGCTCTATATGGTGCTGGTTTACGTCGAGCCAGAAGGTTGCAGTTTGGCTGTGACCTTGCAAGCAACCGGGATGCCCCCACCTTTGTGGGGACATCCTAACGGAGGAGAAGACGTGAAGGTTGAGTGGCTTTTAATGGTACAAGTCTTGCATTCGTGTACAAGTCTGTGCAGTCCTGCCTCTCCCGCTGCCATCTCTCCGCTTCAGTCTCGGGGCATCTCGGACGTGGCCCGCGGGGGCTTGGGAGTGGGGATGCATGTGGTGGTCTGCTTCTGAGCGCTGAGTGTCCTCCGCTCAGCCAGTTTAAGAGCACGACAGGTAAGCTGGTCTGCTCAGACTGATTCGCTCTCTGCGGCGCTTGCTGCCGTGTTCCTGGGAGGTGGTGGATTTACATGCCTGATCGAGGGATGAGTTAAGATACACCAGATGCTAACTTCAGAAATGCCTGAACTTTACGTAATGCCACTTTCGGGTTTTTTTCCCCCCTTTCACTTCTGTTTGTGGGTAGCGAACACATGATGTGATGCAGAGTTACATGGGGTAACCACGTGCTCTGGGCACAGAAGGCACAAGGCTGGAGGCAAAGTGCTCTCGATCTCTCTTGCTTGCAACTGCTGAGCTGGGATTGCAAAAAGCAGGATGGAGAGGGAGGGCATGGTGTGCTGGTATCTGCGTGGCTTCTCAAAATGCAATGATCCCACCTCGGGGAAAATAGCAGCCTCGTCTGAAATTCAGCGCGTTGTCTCTTTGTGGTGCTTGAGTCATATCCCACCATCTCTCCCTGAGCTGTTACTTAATTGTTTTCTTCTTCGTGGTGTCCCTGTATCCAAATCAGTGTTGCTAGTAATTCCACAGATGATTTAAGTCTGAAAGGTTCTTCTCTTAAAAGCCTTGATCGTGCTTCCCTCCATTTTGCTTTTGTGAAGACAGGAGAGATGGACAGACTACCTGCTTGTCGTGCTGCAAGTGCACATGTGTGTGCATGCATGCAAAATCTGCAGGAATTGGGGATTTTTTTTTTTTAAAAACTGATCTTCAGCTCTGATATCATCAAGTGTTTGCTCTGGTACCCGTGAAACGTAGATGGGTGCTGCTTCTGGCTTGCACCAATCAAGGTTTCCCTCCCGCTGCTTCTTTCCTTTGTTTACCGTGTGTTGCTGTCGCTCGCTGGCAGTGGCTTCGACTCTTATCTGCCGTCGGCTGCGAAAGGGAGTCGGAAGCTGAGCAGCAGTTTCCAGTCGCCACGTGAAATTTCCGTGTCACCCCCGACCGGCATGGCTCAGGATGTGCGGAAAGCAAAGGTGATGGGCAGAGCCGCGTCCTGCTGGGAGCTCCGAGGTGAGGTAGGCAGGTGGGGGCCAAACCGGCCTTTGCTCCCCGGGGCGGAGGGGTGGCTCTGGGCAGGCAGGGACCATGACAGGGAGGATTTAGTGCCAAAGCACACGAAAGGTGCTTTCTCAGGATGCTGTGGTTTCCACCAACAAATTGTCGACCCCTGGGGTTGCTCCTGTCCTTTCCAGGCAGCTGGCCAGTGCCCCCGACCCCCCTGGGCAACCTGGGGGAAGGGGAAGATGGGGGCTGAGCACCGCAGCCCAGCACCCGTAGCTGCAGGCAGGCACCCGATGGCCCCCTGGGAGCGGGCAGGGTGGTGGCGGTGCTGTCTCCTGGCCTGGTTGAGCTGAACACCCTGCAAAGGGCAGAGGGATGCTCCGGAAACCTGGAGGCACCGGCGCAGGAGCCATGCAGAGGGCTGGGTGTCGTGGCGGCTAAGGGATGGAGTTTGCCCAGTGCAAACCAGTTCATGAACCAACTGGTTTCTGTCCCCCGGTCTGGGGTGGCTGGCAGGGCACGGACCTCGGCCCCATGGCGTTTTGCACTGGACCATCACGTGCCACGAGCAGAGTGATGCAGGAACCTCCCGGTCAGCTCCTTCCCTCGGAGTCGCCATTTTATTTTTCTTAAACATTTATGTATAACCGTACAGTAACCTATAAAAATTAGTTTAGGATGGCTGCCAAGAAAATCTCTGCAGTGCCTTGTGGGTAACTCCCTGTGAATTACCATAAAAGCTGTAGTGCTGAGGCTGCTGTGGCAGTTGTGAGGATGCCAGTCATAATGCTCTGTATTTAAAATTCAGATGAATGTGTAATGCATTCGTGTCTGGATTGCAGCAGCTTGTAGCGTTGCTGGCGTCCCTGCCCTGTGCGCCGCTGCACCCGCTCTTGCTTTTTAATGTCATCTTGCGCTCTTCCAGCATTTTGCCTGATTGCAAAATGCAACAGGTAGCAAAACACGGACTTAGCCATGCTTGGAGAGAGAGTGGTTTCTGATAGCTTCCTCCCAGGAGGGACGAACCTCCTGCTTCCATTGAGCCGGCGGCAATATTTCACTTAAGGGAAAAGCCGCTCTGTAACCCTTCCCCTCTGCATCCTGCTTGAACGACGTCCTGTTTCCGAGGGCACTCTATTTCTGGGTGTGCTGAACGCCGGGACCCAAACTCGCTTGAGTAAATGAAACGCGGGTTGTCCCGATGCTCGGTGGAGCCTGTGCGAGGGGGATAGCTCGCTGCCGTGCTGAGGAAGGCTGCGGCTCTCTTGTGAGCAAACCGGTTAGCTTTGCAGCTTCGCTGTGTGCGCTTGGAAATACAAAGTGCCTCTCTCTATCTGTCACCGCTGGTTTCCTCCGGAGCGGCGAGCCAAGGTGACTGCAGGTCTCCGAAGCGGAGCCTCGGTTGAGGAGCCGCTTGGCTTGGTGCGGGTGTGTGGCAGAAGGTGTTGCTGATCTTCTGCTGGGCATGATGGATCATTTCATTTAAATTTTCCTGAAATATAATATTCATCATGATGTCAGTGTCCCACCTTCATTATAGCTTACCGATAAACATCTCTAATCGGAGAGCGATCTCTCCGCCCTGCCAGAAGCTGCCTTGGGATAATGAATACATTTTTGGAGCTGGGAGAGGGTGTCTCGGGGATGTGTTGTTGCTCTTCCACCCCGTCTCAGTGTGGAGAATCGCGTGCCTGGCTGATAAATAAAGCAAGAAGCAAATCTGTTTTTCTCAGGTTATATTGGTGGTATTTGTATGTGGCCGTTTCTGTTCAGGGCTCTAAGATGGTGGTAGTTTGAATGTAACCTGGTGTCCCTGTTAGCACCTGACAGTGGTTTCTTCCTGGGGGATTTCTGAAGGACCCTTACCCACCGCCCCTGTCCTGCCTGCAGCTGGGGGTATAGGGCAGCTGAACCCCCACCGCGCTGGGCAGCTGGGCTGCCTCTTCCACCCCAGGAGGGATAAATCCCTGCCACCATCCCAGCTGGGTTTCGGCAGGAGGGGATGCAGCTTTGCACTGGTGGGGTGCCTGGGGCAGTGACGGCCCCGTGTGTGGCAAAGCACGTGCCATGCTGCGTACGGGCCAGACGAGCCGTTTTACCCTTCTCCCTGTGGCGTCCAGAGCAAGTACAGGAGCGAACAGGACCCAGCACGAGTCCTGGGAGCGGTTCAGCTGTTGGCAGGCTCAGCGCGATGCTGGGGAGGGCAGGCTGATTTGGGGAGCTCAGGGGCCGAGAAGTACGACTCACCTCCTCCCCCGTCCTCTGGCGGGAGCCGCAGGATGGCAGCGATGGCCCCAGCTCCGCGCCCAGCACGATGGTCTCTGTGCTGCCGGCAGCCGGGGAGCATCCGTCAAAGTGCTGCTCGTCTCGTTCTGCTCTTAGTTGGTTTTACTGCCGAGGAAGGGCTGCTGTTTCACAGAGAGCTCTGACAGCGGAAACTCAGCATCTACCCTCCCCGACCAGCACAGCCGGGTGCATCGGTGTGTCCCGGATCGGCTGCCGGCCTCAGCCACCCGCTCCAAGGCGAACGTGACGTCTGCTGCGGCCAGCACGGATTTTTTTCACCTGTGCAGCAGTGGGAGATGGCAGCTGCTGGTCCCACGTGCCGTTGGGACTGCCCCGCTTCAGCAGGGAGAGTTCTTGGCTATTGGTCCTCTGAGCCCCTTTGGGAGAGACTCTGGAGGTTTTGATCAGCCCGCTCCTGATCATCTCTGGGGTTTTGACCTTCAGCATTGGAATTGAAGCATTGCGAGTCCCCAGAAGCCTTGTACAGACTTGACCTCTTGGGCTGCCCTTCTGGAAAGGACTTTCCTCTCCCTGTGCCTCTGCTCCTGCCTCTGCTTCCTCCTCTGCATTTGACCCAGAAAAAGCTGAATTTTCCTCTGGTTTGGGACTTCCTGTCACCTCTGTTCCTCTCCAGCATCCAGGCCCTGAAACTTGCAGCCTCTTTCTCTCTCGTTGCAAAACTTGTCAGGAGGAGCAAAATCCCCCTGAATTTGGAGTTGCTGGATGCTGCCCGACTGCCGTGTGAGCCCTGGCCCTGCTTTGAGACCCACGCAGAGCCCCGAGGAGGGCAGCTGAGCAAGTTCCCTGCTACTCCTTCCTGGAAGGATTTGTTGCACCATGCTGATAAGATTTCCTTTTTCCAGGAGCCCAAAGTGCAACTTGGCACCCTCAGAGGCTGAGGATGATGAACCCAAGTGGAGCTGGGCGCAGGGCAGGAGGTGGCGACGAGGTCTGAGGACAAGGGACCGTCACGGTGTGTCTTTCCAACATTATCCCGCTTCCTCGGGGAAGGACGAGGAGGAAGCTCCAGCTGCTGGCAGCCCCTATCGCCTTTCAGCGCCTCAATTTTAGTAGCCTGACCTGCAGAAGCCTGTCTGGCGCTGCGGGGTGGGAGCACCGGTGACGTTTCTGGCCCCCGGGGCCGCTCACAGGCTGCATGCCCTAAAGGCTTTGCTGCTGGTCCCCGTAAGGGGATCCCAGTGCGGCTGGCTGGGTTTTGTGAGCGACCGCAGACCTCTCGGCATCTGCTCCCGAGCTGCAGGGCAGCAGGACTACAGCTTCGATGCTTTATCCATCTCTCTCTCCCTCTGCAAAGCAGCTTGAAAATCTCCAGGCTGAGCAGCTGCGCCAGCGGTGTGGAGGGCACGAGCGTCCCTTTGCTTCTCCTCCCGTTGGAGGTAGCGTGGGGGACAGCATCTATCCAGCAGCCCCAGGGTGTGCTGACCTCCTAAAAATAGGTATAAGGCTGCTTTGAAAAGAGGAAAAGTGGGGAGGAACTAGTGTTTCTTAGGAATAAGAGAGGAAGGTGCATAAAATATCAAATGGCTCTTGCAGCTAAGGCTTCTCATCCCAACTGCCTTGGGGAGTGGGCAGTGCGGGTTGGGGGGGCACAGGTGGGTTCCATGGGCCTCTGGCGTGTGTCCAGCCTGGCAAGGGGCAGGATTTTGGGCTGGGTGAGGTGTAGCAAGGAGGGGATGAAGAGAGGAGATGCAGTTTTTATGCCTAGAGTCACATTTGCAGCTGGCAGGGGTCTTCCCTGCCTAGGTGTGTGCATGGATCTGCACACAAGGACCCACCTGGGACATTGTCCTCAATGTCCTGCCTTGTCCTGTGCCTCAGTTCCTGGGCTGTCCCCCCTTATTGAGGATGGGTGACGTGGTTTGGGTCTCTGCTCTGCATCTAGGGGAGCTGAGGCACGGAGCTGGTGAAGTGGTGGGGGCAGGCAGGTCACATCTGCGCGTTTTTGGGTGCCTCCTTGACAGGGTGAGCTCGCCGCACGCTCGAGCGCGTCATGCTGCCGGAGTAGCCTGTGCCGAGTGCGCGCTGATGGCATGGGAAGCTGGGGGAGAAGCGCTTCTGCCTTTGCCCAGAGCCTTTCTGCAAAGCACTTTGCAGCAGGGCAGAGGACCGTCCCCAGAGGGGTCTGCACCCTGGAGCCGCTGTCCCCAGCGCTGACCTGGCCGGTTGAGCCCACAGAGCACGTAGGCTTGTATTTTGCTCTTAAAAACCACCCAGAGCCAGGCTGTAATTAGGCTGCGTTGTCTCGTAACTGGATCTCCCAGCCTGATGTTTTGTTCTTGGCTTACCCTTGACTTTTTCCGATGTCTTTGAGCGAGTCATATCCCTTCTCCGTGCCTCAATTTTTCATCCTCGATCCTGACTGCTGCAGGACAGATGCTCTCAAGGCAGGGGCTGTCCGGCAGCGTCTCAGGCAGTGCTTGCCCTGGAGAGCCTTGCTGTCCTCCGAGCCCTCTAAACCCTCTCATGAGCAGAGTTTACGGGTGACTTGGTTGCTGGTTTTTCTAGGAAATATCAGAGGAGCTTGTGATGCGTCAGGCCCCCAGAACGCTCTGTGACGTGCTTTAATCTTCAGAATAAAATTAAAACAAGGCTTTCAACTTGGGTTTTTCTTTGGAAGTCGCTTTATTTTAAACCTGCTATTTTTCTGATGAGTCTTTTAGGAGAGGGAAAAAACCCCATATCCTGAAATCTTGCCTATGTAACTAATTGCCAGTCTTGGGCTTTTTTAAGTCACAAGATGGCTGTAGTGTTTTCTCAGTGCCTTCCATCAAGGCAGTGCTGAAAGGTGGCATCAAATGGAGTCCTGTCTGTCCATCCCTTTCTGTTTGTACATGCGTGTCTCGGCTCCTCTTGCGCTCGCAGCCTCTGGATGCGGATAGTGGGAGCAGGAGAGCGTGGGACTGAGGGACCCTTTGGCACGTTTGCAGTCGGCTGATGCCATGAGCGTGCGCTTGCTTGCTGGGCAAGAGCCGGGAAAACCCACGTCGCTGCCAAGCAGCCCCGTTTTGGGGCAGGTTTGGAGCTTTTGGGGAAAGCTTTGGGGCAGGCAGGATGGGATGAGCCTGGAGCGTTCAGCACGGGGGCGGATGGAGCAGGCGGCAGCAGACGGGTGCGTGGGGGATGCCGTGGGGAAGGAGGCGGTGGAAGGGACACCGGGTGCAGGAACAGCCCGTGCGGCTCTGCGGTGGAGGGGGCGCGCAGCCCCGCTGCTCAGCTCGGTGCCAGCTGCCCCCTCTCCGGCTGTGCCGCTCTTCCCGGCGGGGCTCCGTGCCGCAGCCGCCCCCTCCAAGGAGGATGCGTGAAAGCTTTGGCAGAGCCCCGTGCCGTGGGAGTGGGAGCTCCCCACTGCCACGGGAGAGTCCAAGCTCCGTCTCGCCTCTGCGGATGGTTATGGCACATCTCCCATGGGTGCTACGGCACCAGGGGCAGGTGGCCGCTGTTCATCCAAGGTTGACCAAAGTTGTGTTGCCCTGTTCGCTTCTGGGCTCTCACTGCCCACCGCTGCCTGGATCAGGCCCTCCTGGCAGTGCTTCTCTTGCTTTCGGTTTATCCTACTGCTCTGTGTCTTCTTGGGCAGAGGAGCTGGTAGCCCTTCCCACTGCTGGGACCAGGAGTTATCTGGGGGGCATGGCAGGTCAGTGTGGGAAACAGCTTTTGCTCTCCCACCTGGTACTTGCTGCGCTCTAGGATGGAGGTTTGGCATTTTGGGACAGGACTCTGAAATCCCAGCGTGGGCTCCCATGTTGCTGCATCGTGTCTCTGGACTTTGGGCATTGCACAGAGCCTGAGGCTTTGACCAGCGGTGTGACATCCCCATCACCTCCTGCGTGCGGGAGGGAGGGGAGATGCTGCAGCTGGCCTTGGCTGTTGACCCCTGCGGGGACACGTGAGCAGAGATGCCTTTGGGGCCAGCATCAGCCTTGCAACATACAGGAGGGCTACAGCCGTGAGATAAGGCTGGGGCTGATGTACAGAAACCTGCAGCAGCTCATCTGCTCCCCAGCCTCCTGCAATTAAACGCGCAATCAGAGCGATGTCTGCAGCAAAGCTGCCAGCGGTGGGCTCGGTGGCTTCGGCTCTGGAGACAGACGGAGACCAATCATTTTTGTTTTCAGGTGCTTTCATAACTTGCATAGCTGGGACTTGTGCCGCGGGGTGTCCTGTTCTGCCTCGCCTCTGGCATCATCTGGTCTGTAACTGTATGTTCCCAGCAGTAAATTCACCTGCCAGGGGAGGTCTCGGGTTCCCTCCCGGCTGGAGGGGTGCCCGGGAACTGCAGTGCTCGCTCCCTGCCCTGCGTCATGACCTGGTGAGGAACGCAGCTCTGTCTCTGCCCTTGGCCTCCACGACCAGCTCCCGCTGTGCTGACGCAGCTTTTGGGTCCCTCCGGTTTGGAGACCGGGTGCTCTGAGTGCTGCTTGTGGGATAACGCAGCAGAAACCCTTCCGGACATCCCTGCTCCAAGACCAGGCTTGGGGGAGGCGGATGTTGTGGCAGAGCACCGTTGCGTGTTTCACCAGCACGTGCCGGAGCTTTCCCTGCTCCTGCTGGGGTACAAAGGGGCTCTGTGGTGCCTCCAGTGATGCTGCTGTGTCCTACCCGAGTGGCAGATGCCCTGAGTGGCCCTAGGAAAAACCCTTTGGCTTTGTTCATTGTTGCTTTTACGGTTTGCAGTAAAATGGAGCACCATCCGAGGGCTGTGAGGCACCTGAGAACTGGTCTCTGTCTCCGCCGGGGCAGAGGGAGCTGCTTGGGGACTTGCTGGCAGGCTCTGAGCAAGCTCTGTCCCACAGCCAAACCCTTTAGGGTGCAACTCCTGCCCTTCTCCGGGGAGGGATTTGCAGGATTTCCCGCCCTGTTGTGGGGCAGCCAACAGCACAGGCTCTTTCTTGGCTGTAGGGGCAGATCTGCCATCATGCTTGTTGATTATTTATTCTTTTTTGGTTGCAAGGGCTTGGGTAAACATCCTGGCTGTGTTCTTTTGCCTGGGGCAAGTGCAGGAGCAGAACGAGCCCTCTGTTCCCCAGGGTGGTCGGAGCAAACTGGGGAAGGTGAGGGAAATGTGATGGCCCCAGCTGGCCTCTGGGTTGAGGGGAGTGTGGTCGCGGGGGTTTTGGGAGCCGAGGAGAGCAAAAGTGGCTCATTTGCAATCACGAGTGTGTGCTGGTGCTGTAGCACTGGTTGTTAACATCCCTCCATGTTCATCCTAGAGCTCACGGGACTGGGAGCACTGGGCTTCCAGCTGGGGAAGGCATGGGCTGATGGCCCCCTTGTCCCCAGTGGTGATGGTGGCCCCACCTGCCCCATCTGAGCAGGGGTAGCTCTCGGAGAGCCTCTCCTGACCTTTCCAGCTCCGTGCCCTCAGCTGCCACCAAGTGACTTGGTGACATTTCACGTCTTGAATGTCTGAGCAATTTCATAAAGAAAAAGCCAGCAGAAATGAAATGCTTTGGCTTTTTGTGTCCAACAAATTGGATTTGTTAACCTGAAGCTTCATCTGTCAGCTGGTGGGGGCCTTCTGCGGCGGGTGGCCGATGGGACGGGGAGGGAAGGAGACGGAAAGCGCGGCTGGGATGCCGGGAGGAGGAGGAGGCGGCGGCGGCGGAGGAAGGAGTGGTGTTACGCAGCAGTGTGTAACATTTGCTGCACTTTCAGCAGTGCGTTTTTGGAGATCTTTTTGGGAGGGATGGGTCTTTGCATTGGACATGGGACTGCTGAGCTAGCGGTGCTGCCCGGTCAAGGTGGCAGTTGCTGTTTCTCTTTCCCAAGCCAGGAAAGCAGTCTTTACCTACCTCCGTCAATCAGGTGATGCTACCGTACGCTCATTTACCCCAGCACGCTACAGTGGCAAAGCAAGATCAATGCAAATGACTCTGCCGCACAAACCGCAGCCCACGCCTGGGCGTGTTGGGACAGGGCAGCTCAGCCTTTGCGGCCGCACATAGCTGCCGGGCTCGGCGTGCGCGGCCCTGGGCACGAGCCTGTTGTGTTTGCACAGAGCACGGGCCTCGTTTGCCGAGGGGGAGGCAGGCACCGGCCCGTGCCACTGCCCGGCATGACTCGACGTGCGACGGACAGTTGCACAGGACCCTCTTTTAAATTGCGTGTTGCCTATTGCGTTATTTATGGTGTGAGTGTATGGCAGGTAGAAGATGCACGCTCAGGTCCCTTCTGCCGTCCCCGGGGAGCGGGAGGAAGCGTGTGTGCAGGAGGAGGTCGTTTCCTCTGCTCTCGAGCTGTGTTGGAGAGCTCTGTTCAGACTTAATGCAGTTTAACCCTGCTCTGGGGACGAGCACAAGGAATCCTGGGTCCCTGGGGAATTGTAAAGGTGCTCCCCCTCCCTTTTCCTTTTTTCCTAAATTAAGAAAAAAAGAAAGAAAACAAACAAAAAGGCTCTCCATGATGCGGGCGGGTAAGTGCGTGCAGGGAGAGCCAGCTCCCTGCCGAACTATCGCAGGCAGCAGCTGCCCCGTGAGTGCACCAGCCTGGTGATGCTGGCAGTGCTGGAGCCAGCTGCTCTCACTCTCTGTCCCTGCATCCCCTTGCCCATGGCACGTTGCTGCTGCAGCTCCCTCCGTCCATGCAGGCTTTCTCAGCCTTGCCTTTCCCCGGCTGTGGTTTTGTTGTAAGTCCTCGGTAGATCCATTACTGCCCACGTGGTCTTCGTGGCAGCTTGCAGCCCGTGTTGGGGTTTTGCAGGTCTCGCTTGGCTGCTCAGCAGGCTCCAGTGTGGGATGGCTGCAGGCTCTGGAAGATTCTCCAGTGCTGCTCATATGGAAAACACTCACAGTAACCACAGAGAATGGAGGTGGTGCTTAAAAAAAAAAAACAAAAACCAAAAAACCAACATCACAAAAAAAGGTCATCTGTAGGGGCCTACAGGATGGGGATATCGAAGCTGCCTCGTGTAATTTCTGCTGGGGTTGTGCGACTTGAGAAACTCCTTCCCCTGAGGGATGTCTTTACAAAGCAGAGCTCTGCGGGAGACGTCGCGTCCTGTGGATGTCATCAGACTGGATGCTCCCTCTCCCTGGCACAGCCCCACCAGGAGGTCACCCCCAAAACACTCAGCTGGCAGCCCCAGCGGCGTTTTGTCAAGACGGCTGACCCTGTTTTTTGGTCACGCGAGTCCTTGTGCATCAGCTGCTGCTTTGGGCATTTCCTGGAGCAGTCCCACAGGAAGGCAAAATGCAACTCCTGAATCCTCCTGCACGAGCAACCGCAGCCGCTGGGACAGGAGAGGAGCTCTAGCTCCTGGGCACCCAAGCTGGCCCCAGCTCGCTGCTGACCTCAGAGGGCTCCAGAAGGGCTTGGGGACATGGCAAACGTCTTGGAAGCGTGTTCGAGAACTCAGCAAGGTGCTGCAGTGCCGTGAGCTGGTGCCTGGTATCTCCCGTGGCTGTGCTTTTGCAAGAGAACTGTTAGAGAAACGCCTTCCGAGATTAGAAGATCCCCCCCCACCCTGTGCATCAGGGATGCGTGGCAAAGTCCAAGGCCAAGGGCTGTATTTGAGGTCACGTAGACCGAGGCTCAGGCACGGTGTGCAATGAGTCCAGCGGGGTCACCGGGAACGTGGCTGCCAGAAGAACCCCAATGGGGTGGAAAATGCCTTTATTGGGTTTCCCCATGTCTTAATTGCGAGTGGGAGACTTGGACCTGGCTTTTTCCCAATGTGGAGAAAGGGGCTGAAACCTTCTGCCCAGATGCTGGTGCCATGGATGTGTGTGGCACATCTTCCCGGCTCTGTCACCTCGATTTGAGAATTTGATGCATCCTGCTGTTTAAAAATAAATAGCTAGTTATTTTGGGCCAGGGAGGCAAACAAATCAACAGGCCAGTGATTTCTTCAATCATCCTGCATGCTGCACAGGGGAAAAATTAATAAAGTACCTGCCATCCCCAGAAGCTATTTGTTAAAGCCAGCGATAATGATGGGCAAAATTGAGTTCCTGTTTATGACGGGTTCGCTCGCGCTCCTGCGCTCCTGCTCCATCTCCAAGGCATCGCTGTTCCTGACAGTGTCGTGGTGGGAAAGGAGGTACTGATCTGCGATTCAAGTCTGAGCTTTTCCAGCATTGGGAAGAGTGGCACGAGGCTCTCCAACCTCTCTAGGGACTCGCTTGTGCTCTGAGAATTGGGTCCTTTTAGGTGTTTTGGGTCCGTGAGAAAACTGGATTATCCTGGAGTCACTGTTCTGTGGTTATTGCTCACTTCTTGGTGAGTTTGGGCCTTTAGACGCTTTTCGGGGTTTTGCGGAAGCTAGTGGAAACTGCCACGTGGTGGTGGCTGTTGGAGGAAGGATGGTTGGGAGCAGGCTCCATTCCCTGCTTGGTTGCAGACCAAGAGAATGTTGTTTTTTCCATTCTGTTCTTGAACTTTCTCATCTGTAAAATGGGCACATGCGGAGCCATCCTTCATCAGGAACCCAGGACTCAACTTGTGAATCCATGAGGTTTTCACATGACAACCATGAACTTGAGAAGACCAAGCTTTCCTTGGGCTACTGAGAACTTGCTCAGAGAAGCAGCCAACATTACCTGGCTCCTTCGGGCTATTGGCTACTCTCTGTTTCCCCTCCAAAAGTTAACCAAAAACCCATTTGGCTTCTGACATTGATAATAAAACACCACATCATGGGAGCATCCAGCATCTCTTGATTGCAGAGTTAATGGTGTAGGAAGGCTGAAGGAGCATCCTCACCTCCAGGTCTCATCACTGCAGAGCAAACCTCCACGGGCACCCACTGTGTTATCTCCCCTCCCCAGCCCCTGCGTTCAGTGGCATCCAAAATACTCCTGCAGCCTTGCAGCCGGACCTCCCGCAGCTCATTGCAGTTTTGGGGGCTGCTATCCAGCTGCTGCCATTGGGTCTCCCTGAAACTTTCCTCCTGGCCAACTTACTTCAGGAATATTTCATGCCAAAGGTGATAACGGCACAGGATCTCACGTCAAGAGAGATGGAGGGCTTGTCCAGCTGGGAAACGGGGCTGTTTATTTACTGGTTTAGTGCTCTGTGTGTCTTGCATTGCCTCAGTGGAATAGTAATGATGTAAACACCAGGTTAAACAGCCATGAGCGTAAGAGCCAACCCCAGATACGCCGGTGTGGAGGCCAGAGGGAAAGCTGAGCGGGTGAACGCTCATACCCTGCAACTTGAGCGGATGGAGGTCTCTGAAGAGATGACTTGAGAAGAAAAACCTTTCCTCCCCCTGGTTTGGGTAATGCCCCATCCATAACCCTGTCCCCAGGAGCCCTTCTGGCATCAGGGAGGCTGAAGGCAGTGTTTGCCGCTCTGCGTTTTGGCTGGTTTTTGTGATGAACGTTCCCCTTCCCCCACAAAATACCCGCTTTCAGGCTGCTTTCATGTTCAAAGCAAGAGGCGCACAGCTCCTCCTGCTAATGAACCTTTGCTGGTTGCCCCAGCTCGTGGGTGGGTGTGAAGAGCAGATCTGGATTTAGCTCGCTGTTGGGGAGGCTTTGGGAAAAAGGGGGGGAAAGTCCCTCTTGAGTTTACTGTTGTTGTAAGAGACGCAGGCTCAGCAGCTGGCATTAGCTGGGGAAGGTGGCCATAAGGTGGTACGAGGTGGCCCTTGAGCTGAAGATGTGCTCCACGGTGGTGGATAAAGCTCCCAATCCACTTACTGGATGGCTCACCAGTCCTGTTGTGGCACCAGTGAATATTTAAACCAAGAGTTGATCTGCGTTCAGAGCATTTAAATTAAATAGAGTGCAAGTTGTGTTTTTAAGCTGCTGGTGTTGAGCTCCTGGGAGCCCGTGGATGGAAAGGACCCATGGTCAGCAGCATCTCACCGTGGTAAGGCAGTGGCTGCCCCTTTCCAGCTGGGTTCATTCTGGGGCTCCAGGTTCCCCCGTACCTGTCTCTGTGCATCCTGCATGCTCTTTGCAAGCAGAGTCTTTTTAGTGAAAAAACATCAGTCTGCAGCGATGGCAAATGAACTAAAATTTCACTGCTCTTGGAGGAACAGAGGGATGATCTGGTTCATGCTGGGTGCAAGCACTGGGTTGAATCCAAAGTCCTGTCCTTAGGCTCTAGATGTCCATTTTCATGTCAGGGTGGGGGGTCTGAGGTTGGCCTGTCCCAAGGGACCCTCTCTTGGGGGCCGGGAGGAGCCGATCTCCCCTCCAAAGGGTGGGTGGGTCGGGTGCTCCCACCCCGATGTGGGGACTTTGCCATGAACACACTCGACAACACCGTGTGGCAGCCACTGCAAGCGGCTCGGGCCTTCTCTGGCACAGAAAGGACAAATTAAATAAACATGCTTGATTGCTTAAACATTTGTTTTTTAAATTAGCAGCAGCTTTTTTATATTAAAGTATGTGGATATGCTGCTGGGGAACACTTTAGCAAGTTGTTTTTTTCTTCCTGGTGCTACTTTTCCAGAGTGATTCCTGATTTAAAAACCAAATGCAAAATGCAGGCCAAGTTTGAGGTTTAATCCTGTAAAAGATGTCGATGGGAAGAAACTGTGCTGCTTGGAGCCGTGGGGCCCTGTTGGGATGCGTGATGAGACAGGCCTCGAAGGCAGCGGCGTTTGCAAACCATGCCTTGCAAGCGCTGGAGAAAAGACTCTACGAACGGCTCGTAAGTGGTCCGTGAATTGTCAAAATGTTGAAATCTCCTGCAAGGAGGCGTTTGGAGATGCTGTGTATGGGAACATAATTGTCCGTGTGCTCACAGGGACGTGGACCTGCAGCCCTCGTGCCGTGGTGTCGGTGAGCTGGGCTTGGGGACCAGCTGGGCTTGGGGACCAGCTGGGCTTGGGCTTGGCGTCTTCTACTCCACGCGTTGTGTGGTGGGTCACCCTGCACCGAGCTCTTCCCTGGCTGTGCCTCTGGATTTGTTGTCACTCTTTGCTCTCTGTCCTGTTTAGATGGCAGAGGGACAGCCCGGCATGAGGGTTACAGCTTCTTCTGCATTACAGGATAAGGGGGTTTTAGATGCTGCTCTAATAGTGACCAAGATTGCTAAATAGCATCTCTGGGAAGGGAAAATGCAGCCAGAGAGACGCTAATGCTCCAGATTGACCTTGCTTGAAGCGGGGGGGGGTGTGGGGGGGTGTGGGGTTTGCCGTTTCCATAGGCTTGCTATCAATTTCCTAAAATAGCATCTGTGAAAAAAATACCACCAATAACCGAGCAAGGATCCCTGTATGCATACCTGTGGGAGTACCGTTCCTGCTGGGGCTTTCAGGGTGTGGTGGCATTGCAGATTAAACTGTGCTCCTGCAGTTTTAGCAAAAAAAATAAACAGAATTCCCACAGCCCTGCTGCTTTTTGTGTCATCCCCCCTGGGTTGAGACAAAGCTCCCGGCAGCCGGCTCAGGAACCAGCCTGGCTTGGGAGATCCTGCAGGACTTACCCCGGGCTGGCACTGCTTCCTTTCCCTTTGCATGGACCCCAGGCCACATCCTTAATTCTTTTAATTAATGGATGTATCCCACATGAGCGCAGCTCTGGCTTGGCTGCCAGTGTCCATGCACATCCGCAGGATCGGGGTTTCTCTGCAACTGGCACTGGAAGGGGCATGGGGAAGGCAGATGCTGCTCCAGTACTTTGGCTCTGCACCCTTCCTAAAGGTGACCAGCAGTGGGTTTGGTGGTGGTTGTTTTGTTTTTACATATTAAAGGTTTAATAAATGGAATTAAATACTGTGAAACTTAAGGTAATTAAATGTGGAAGCAGAAGGAAAAAAATTGTAAAGCATCCTCTCCAGGAAACTAATAGGCTCCATGCCTCCTTATCTTAATGATTTTCATAATTTAGCTGAATGCAGAGATAATGGATCTGATGAACCTTTCTGGAGCTAACTTTAGATTTAATGGGCTTCTTGCTGGGGAGCGGGGTGGGGGCAGGTGCAATCAATGCGCTTAAGGAGGGAGATAAGAGCAAGAGAAGCCGAAATAAACAGCCAAACGGGTTTTCCAAAGACTTAAAAGTTGCTGCGTGTCCATGCTGAGTGCTCCCTCCTTCCCACCTGGAATTAACCTCGGAAATCATTTTCAGAGCCCACGTGATTTCCTCTGGCTTGGCCGCACCGGCGCTGCCAGCGGGTTTTGCCTTTCTGCACAACCTCCGACCCTCCGTGGGACGAGGGAGCCGCAAAGCCGGGATCATCTGCGTTAATCTGGTCTCATTGAGGCGGGATCAGTGAAACCACCTCGCAGATTCACTGTATTATGGAGCAGATTGAGGGACTTAGAGAGCAAATTTAATAAATATCATTTCGATATTACTTGGCAGGAAAAAAAAATATCTGCTGAGCGGCTGATGTTGAAGCACCCTGTGAAGGATGGTTAATATGGACATGCTGTGTTTGGAGACCTGGGGGAGAGGGGATGGGGAAAATGCTGAATATTGGGGGGTGGCAGAAGGAAAGGACATCCCGCAGGACTGATCTGGGCCAAGAGCTGAGTCTCAGCGGCGTGTGCAAAAGCAAGTCAGGCTGCGTGTGCTTGGGGAAGGGGGGAAATGTGGATGTTTGCGAAGGGATGATGGAGGTAACACAGCGCAGGACCTGCACCTTCGGTTCCTCTCCGGTGCAGCTGCAAGTCTCCTGCTGCCTCCTTGGCTCTATCGGCTCTTTGCACGACCAGGATGCGCAGGGTGCTCCAGCTGATCTAGGGGCAGAGCGGGTGGAGGTGCTGAAGCTGACCTGGACCTGAAGCAGCTTTGCCGTGTCGGCGCAGTGATGCCTGCCCCCGATGCAGAGCCAAACTGACCCCTGTGCTCCGGGGCCACGCCAGCGCCCTTCCACGCTGGGCAGCGTAGCTACTGGCTCTGGAGGTGGTGGCCAAAGCTGGGCTTTTTTGCAGCTGGATATTTGAAAGTGGCAGCTGCTGCAATGGTTTATGTCTGCTTTGTGTCAGGGGGGTGGCACGGTGCCACATCCAGGGTGGCTCTGCCACATCCAGGTTTGGGGCTTTGGGGGTCCCGCGGTGCCTTTGAGTCTCAGGACTCCCTGTAGTTCCCGATGGAGTCTCTGAGCTGTGCTCTAACATGTCTGAAGTCTCTTTGGGAGCTTTCCAGTGGAAAAAGCAGAGCTGCTCTAACAGGCCAAGGGCACGAACAGGGGGATGCGAGGCGGGTGCAGGCACCCGGGGTGCCCAAGTGTGACCTGGGGAGCCGTGCTGGGAGCAGGTGCTGTGCCCACGCTTGCGATCCATGCTGCGTGCCAGGTCCTGCTTGCAGATGGGGTATTCTGCCCAGCTGCAAGCGGAGAGGTGCAGAAGCAAAATCCTGTCCACGGGGCCCAAGGAAAGCTTTGGCTACAGGAGACGAGGGGAAAGCAATTGCGATGGAAAACCCCAAACCCTACCAGGGCTGGTCATGGTGAGCGAGGTTTTGGCTGTGGGGGTGGGTGCTGCTGCCCAAGGGCAGCGTGCCTGTCCCGTGCCTGCGCTCAGGACCCGCAGCGGAAGGTGCAGTGCTTGCAGCCAACAGGCAGCCAAAGGGGCTGGTTCGTCTTTGTCCCTGGCAGGACCCCCTGCCTGCTGGAAAAACACTTGGGTTAGGAGAAATGTGTGACCTCTTGCTAACCCCTTTCCCCTTCCCCTCTTGCTCTGCAAGATGTTAAAAAGAAGGGGGAAAAAAAAAAAGAAAAAAAAAAGAAAAAACCCTCCACACTGCGGCCAATCCAAGGAGGGCGAGAGCTGGGGACCATATCATTAAAATGCTAAAAATGAGCGTGCTGAAAACAGACACAATTGGGTATTTAAAGCTCTGAATGAAAAGAGTGTGTGTTAGCCGGCTTGCGGAGAGCCGGTCTCCCAGAGCCCCTGGAAAATATGTGGTCAAGCCTGCACCATTAACTTTTTGTTTCTGGTTTGTAAAGTAGCTGTGAAATCCCGGGGGGGGGGGGGGCACAGACCCCAGGTCCCTGCCAGGCCAGGGAGGATGCCCGCGCTCTGCCGGAGGGGCAACTTTGCCAGTCGCTTGATGTACGTTGGGTAGTGCTGACATCCTGAGCCTTTTGCTTTCCTGCGGCAACGTCCTGAGCCTTTTGCTTTCCTGCGGCAATCTTTATCCCGAAATGTGGCGCTCGGCATGGGGACTCGTGTGACGCCTGTGTCCCACGTCACCGGGGACCCCTGTGCCACCTCTGTTGCAGACCGGGTGGAATTTGCACCAGCCGGTCCCTCTTGCACTGCAGCAGGGGGGGTGTGGATGGAGGGGCGAAGCAGGAGGTGTGACCCTGAGCGGGAGCTGCTTCAGCCCTGCTCCAAACCAGCCACAAACTGATTCCTGGGTGAATCACCGCTAAGTCACTTCAGGGTTGTTGCATCATTTGAATGCAGCATCTTAAAACCTGGGCAGCTTGGGCTGCTGGAGGCAGGTTCCCCGGGGCCGTACCGAGAGACACAGAACCCTGCAATGGTTTTTGGTGCCTCCTCTATGCGGGAACGCCGCACTCGGGCGTGGGTTTGCTGCATCCCAGCTCATCCCTGGGCAGAGGTTGTGGCTGGTGTTTAACTGCAGATTGACGCTGGCCGCAGCGTGCCACGTGGGAGGACAGAGGTGTACACAGGGTTATTTCTGTGCACGTACGCGGGTTTCCCTCGTGCGCGTACGCAGAGGGATCCGTGTGGGTGCAAAATGCCCCTAAAATGTCTCCTAGGGCAAGTATTAACTGCCAGGCTGGGCTTAGCTCCAGCAGGCAGGAACAGATGAATCAGACACTTAATGGTAAAATCAAACCTCTCAAAGTATTAAAAACAACCCAGCTCCAGCAGGCTCCTCTCTGCCGTCCAGGGAGCCCCAGTGAGAGGGAGTGAGAAGGGATTTTAAACCAAACTGGGATTTTTTGGGGGGGGGGGGGGGGGGACACACGACATGGACACGACACCCCCCACCCATATCTCTTGGCTGCCAGCCTCTCCGAAGGGGAAGTTTTACCCCGCCTCCCGCGGTCTCGGATGTCAGGTTGGCAAGAAAAATCCCATCTGTTTTCGATCTGGATCCTCACTTCCATCCACCCAGCCCCTTTCTCCTCCCTGCGCTCCCCCGCTCCCAGCCCCCAGAGCTGGCGTGTGCGCCAGGCAGGCCTTGGTGACGCTTTTTTTTTTTATATATATATATAATTTTTTTTTCTTCTAAAAATGTATGTGGCCTCCTTTGCCCCCCGCATCCCCCCCCTTCTCCCAGGCACATGCTCCAGCGCAGCCCTCTCCACGCTGGGGCCTGCCAAGAGCCGCTCAGCCCCGCTACGGTCACTGGCTCGGAGAATTCCCAAATGACTGAGGATTTTCAACCCTGAGCTTTCAGAAGGGAAAAAAAAAAAAAAAAGCAACAAAATCGAGGGGGGAGGATAGGGAAGGAATTTTGTTGTTGTGATTTTTTTGTTTGGGGGTTTTGTTTGGTTCCAGCTTCTTGGTATGATTTAGGAAAGAGCAAGTACAGAGTGTTTTGTTCCTGCCCAGAGATAACAGAGCTACTCTGAAATCCTATATGGAGTCAATGCAAAGACATATACGTAGCAATCGTGATATCCTAATCTCTCTCTGAAGAAACCCTTTTGTTGCACACCCCCTCTCGCCTTTCCCTTCGCTGTCCTCTCTTGCTGCGTTATGTCTTATTTAAACTGTAAAGTCCTCAGGCTAGGAATTACCTTCTCTCTTTACAGATGGCTGCGAGAGCTTTGCACGTCTGTGGAGCTCCATGAAAAATAAATGAAAAAGGCTGTGGCTTTTGTTGTTGAGTTTTCTTTTCTTTTTTCTTTTTTTTTTTTTTTTAAAGTGTTTGGAGGTGAGAGTTTATCTGATTGTAGAGCCAGACCCAAGATAGTGAGGATCTGATGAGCGGTGGTGGGTTTTGTATTGCCAAAAATCTCAAGGCGGGGGGTTAGCTCAGCTGCACCCCTTCCCTTTCGGCTCTGTGTGCCGGGCTGGCGTGGGACCACTCAAAGCTGCCCCAGGGCCAGGGTTTTGTGCTCTGGCTGGGGTTTGGGGGGCTCAGGGGGAGCCCCGGCTCCTGCTTGGATGGGATCTGATGGGGGAAGAGCCCGGGTGCTGCTGGCTGGAGGGGATGGGATGCGTGCCCCGGCTGCGGTGCCTCAGTCTCCCCTTTGGGTACGCACTGCCAGCGAGCGGCTGCCCTGTGGGGGTGAGTTAATGGCGGCGCGGCCAGGGGTGCTGGGGGCAGCAGCGGTGCTCCCCTGCCGTGGGAGAGCGAGGGTGGCTTTTGCTTTTAATTTTGGGGAGTACCGTGAGAGCAGAGGGACAGGGCTGTCTTGAGGGGACTCCAGGGGACCGGTGTGGGGGGCTCGACCCCAAGGGGCCAGGCCAGGCTCGGGGGGACCCAGAGTGGCCAGGCTGGAGGAGGGGGGACCCCAGGGCCAGGTAAGGGGGGACCCCAGAGGCTCAGCTCCAGGGGTTACGGGGGGAGGAACCCGGGACCAAACGGGGCGGGGGGGGGGTAACCCAGGGCCGGGCGCCCTGAGGGGGCGCCGGCGAGGCCTGGCGGGCCGTGGCGCTCCCCCGCCCCGGGCCTCCCGCCCCCCTCGGGCGCGCTGCCCCCCCCCGCAGCCTCCCCCGCCCCGCTCCCCGTTCGCGTTGGGCCCCGCGGCCCGGCCCCGCCCCGGCTCCGCCTCCCTCCGCCCGGGCCGCGGCGGGCTCCTCGGCGGGGTCGCGGCGCCCCTGGGCCCGTAGGCGCCGCGGGCCGCCGTGCCGAGGGCGGCGCGGGTGGGACGGCCGGTCCGCTCCCGGTAAGTGCCTGCCCCTGGCCCGGGGGCGCCGAGGGGCTCCCCTCACCCCGGACCCTTCCCGCGGCCCCTCCGGCACCGAAACGATTTGATGTAAAGATTTATGTTTTTCTCCATTTTTAAGAAGGGGAAACAATCGCCCTCTCCCCCCCCCCCCCCCCGCCCCCGGTAGCACCTTCCCCTGGGGAGCATCCAGCGCGGCCGGGTCCTCCCGGCGTCGTGTGTGGGACGGGCCCGCGGGTGGAGGGGGCAGCGGCGGAGCCGGGGCGCTCGGGGTGCCTGCTGCTGCCCCGCGGGCTGCCGCCGTGGGTGAGCGGCAAACACCCGCTTCTGTACCGCTGCCGGCGTGGCTGCGGTGGGTAGCCTGGCTCGGACGGAGGGGGAGGCGGGCCGTGGGCTGGGGCCGCGTTGGGACCCCCCCTTCTCCCCCTTCTCCCCCTTCTCCCCCTTCTCCTCCTTCTCCTCCAGCTCACGGGAACGTTTTGCTGCAAAACAACAGACAAAGTGTAAAAACCGCGTCCAGCACCCCCCGATCGTGCTGGGAGCGCTCGCCTGCGTTACAAAGGGCTGGTTCTCCACCCTTTTTTTCCCCCAAATTACCCATTTTAGTATATGTTTTCTTGTGTTTTTTGTTTTCCTGTACTGGAAATGCTTTTTATTTTTAATGAGCAAAAGGCAGCCCAGGTCCGCAGCAGTCGCCTGCACGATGCTCTCTGGGCAGGACACGGGCTTTGAGCGTTTGAGTAACGTACAAAATTTATTCACTGTAAACATTGCCCAACTTCTGTGCTTGGTTCCCAGGATTAAAATATAACTCGCCTTCTCGGTTTTACATGACTTGCTTGCTAGCCGTTGTACTACTGCTCAAGCAGTCAAGATGCAGATTTGTCTAAAATACGTAATTTTAGAAACGTAAGACGGGAAGAAAATGCTCCATTTTGTTATGGGAACTGTGTAGCTGGAACTTTCCTGAGAAATGTCCATATTTTATCCCTTTATGATTTCTTTCTCACTCTTGCAAAGGCAAAATACTTTTATGGCGCAGGTAACTTCTACGTCAAGGCTCTAACTTCGAATTCGCAGCAGCTTGTCTGACTGGAGGCAGTTAAAGGAACACTTGAAATTAAATTTAAATTTATATTGTTCGTTGGCAGAGAACTCCTGCAGTTAAGGGAAAAAATGTAAAGATTAAGCTGATCATTACTATATATGAAAAGCAGTTTCAAACATTAACATTATGGTTCCTTTCTTAAAAAAAAAAAAGAGGATTCTCTAGCCTGTGCTTTGTATAGCTGCATCTCGCTATCCTTTCATTTTCCCTTTCCTGAAAACGTCACTTAGCGGAGGAGAAATCACAAATTCAAGCGCACTGGGATCGCCACACATAGAACAGAGGAACATCTGCTGAAAAGAGACTTTCTGAGAATAATGAACCACCTGCACTGGGAAATTTTTCTTCTCTCGTAACTAGCTCGGTGTTCGTGGTGTGCACGGCTGTAATCCACCGCTGATTTCTCTCTGGCTGCAAAGGTGCTTCTCAGCCCTGGTATTTTACAAGGCTAATATTTATTTACAGACTTACACAGTTGGTTGGGGTTTGGTGGTTGGTTTGTTTGTTTCTTCACCGAAAGGGAGGAAGTGAAAAATCTGCATTTGAGCTAATTGAGCTATTTTAACAGTCTCTTCATCATTTGCGTTTTCTCTAACGTAATGAGCGTCTGGAGTTGATTGGTGCCTTTCAAGCCGCCCTCTCACTTCTTGCGGAGGAGTGTGTTGGGATGTGGGCTCGAAGACCGTAAGCAAGGCTAGCTCAGACAGTAGCTCTGGCTAGATAAGGTGGTTCTGCACCAGGGACTGAGCTGCACCGGAGGAGAGGTCTGCACAGAGGATGGCAGCTCTGGGGCTGTGCTTCCCTCTTTCGCTTGTCATCCCTGGTGTAGAAACCTTAGCGCTCACCATCCTTTCGTGCTGTTGCTCCAAGATCCTGCCAAGTAGAAGGGAAGGTGTCTTCTATCATCTTGGGAACGTGGCGTTGATCCCTAGTGCAGAAGGAGATACATTACCTCCAGGAGAAGTGTGGATGCTTGTTCCAAATCTTTCTGCCTGTCGGAGTGGAAATGAGGGAGCGGGGCAGCATCGGGGCTCCTGCTCTGTGGTCCGGCTGCTCTGCAACCTCCTCCTGCAGCCAGAAGGCAAAGCAGTGATTTTTCAAAGGGATTGAAACCAGAGAAGGCCCAGTTATGCTTTTGACTTGGAAGAGATTCGTGTCATATTTTTGGGAGTTGGAGGTACCAAAATAAACTGTCTGAAGGTTCAGCGTGCAGACAGGGAGTGAATTTAGTATGAGGTACTAAATTCCTGCAAAGGTGACAGTTGCAGCAGGTATATGAGGAAATCCCTCATTACCCTGCAGAGCTGGAAAAGCAGGATATGGTGTTTTATTATGTTTCTTAACCTTGATCACAGCAAGTTTCAAACACCTCTTTACCCTCGCTGTTGAATCTGGCCTGTGGGTACAGATTCTTGTACAGCGCAGCTATTTCACTAGATTTAATCTCTAAGGAGCGTGCCAGAAAAACAGCCTTGGGGAAATGGCAATCTGCTAGCTTCCTTGTCTGTAAAATGGGAATAGCGATGCGTAACTCCTTTCTGTAAAGTGTTTTAGGGTCAACCAGTGAAAAGCGCTGAAGTGCCACGGGTTGGATCCTTCGGCCAAAAAGAGGCGAGGCAGAAGCAGTAGCGAGGCTGGCGGCAGGTCGGCTGCGAGGCCAGGAATAGACCCGGTTATCTCTGATTCCTGCTCGAGCGTCCCTGTCTGCTGCGTGTGGGCGCAGGCCAAAAAAGAGCAGCGGTGCTGGTGTCACCCGGCTACGCGTAAAGGAGAAAATCGAGGTTTCACACAATCCCGTCCTTGGTTCCTTTTCGGGGTCTGCCCCGTGGTGCCAGGTGTAGGAGTGACAAGTTGTCTGACACCGGACTGCAAAGACCTGGATTGAAGCCACTTACTCATTTCATGCTGGCTTCTGTGCAGCCCTTGTGTAGTAACGACTTTGTAGATGCTGCTCACCTGGGCTGAATTTTTAAGCAGTCACCTGGAGATGAAAGGCACTCGATCCCATTACCACTCCCCTCAAGCCATCCTCTGCCCTCTGTTTGAAGAGATTTTCAACCCCAGGTATATTTTATTCCCGTGCAAGTCTTTGCTGTCGGACTCGGTAGGGATTGGAGCGCGTCCTGTGGCACCGGGGAAGTGTAATCTTGTTACATTTGAATTTATTTCATGCTGCGTTTGCGAGTGTGAAGAACGAACTGGTAAAATTAGGGACTGTGGAAGGTGTGAGACCCTGTGTTTGTTCAAATGCTGACGGTGGGAAAACATGTTAGGAGCTCTCTTTGAAGGAGTAGCTGCCCTTCCAGAACTATTTTGTAGGAATAATAACTGTTGCAGTAGGTGAAACCTTCTGAATCAGGAGGCACCTGGGAGATGTTACAGCTGTGGACGTGCACGGGATGATGCAGGGATGGAGATCTGTCACGCTGAGCCCGGCAACACCTTCATTCTTCCCATGCGTCTTGTGTCATTTCCCAAGCGACTGCCACCTTGATTTTACCTGAGCTCACGTGTGCTTGCGTGAGTTTGTTTTTTTAAAGAAGCTGTTCTGCCCTTCCTTTCTATTTACGGGTAACTCTTTTATGGGTTTGTAAGGGTGTGTTTCAATTTTTCCGTGTACTGACTAGTGCTCTCATTAGCACTTGGGAAGCGCGTTGCAAAAATTCTTTATTAAAATCTGTGCGGAGGTAGGTTTTATTCATGTGAGGCAGCCACACAGTGCCTGGTTTCAGCATCAGCTCCCCAGTCGCAGGATGACTTACCTGCTGATTTTGACTTGCTATCTATTTACGATAAGGCAGGAGGCAGTGCGTTGCAGCTAAGGGAATTGAGGCCAGCCCCCTGTTTATGGTAATTCTTAAATAGTTCATTTGGGCGTAATGCCTCTTTTTACAGTTGATTCTCTATTACAGATTTTCTGATAATGGCACCTGTGCCATTCAGATGGGATCATTATTATAATAGCAGCAAGTATTGTTACGGAATCGGTATGTGGAATTTATGTGGGATCATTATAATGACAGAAGTAATATCATAAATAAAATGATGCTGTAACAGCAGCACTAAACTGGGTGTAATAGGGAAAATGACAGTTCAGATTTCCCCCAAGCCTCAGCACCTTGAGCCTTGCGAGGATTTGTCCCGTACGGTCCCTGCCTGCGGAGGAGGTGGGAGTGCGGGTGGCTGGGGACGGCAGGGGCTGTCCCTTTGGCGCAGGGATGCTCGGGGTGTGGGAGGGAGGAGAGATGCTCTTCCCATACAAATCAGGGAAACCATTAGCTGGAGCCATTTCACAAGCCGAACAGGGAGATTGTTGCAAATAATTAGTTGTAGAAACGGGGCGTTGTTCTCATTCGGCAGGGCGCTAGGTTTTGCTCTTGGGCTGGCTCCATTAACACAGTTTTTTTTCAGGCTGGGTTTCAGGCGGGGCTTTTGCAGGCACAGCCTGTCCCTCCTGTGCGGTGTTGGGATGGTCTGTGCCTGCCGGCACGTTGCTTTTCCCGTTTCTCTGTGGGAAATGTGGGAAAGCTTGAAATTGCATTTGTGAAATAAGGATGGGGGTTGAGGCTCTAAACTGCCCAGTGGGACTTGATAGAGGCAGCTGATGTAAACAGTATGCCCTAATGCTGGAAGCAGTAGTACCAAACCCTCACAAACAGAAGAAAAAGGGAAGAAACGGTAAAAAACCAGTGCATTTGAAAAGTTACTGAAGATGGAGTGGAGATTATCCCCCCTCCACTTTTCTTTCTATGAACAAATCCCTGGAGATGGGTGTGTTGTCTTAAACGCCGGTCTTGCGGTCAGGTTTAGCAAATACAGATAATCCAGATGGCTAATCTCGAGTGTGGTTTGGCTAGCAAAATCCTTCTGGCAAGCTGTGAGGAGGATGCTGGGAAGAGGTTTGCAACAGTCGTATTTAAACAAAGTCGCTGCTAATGCTGCTTCAGCCGTCGTGTGGACAGAGCACAGATGTCTTGCTTGGGTTTTGATATTTATTTATTTATTTTTTAAATAAAATCCCTTTTATTTTCCATCAGTGACCCCTGTTTTAAATCCCTGATCCAAGAGGTGGAATTGTAACCCCTTGGCGGGCTCAGATGCGATTTGACTTTTGTCACCGCGTCCCTGGTGAGGGATGTGGCCCCTCTCCGGCGCGCTGGTGCCCAGGGCGTGCGGCAGAAGGATGCGTGGCTGCGCAGGCGGGTTGATGCGCTTTGAACTCGCTTTTTGCCCAGGGGCCCCGTCGGGACAGGGGTGATGGGGCGATTGCTTTTTGATGCTTGGCGCTGCCTTTGTCAGTGGACATCTGGTGCCAGGATTGCTGCTGTCGGGGCTGGGGGTGGGCTGCAAGGCCAGGGAATTTGATGGATTAGTGCGGTTGGAGGGCTGGGGGAGGGGACGGGTAGGGTTTCAGCTTTTGCTGCAGGTAGGGAGAGAATTTGGGTATTAAGGGCACTTTTCTGCAAGCTGCAAAGGTGGCGGGGGGAGGATTCAGAGAGGGGGAAGGGTTAGGAAGAAAATAGTCTTTCCACTTTTCCCAAAGCAATGACATTTGTTTGCTCTGTAAGGCAGCACAAGGGAAATGCGTGTGCATCCAGAGCAAGGGATGAAAAAAATCCACAGCAAATCTGGTGCCGGTCTGTCCCCCCAGCTTTGTAACCCTTGGGAATCCCAGTTGCTTGCGCCTGGCCTTGGGGTCACTTGGTTCATTCCCTGCTGCTTCCTATGGATTCAATAACCTCCTTCTCTCCCCAGAGATCAGCTTAAATTAAAACTTTATCCTTTACTTAAGGAAGCGAGTGGCAGCCTCTCCTCATGCTCTGTTACAGGATCTGGGTAGTTTGCATGGCCCCGTCCATCCATCTTTCCCTGTGGTCACCAGATGGGCTGTGCTGGGAATCGGCAGCTTTTGAGCTGCTGGAGCAGGAGGGGGATGTGGGATGTCTCCTGCCCCTGATCTCCTTGAGTGAAGGAGTAGGAAAGAAAATCCTGATTTTTAAAAGCCTCCCTGGGGGCAGATATTTCAATACACTCTGGCCTGGAAAGAGGAAAATCGCTGTTTTTCTTGGGGTAGGACCAGCCTCCTGGGGATATGGCCGGGATGCATCACATGGTCCTTTCCCGGAGCTCTCTGTGCCAGCGAGTGTCCGCGCGTGGGTGGAAACACCCCGTCCCTTGTCTGCCTGCGAGACCAGGAGGGTTTGCGTAGTGGCGAGGGCCACCGGGAACGGGCCAAAATGGGGACTTCGAGGAATAGTCACAGTGAAATCCAATCTCTGACCGGCGCCGTGTTTGAGGATCAAATCCGCGTGTAAAAACTGCCTGGAAGATTTAATGTCTGCTGGCTTTGCCTCCTGGAAATGCTGCTGCGGGGAGGTTGGATCTCTGGGAGGCACGTTCAGGCCTTTGATTCGTGTTTTGGGGCTACACGTGCACACACGTGTGCTGTAAGCATCGGTTTTGTTTAGGGCAGGATTTGTTTCGTGCAGGGAGGGACGTACAGCCGCCCTGCACACAGCTCCTTTCCGCCTGCCAGACGTGGGCAATGTGCAGCAGAGACACAGCCCCAGCCAGGCAGGGAGCTCCGTGCTTGTGTTGTAAAATAAGCCCTCGTGGGTGATATTTTTCACCCTTTCCAGCACAAAATTGAGAAAATTGGAGTTGGAGAGGAGCAGAAAATTCATGCGTAATGAAGGAAAGTTTGGGACTGAGATGAGGGAGGTACTGCAAAGCATGAGAGATACCAAAGGGGTGTTGGAGAGTTTGGACTGGGGGAATCTTTTGTCTTTCCTCGTGTTGTTGTAACCATAATGCCAAGGCTATTGAACTGCCTTTTGAATTTTGATTTCTTCTCTGTGTTGAATGAAGTGGTGGCTAAGGGCCATGGCAGTGCAGCAGGTCTTGGGACTGCAAGGTTTCTGGAGTCGGAAAGCCTTAAAACACTGGTCTGAAAAAAGCAGAATGACAAATAAGGGGTGAAGTTACAGCTACCATCCTGAAAATGCATTTATTTGAACTGTAGGAGCAAAAGGCAGCAAAAACTGGGGGAGAGGAGGGAAGAACTGGCTGTAAAAATGCGTGCAGGGAAGCGAACAGCTGTGGTGTTCTGTGAAATGGGAGCTGCTTGAATTCAAAGGATTACTTCGCTAACGAAGACCTGGTGTTTGCACTGGGGCTGAAGGCTGCAGCCCCAAGCGGGCAGGCAGGAGATCCTGCAGAAATTCAGGCTGCTCCAGCCTGCCCAGGTGGGTTAACTGCTGCTGGAGGTGGGCCCTGCTAGCCAGGAAGGTCCCAGTTTCCCCAGCCACGATACTGCAGTATCTTACAGGTCCTGTTCCCCATGGCGTGCTCTTGTGCCATCCGTGCCTTGCACCTAGTGCATTGAGTACGCGCCCAGGAGTGAAAACTTACTTATTTGCTGCCATTTCTCCAGCGTTAATGGAGTCTTGGATGCTGCGGGATGCCATAGGGAAGCGCTCCTCTGTCGTCCCAGCCCCACCGGACTGATCCAGTCCTGCTCCAGGTTCTCTGCCAAGCAGTGGTGGCTTGGAGCTAGGAAGAAACTTCACCCAGACAGGTAATTCCTCTGAAGCGTCTGCTTTTGGGTGCTGCCGGCGACGGTGTGCTGGACTAAATGAATCACCGTTGCCTCCAGCCTGACGTGTTTGATGGTTGCAGCGCTGCTTTCCTGGAGGGGAAGGAATTGTAGTCCATTACCAGGAGTCCATTTCTCTTACCGAAGGTGGAGCGTCGTACGAAGCACCAAGTGCTACTTGCTGAGTGCGCCCGGTCCCTCGCAGCAAGCCTCGCTCGTGTGCCATGAAACACTCGCTTGACAGCGCGTTCCAGAGCAATATCCTGAAATGAATGATGGGCCCGTGCTGTGCTTTATGCACTGCCCTGAGAGGTGGTGTAAATCGCACCATCCGAATGATTTAGCCCCAGGTATAGTTGTGATTCAAAATGAATTTCTATCCCTGCTTCTCCCTTGTGCCGGCGCTGGAGTAACTGCTTGCTATAAACCAGGAGAAAGTTGCAACAGCCCGTGTGCCGGGGGGGTTGTACGGGGCCGGGCTGGGAGGATGTGTGGCTGCACCCTCTTCCGTCCCCTGTGTCCGTGGTCTCGATGAGCAAGCGCAGGGATGCAGGGCGTAGGCTTGGTACCGGTCCCTCTCTGTCTCTGGATGACTTGCCCAAAATCTGTGTCTGTTCCTAAGCGGGGAGCCGTGCTGCACACAGTTTCCATTAGGCTTAATAGGGAAGATGAGTGACATGTTAAAAGTGGCTTTAGGTTTTATGCAAAGCCAATGATGCTTAAGCCAGCTGGTGGATTTTAGGTTTTTCAGCAAGTTTCATTGGACAAAAATTTCCTCTGGAAAGTGTCTCAGGTCCAGTGTGAAATTCTGATGGAGATGGAGGTGATGGGAGTTGTGGGTGGCTCGTGTGGTGCCTCACACCTCGTCGCCCCTTTGGGGAGTTTATTGTCTTCCCTCCTGCTTTGGGAGAAAAATGGCAAAATCATGAGAAAGACCCGGTTTTCTTTGTGCTGAGGAATGAACATTATTATTAAAACATTTGGGGATTTTTTTTTTTTTTTAAAGATAAGTCTTGCTTCTTGGCTGGTACCCTGGCTTAGATCTCCTGGAATAGCTTTGGAAATGCAAGTCTAGGCAAATACATAGAAAAGATGAAGCGTGGACTCCACTCTGCCGTTTTCCTGGCGATTTACAGAGCTCTTCCAGTGCTTGGCCACTCTCCTGAACACTGCCTGGGGTCCAGGAGTCGGTTGTTTCTCAAAATACAGATGTTGGAGGTACTGGAGGAGGGATGAACCCCAAAGACTTGTTCACTGAGGCTTCAGCTATCCTCCTAAAGCAGACGCGGCACGGGTGCTTTCTTCTCAGGGAATTCTTAAATCTACCTCTCTTAATTTCACTGTTCTGAACTCTAGGAATGAAAACATGCCTGTAATTTCTAGAGAAAAATACGCAGTTGCTGTTCTTTGCCTGTTACGAAGCACGATTTTGTGGATAGCCAAATAAAATGTTTGGTTCGAAGTCCTTCAGTAATGTGTTAAAGTTTATGGAGCATTTAACAAACTTTTTTAGTGTGCAATAGTTTATAGTGCCAGCAAACAGCCAAGTGTCACATCAAAGTTGTAGTCTTTTCTCCCTTAATGGCACAATGTTTAGTGCTGCTTCGGTTTATCTTGGGTGGCTTTTCAGTGCACAGCTCAGCATGGCTTTTTCTTTCCTATTTTTCACCCCAAAAACTCAAAGACAGATTATGAATGCTGATTTAGGGCCCACAATTCAAGCAAAGTGGTTGGATTTATTTTTATATTTAAAGAAGAAAAAAAAAAGGCAAATAATCACAGTGACTTCAGCGGTGTTCTCCCTGCGCAGTTCCCCGCTGGGCTGGGAGGGCGGTGAGATGAAATCTGCTCTCGTTGAAGGCAAGAAGAGTTTCGCTATCACCTCTTAGAAATCTGGAATGATTTCTAACGCAGGAGCTGGGCTGTGTCTCCGAGCGGGATGGTCTCTGCAGCTGAGATTAGCAGATACCATCGAGCCGGAGCCCATTGGCACCAGCATCAGGGAGGTTGTGAGTTTAGTGCCTTTTGCCCAGATTTTGGGATTTGCTACTCTTCTGGACTGGGAGAGGATGAGCTTTGGGGAACTCTGCCAGGGCTTTCCTCTGCCGCAGTGCTTGGGATCGCAGTCACGTAGGAGAGGAGCGAGGAGGGAATATACAGGGAGTTAAACCTGCTAAAGCAGCTGCTTCCGTCGGGAATGTCCTAGAGCTTGGGGTTGTCATTTCTACTAAATTTGAACTAAATAGGTGTAAAAACTCGCTAACAATGTCTGGGTAATGCATCATAAACTGTCTTACTTACTTTATTGTAGATTTAATTATGATAATGCATATACATATAATTATGTCCACACGCAAGATCTATTCAGTAGTAAAGGGTTTATATAATGTTATAAATAATGAAACCTGAGCTGTATCAAGGGCTCCCTGTAGCATCCTTTATCATATCGTATGTGAAAGCGGGAAGTCTCCTCTTCCGTGTGAATTACACGCGGTTGGGATTACTGAGGTTCAGCCATTTCTAAAGGGTTGGGTTCTATGGCATGGGGTGTGATTTTCATCACACCGCCTGCAATTCAGTCGTAGTTTGCTTTGGAAATTCCCTGTGGAGTGGAAGACAGTATGAAATGTCTTATTAATGTTGATGTGATCTGTCATCGGCAGTAACCAGTGAATTGGTAGATGAGAGAGGCATGTAAACAAATTTGAAACCAAAATAATCTGACTGTGTATTATTAAAAAACAAGCCAATATGCAGCAATATAATATGAGGAAATTCCATTTTGAATTTCTAACGACAAACCTTTCGCACATTCCTCCCATGATTTATATAATTGCCGAATCGCTTTGATGGCTTGATGGAATTATAGCTCTGCATTACACGATGGATAATCAATCAAAATAAACTGTGTTTACCCCTTTGCTGCAGCGTGTGTATGAAACAGATACATTATAGTGTGAATTATTCTTGAACGCTGGTATTCGTACTGAGTTTCGGGTGTGATTTCAGGATCTGATATCTGCATGAACCTGACCTCACCTTGTAGGCTTCAAAATCGTGCTGGCTTAAGCAGGGGCTGTAGTAACTTGCTCTTTCTATGGTGCGTGTAGCAACATTTCTGCCTAAATATGCAGTGGGCTTGTTTGTTTAAATATCATAGAAAATAAAACCGCAGCAAGGAGGCAAAAGGTGCCAGCACCTGAGCTTTTGTAAGGGCTAGGTAAGGCTTGTAGGTTGAAATTCTGCCTTTCTAGGCAAGCTTGGGGTTGGTTGCGTCTGATATTTAAGAGGCTGCTCCCTGCCTCATTTGCTGTGCAAGTTATTTGAGTTTTAGTCTATGGTTTTAAAAGAATTTCTTACCCTATTTACCAAGTGTGCTGTTGTGAAATGCAGAAACCCTTTTTCTGAGGGGTTTCTGGAGTAAAAATTAAACCCAGTCTTTGTAGCGAGCGATAGCTGGGATAAGGTATAAGTGTGTTACATCATCTGGTTAACATTTGTATTTAAATAACGACTTTTTCAGGAGGTGGTCCTGTTTCCTATAGCATAGGGCAGAGTCGTGTCCTTCAGCGGGCCTTTCGCTGTTGCCTACCCCCATTTTTAGGCTGTTTACCTAACGGCAGGGCTTTTTTAGGGAGGTGATGAAGCACACTGTTTAAATGGCTTCCGTGGTATTGCAGACCCGGGGCTGTGCGTACGCAGCGTCCCTTTGGCTTCTCTCTCCTCCGCCTGCAAAACCTGCCAGATTCCGATGAAAGGGAGATAAAATGGACGGACTCAGGCAGGGCTGCAGGCACGGTGCCTCGTCACTCACCCCAGTCTCTTATTCCTTGCCGCAGCATCTCCATCTCTGGCTGGGGTTTATTTTTGGGTCTTTCTCCTACAGGAAGGCGTCTCTCCCCATCGCTTCTCCCAGGAGAATCCCTTCTCCTCTCCCTCCTCGCCTCGCTGTAAGGGGATCACAGCTGCTGAGTAAATGTTAAGATAATAGTGTTATTACGGAGTAATTATACTGCAAGTTATTGAATTAAAAGTGATGAGACTGCCTGTAATGCTGAATGGGGAGAGGAGGGAGAGGCTGGGTGGGAGAACGCGGAGCTGGGAAGGTGGAGAATAGAGAAAACCTAATAAATTTCCTCTTGTCGAGAGCCCCTCGCTGCCGGGACTGGGACTGAGAATGAATGAAAGGGAAGCTCAAAGAGCTAATAAATAAACCATTTCCCTGAGAATAGAGGGTATAATTAGAAACCGTGGCCCTGTGGTTTTGTGTCTGCCCTGGGGTGGAATCTGCTCAGCGCTGTACTGTGGCGATAAAACAGGGAGACAATGCAGAGATGATGTCGCACAGTTGTTAACTTTTGAGGAAGGAGATGCGTTGTTCCTCTATTTTTCTAGAAAAATAAAAATAATAATAAATAATTTAAGCTTTATGTGGCAAAACTTCAATAACTGGCTGTACCCTGGAGCCTCTCCATCAGTAACTCTGGCTGATCTTGCACTTTTCTTTCTGTATATTTTCTTGGGGGCAGGGTGGTTTTCAGTGTAGACCGTAGAAAACTTCACTCTTTTTTTTTTTTTTTTTTTTTTGTTTTTTTTCTTCCCAAGAGGGTCAAATAAGACTGTAAGACTGTTTCGGGGTTTTTTTTTTTTCTTTTTCTCCTATCTCAGGCTGAGATTTACCTACAAATTTAACACCTCTCATTCTTCTCCTGCTTTAGCATTAGTGTCGCTGTGCTTTTCAGGATGATTTGCTCATTGATGGTACGCTAGCTTTTGTTTTGTCCTTAGTAGCTCTGCCCTGGAAGATCCCACCATCTCGACTATGGTGTATTGGACACAGAGCCTCCCAGCTTGTGAGTGCAAACAGCTAAAACTTCACCCAGAAGGAGGATAATAGCACGTTAAACTGAGGTTTGCTCTTGAGCCTCAACCTTCCCCTTGTGCCACAGGCATCCTCCATGAGCTTGGACAAGCTGATGCCTCCTCTGGTCCCTCCATGCGTGTTTGGGATGGGGTAACAAGTGCGATGGCAGATGCACAAAACGTCGCTGAGCCCTGCAATAAATGCAGCAGCAGGCGTGTAGCGGGGATGCGTAGGTGGAAAGCCGTGAGCATCAGTAGCCTTGCAGTCACAGGGAACAGAAGGCAAAGGGGATGCGTACCATGCTCTCTTTGAGTCTGGACAGTTGTTAATAGCCACAGGGTCTTCGTAGTTTAAAAACATAAAATAAATTGCTGTCTCCTTCCTCTCCCAACAGAAGATGTATCACTATCTGCCTGTGGCCGGTTCCTCCACAGCCGTCTGCGAGGGGCTCAGGGGTCGGTATCCTGCCCGCACCATAGGGGAGAGGCAGCCCCTGCCCCGAGCGCTGGAGCCAAGGCGCTGGAGCCAAGGTGTCTGCTGCACGAGGGCCGGGGAAGCTGCTCCTTTTGTTTGTAATAATCAGTGGATCTTTAAAGAGGGGAGACAATAACTAGTAATGAAAGTCCGGGGGAGGAGGGAGGAGAGTGCATTTTGCTGCTGTTCAACCTCAGAGTATCTTGGGTGGCTTTGGATGAAAAGGGAGATGATGCGCTCGTATCTGAATAGGAAGGGTCCCCCCACGCGGGTGTTTGTGAAGCTTAAGTAATTATTTCTGAGAAGCGCTTGGTAGGTGCTAGAGAAATGTGGAGTGTTTACCTTACTTTACAATCTAAAAAGCCCTAATAAAATACACAACAGGAGTATTAACAATGAAACTATTTTGAGGATTATTAAGCTATTATAAAGGAATGGAAGAAAATCTGCCTGGCATTATGTTCTATGCCACTAGATATTTAAATTAATGCCTTCCCTATAGCAGCTCCTTCAGAAATCTCAAGGCACTTAAACATCTTCAGTGAATTAGATACTTGGTATTGTTAAACAGCTCTTCAGCATTCTCTATTCATGTAGCGGGGGGGGGGGGGGGGGGGGGGGGAACTGAGGCAGAATGATTTCACCAGTGCATCCACCACGCGGAGGGTAAAGTGGGGATCTGATTGCCATGATGTGCGGTGGAGAATGTCCTTGTCCAGCAGCGCTTCCCACTGCCTGGGGATGCTGGAGTATATTTCTTTCCTCTTCCTCATCTTGTCCTGCTGTTGTAGAGCAGGACCGTGTTGTGGGCACCAAGAGAATCCTTATGATTTTGCCTTTTCCCTAATTGATGCTGTTGCAGTATTTCCAGCGCTGCCCGTGCCCATCTCGGGGAAGCCCATAAACCCTGATATAATGTTATTTATTTGTAAAAGGCAATTTGTAAAGATCTGTCTGGGGGCTGCTGTCACCATATCCATGGGATTTATTTCCCGTTTATTTACGGTTTGTGCTCATGTGTATGCAGTTCTTCTTTCCCATCATAATCTGAAACTTGATTGTCCCCTGGACTTTTCTGTCACTTGCAATGTCAGCTGCGCGGGTCCCAGGGCTGCCTCTCTCACGCAGGTTGATTTTTATTTTTATTTTCTTTTCCTGAGGATGGAGAGGAAGATCTGTAGGCATTACATCAACCTTGGTCTTGAAATTTGCTTCAGAAGGAGAGAGAAGGGCATGGAGCTTTTGGTGCAGTCATGCTGGGAGTGAGCTTCCCTGAAACAACGCTTTTTCTTTCTTGCTTTCCTTGGTCTGGCTGCTGGGTGATTTGCCCCAGCCTCTTTTATTTATCTCAGAGTCCCAAACCCTGGACTTGGCAAACCTTTTTCCTTCCCCTTTTTAGACTTACTCCTCTGTTGGAGGTGGGGAAACGTAGCCAAGCAAAGGATGGGAGATAGCACTTCTAGAGTCCTTCAGATCACACAGCAGATGGCTTTTTGCTGCAGTTACCCCTGCCCAGAGCTGTCTGTGCCACGTAGTAGCTAGAATTATGGGCTGCTTGCTTCCTGCAAAGAGAGAGGATGGTGGTATCGACCGAGCGTGGCTTAGAACAGGGGCATGCGTGCTACGGCAGCTCTTTTCCAAACGGTCTCGAACTGTGTCTGGCTGGGTCGGGTGAGGCTGCAGCTGCCAGGCTGCTGTCAGCAGGGAGAAGCCGTTGATGAGGAGCAGACCCCCCCTTGCACCCAGGCAGATTAATTTGCACCAGAAAGACTATGTGTAAAAATTCTTGGCTTTAGATTTGGGTTAATAAATGATGGATTTCCTGGCTTTGGTGATGCACCAATTGTTTGGTTCAGTACTGGATGACTGATTTTAAGGGGTGATTTCTCCTCGGTCTCTGCAGTCTGCTTGTGATGGGGTTTGGGGGCTCTTTGTTTTACCTGTCCTTACGAGCACTGAGTGTAGTAGGTCAATACCTGGAAATACTCATTTAAAAATAAGGTTACGGCATCCAGCAAAGGGCTCTGCTGCCTTAAATGTCTTCAACTGCCAAAGTTCGGTGTGTATGCTCAAGATTTCTGTTTGCTTTCGCTCATAATGATCCTGCCCAAAAGATAAGGCACAGCTCTTCTCCATGCTGGATATCCTCGGTGGAAGACAACCCCTGCCTTGAAGGGAAACAGCCACTGCAGATCTATGGCTGAGCTGGGAATAGCTCCTGTATCTTCAGCGTCGATCGCTCGTCCTGTATCCTGTATCGTCGATCACTCCTGTATCTTCGCTGCAATCCCTTGTCCGTGCAGTCCCTCTTGAGCAAACCTTGAAATAGATCCCGGCACAGCCACGGTCCTGGACAGACATCTGAAGCGGTTGTTGTGGTGGCTGCTGACCCAGGGGTGCTTTCTTCAAGGAACAGTTCAGAAAAGGGACCTGAACTGGTGAAGTCATTTGGTACACGGAGGAACACGCTGTAGATATTCTGAAAAAACAAAATCAAATAGGAGAACTGGTAGTGGAGCTCTTTGAAAATTGTTCAAAGGGACCCTGTCAATGCGAAACTCCTATTTATGTTTTTTCTTCCTCCTCCTTTCTTTTGTTGATACAATCTTGGAAGTGGGAGGATTTACAAAAATGCATGTGTTTTTAAGCTGCTTCTTCAGTCACCTTTTTTCCCTTGTAAATATTGTGTAAGAGGCCGAAATGAAAAACACAGAAAACAAACATGGAAAAGTCCTCATCAGACCCCTCCTCTAATCACTTCAGAACCTGAAAATGAGATTTGGTGTTGGATGTGTCGTAAATGTATCCCCATAGCTTTGCAGATCCACCAAGGATAGACCCGTAAAACCCATCGCTCAGACCTAGCTTTAAGCCAGACTCCTTAAAGGTCTGATCTGCCGGAGCAGGGATGCTCAGCACCACTGGGGCTCTCAAGGGAGGCACCTCCAGACTCATCGGCCTGAGGGCGCTGCCTCCAGGAGCTTCGGTCCTTCATCTGGTGGAGCCATCCAGTCTCTGACTGGGGAGGATTGCTTTGCTGTATTCGAGAGCATCTAAAATAACCCTGAGGTCGAAGGAAGAGGAGCATCCTTCAGCCTCCCTTGTGCCGGAGGAACTTTCAAACCTCCCCTCCCCACGCTGGACTCCATCAGGGGATCTGCAAGGATGGTGACGATGACCGCTCCAGCGGAGAGAGGGCTGCTGGCACTTCAAGCAGAAAAGTGAGTTTTCGGAGGGTTTTCTGCTGCTGGTTGCAGCAGCAGCAGTAGGGTGGCACCGAGTGATGTCCAGATCTGGCACACAAAGCCAAGGGGAACTGAGGAAGCTGTGTATTTACTGAAGTTAGCACTGAAGGCTCTGTGGATGCTGGGTTTTCTCCTTCAGCTGGCTTGCTGGTTACTTGGAGGCTGTGTATGGGCTGAGCAGTCTCAGGAGGAGGTAATATCAGAGCAAACTTACGTTTTCATGCGAATTAACAAGTGAAGGCAAAACTCTGGGGGTCCCTTGGCTTTCCACTCGCTGCCTAGCTCATGGGAACTCTATATGTGCTTTGGCTTCTGGGCAGTGCTCGAACAAGCTCATGCTAAGGTCGTGCCAGCCATGAGTTTGCGAGGAGCAGGTTTCTTAAATCAAAGCAAGTGTTTTTATTGGGGATTTGCATTGGTTTGTCTGAACCGTTTGCAAAGGTGCATGTGAATGTGGGAGAGGGGATGGCACAGGTTTCCTCTGCGGCTGGGGCTGTGTGGCTTCGTGCTGGCAGGGTAGTACAAGCGGCACACGCAGGCAGAGAGCAAGAGCAGGCGATGAAGGGCGTAATTACAGGGAAGGATGTGGAAAGCAGTGCGCTGAAAGGCAAAATGATTTGCCCGAGGACATGGGGTGATGGAGCTGGGGTTGGAGCTCAGCAGCTCTGTCTCGTGTGCTGGAGCGCTGTGTCCAGGCTGGTGCTTCTGTCGGGAAGTGGTTTTGGGGTAGTTTGCCAATACCTTTACCTTGATTTTTCTGGATGTCGAAAAACCGTAAAGACCTGAAGGACTTGAGCTCAGTTGACTGGTCTGAATGTCTCTCCCTGGAAGCTATGGAAAGCAGTACTTGCAGTCCTGTTTGAACTTGTTAGATGACAAGTTAAAAGGTTGTTTTGACCCTTCAGGATATTTAAAAAAAAAAATTATTTTTTTTCACCTTCCTTCTCCCAGTTTTATTTACAAAGTCAAGAGCTTTGTATTCAGCAGTAGGAGTGTAATTACAGCAAGTCCAGGCGAGCAATTCTCCCCCAGGGCCGTTTCATAGTTGGTTTTTGCTTCTCTTCTCCCCCCCCGCCCCCTCGCCATGTTGTTGCTCTTATTCCTCCGCCTCCCCACGCACGTGCGATGCCGCAGCAGCTGCAGGACCCCACTCCTTCCCCCAGAGCCCTGGTGGGAGCGGTCCGGTTTTGCTGGGGGATGCAGCCCTTGCACGCAGGAAACAGATGAAGCAACTTGGAGCTGGAAGGGAGCAGCAGCCAGCGGGGTCTGCCGCCAACCGACCCCAAGCCATCGCAGAGGAACGGCTGGACGGGACCCAGCCCAGCTGCTCTGGCCGGGGAAACTGGGCCCAGCTTTCAGCCCGAGTGTCTGTGCAGACTTGAGCAGGGCAGGACCAGCGGGCAGATGGAGCGCTGCCCGCCCGGGAAGCGGCTCCCAGCTCCCCCTGCCCGTGGCACAGCTCGGCAGGGTGGGTGTGCTGGGTGCGTGCTGCCGGCAGGGCTTTGCAAGCTTTCACTTTGTTCGTTTGTGCTGCATTTCGTGAACAGAGAGGGTTTCTTTTTTGGGTTGCCTCTCGCCTCTTGGAAAGCGCCTAACTCCTGCAGAGGCTGTGCTGCCTCGGTGTCTGTCAGCCTGCCCATCCTCGGTGTCTCGGGCCGTCCCTGGGGACGGAGACCTGAGCAGCAGGTCTCATGGCATGTCCCTGTCTTCCTGCTCTGGGTCAGGTTATGCACAGCCGCTGGGCAAGGTGAGCCCTGCTGCAATGCTGCTTGCTTTTTTTGGGGTGGAAAGAAGCACTGGCTGTCTTTTGGGTGGGAGCAAGTGCAGTCAGCTCTGTCTCCTTTGCCTCTCCTGCCAGCAGGATGCGAGAGGGCTGGAGATACCAGGGTGTGGATGTACGGCTCTGCTGTTTCCCTGCTGAGGGACTTCAGTCATGCTCGCCTGCATATATGATGGGAAATGGTTAATCCATGCAGAAGGTAGAGCGTGGCGTGCCCTGTGCCATTCACCTGTGGCACCCTGGTCCCTCAACTGCCCCGTGGGTGCTGGGTCCTGCCCACATCCACTTGGCCACCTCCAGCACACACCTGTGTGGCACTTCCCTGGGGTGCATGGGCACTTTGTGGGTGCACATCCTCTGTCTGAAGGGCTTTACTTTGGGTTCTCTT
Organism: Balearica regulorum gibbericeps; assembly: GCF_011004875.1. Lineage (NCBI taxonomy): Eukaryota > Metazoa > Chordata > Aves > Gruiformes > Gruidae > Balearica > Balearica regulorum. The sequence goes on along the minus strand of NC_046209.1, from coordinate 3,452,851 downwards.
CAGGAGTGGCTGCCATTAACCCACCTGAGCATGTGTTCAACCAAAATGAGCATGTGAGCAGGAGCATGGAGTGGGTTGGTGGTGCTTCTGCCTCCACAGCGTGGTCTGTCCTGGGCTTTAGAACTGTGAATTGAGCTTTGTGATGCTCCCTCATGGAGCAGGATGTTATCCTCGTGTTTCAGGATGGTGAGGGGGGATTGTGCGAGTCCCTGCGGTGCGGCCGTGGGGCTGGGTGGCCGAGGGCTGCTCTTTGCTGCGGCTGCTCAGCAGGGGTGAGCTCAGGCTGGAGCGAACAGACAAAAATGCCAAAAGAAATTGTGAGTGCTTTGTTTTTCCTGGGGAGCTTGATTGGGCTGAAACGGGTGGCTGAGAGCACCTTGCTGTGCTTGCTGCCTTTTGCCTGCTTTATTTAATAGTCAGCCTAACTGAGCCCTCTCCAGCCAAAAAGCAAAGCTGCCTGGGTGTCGTTGCCAGCCAGGTGCACGCAGCAGCACGTGGGGAGCTCGGAGGCGTGTGTGGGTGTGCAGAGCTGTGAGTGCATTTGTGGCGCTGGGGTTCTTCCTGTTCCCAGCCACGTCTCCCGCCCCAGGTTTCTTTCACCTCGAGAGTTGTGCTTTGAACCCCGTTGGCTGGCGACATGGTGGCTGGAGGGGCAGCAAGCCGAGCCTGAGACCCGCACAGTTGGCACCTCCTGGTTGGGAAAGGTCCTAAATGCTCTGCTCCTCCTGGGGCCAGACCGCGGCCATGGCTTGATTCGTTGTCGTGCGGGAAAAAGCCGGTGTCTTTGGGGTCTGATACTCCCCTGTGCAGATGTGTCTTTGCATCTCATCTGGAAGGTTGGATTTACCCTGGAATAAACTGGATGCAACCCCAGATTGGTTCTGCTGGAAGAGCAATGATCATCAAAGTCCCTTTAATTCTCAATTAGTGTGTCTGCCCAAGGCTTTAAAATTGGTTAGATAAACCGCATTAAAAGTTAAATCTGAATTAACCTTTCCTTGCATAGGTGACCCCCTTGGAGCCCTGACTGCAGCAAAGCAGGGCTGGGTGCAGAGCATAGAGTTGCCGTTGGGGCAGCCCCTTTCTGGGGCCAAAGCGGGTGCTGTGGGGCGCACTCCCCTTGTGGGACGCCCATTGCAGCAGGGCTGCACCTCTTTGCATGGCTCAGCCCTGCCGTGAGCTGACCCTTGGCACAGGGCTGCCGTGCTGGGGTATTTTTAGAGAAGATAAGAGCAATGGCAGGAGAGAGGGCTCCGTTCCAGGGAGCTCTGACTCTTTAATTATGTTTTTGGTCTAGAAAATTATATGGTTCCTAGAGCGTAAATAGAGAACGTATGGAAGGTAATTGCACCTCCGGGTGCAGATTAGCTGGTAGCAGGGAGAGGCTGTGTGGAGGCCGGGATCAGAGGGAAGAGCTGGGCAGGGGGAGAGGGAGAAACCGGCTGCTGGGGGCTGCCTGGCTTTGCCCTGCTGCAGGGCGGCTGCACCCTGCTCGCCCCGGGCTCCTCGTGCCCCCATCCTCTCCATGGTGCTTACGGGGGACCCCAGTCCCATAAAGGTGAGGACCAGTCCCTTGAGCCACCCCACTGCTGTTGGTCCCTGCGTTTTGGGAGGCAGTTTCCTTCAAACCTCGGGGTACCTCGTCGGGGCCTCTCTGGGAACAAAGGCTGGTCCAGGTTTGGCTCCATAGGCTGGAAAGAAATTAAACCATGTTTTCATGCTTGTGCCTTCCACCTTGCTCAGCAGCGGTGTACATGTGTGGAGAGAACCTTGATTTTCTCTGCATTTTCTTTTTCTTCAGAGCAGCCCTGATTTCAGATGTGTAATCCAGAAGTGCACGGGTGTAACCCAGTATAGGGTATGGGGCTTGGCCTGCATCTCTCGCTGCTGCGTGCTGCCAAAAAAGATGCTCTCTTTCTGCAGCAGAAAGGGCAAAAGCAGGAGTTTTTTCTTTCGAATGACTGCTTTATATGGACAAGCTTAATTTTTGGTGCGTCCTTTTCCTTTAAAGAATGCATTGAATTAAAAAAAACACCCAAAGCTTTGCGTTGGTGGCAGTGATTTTCTGCGTGGTTCCCTCTCCCTTCCCTCCTTCCATGGAGCGCTAGCAATTTGGACGGAGGATCCTGCAAACAAAGAGAAGGGTGTGAGCTTGGGCTGCCGCCGCGCAAGCCCAGGAGGACGGTGAAGGGCAGCGCTTTGAATCCGCCGGGTGCTGCTGAGCGTGACTGGTCTCGCAGAGCTACGAGGAGCCGAAACCTTCTTCAGGTGCAGAAATGTGAGCAGGGACGTGGGTAACCCTGTCCCCGCATTTGCACGGTTCCCTGCTAGTAGAGACAAGGAGGTTTCTCCAGGTGGGACCTCATTGTCCAGGCATCTCCCACCCCATCCCTGGAATCCTGATGCTCTTGGGATCTAGAGCTTGCATTTGGGGCGAGTCCAGCAAACTTTTTGCTTGAGAGGAAAATCAAAGGTCTTGCTGATGGGAGGAAAAGCCTGGCTGCTGGTGCTGGGAGATAGGAAAGGGACTCTGGAGAAAACAACTGGGATCGGATAAGGAAATTTGGGCTTCGATCTCAAATCCTTCTCCAGCTGCAGTTTGTGAAGCAGTTTTGCAGAGCCTTCCCCCAGCCTCCCTCCTCCGGTTTAACCCTCCACCTGGCCAAGTGCTGGAGATGTGGGATTTTCCCCCCCCTTCTTCCTCACAGTTCCCAGTATAAATACATGGAGCAAAGCCGCCAGCTCTGTTTATTGAACACAAATAAAAGATAAAATAGTGGAAAACTAATTTTTTCATGCTCATTGGTGGGAAAGATTAAAATTATGCAAATCCTCGGCAGCGAGCTTGGTGCAGAGATAAGGGGATGTTCAAGTCGGCTGGCTGCCTGCTAATTCACTCATTGAAAAAGAAATGAGCAGGAAAGCTGTGATCAGCGTCACCGGCCCCTCATGGCGCTCATGGGGCTGGGATTTCTTTGCTGTGCTGGGAGGAAGCTGAACAAAGGAAACCTTTTTTTTGGAGGAGTGCAGGATCCATGCCGAGATGCTCACCCTGAAATCACGTGTGTGCCAAGTGCTGGCCACGATTGCTGCCTGATGAGCTCTGGGATACAGCACCTCGACCTTGTCCAGGGCGTTTCTGCCAACCTCCAGCCAGTTTGCAATGACCTGAAAACCGCTGAAAATGGGTTTTATTTCCCCTAGCATGATGATTCTGGGGTGAATCAGGTGAAATCTGCCACCATGATCCCTGCATTGGATGCCACAAGCAGAGCAAGGCTGGGAGTTGAGCGGGAAACCACCAAAGACAAGCAATGCTGGTGCTCGGTGCTTTCTGCTGCACCGGTGTGGCTCTTCGGGGGCAGCAAGAGGCGAAGTGGGGTTCAGCAGGAGGTTCACTAACCCAATACGAGGGTTGTGCGAGGCAGGGGATGGGCAGGTCTGTGCTGTGCGCTGGGTCTGGACTTTACCCCACAATCCCAGCGCTGCCATTGGTGAGACGGTGCCCATTTCTCCCCCAGAGATGCCCGCTTTGTAGTGGAAAACAAGTCTTGAAATTCCCTGTATGGGCACATTAATTAATTTTTGCAAAACAACAGTGCTGTGGGGGTTTTCCCAGGATGAAAGGCCTGTGTGTGTGTCCGTGAAGGATCAGGGTATGTGCAGATGTGTTTGCGGTCAGGAGAAAGCGAGTGTGAAGCAGCATCCCATCGCCCCCGTGACTCCGGCTGTCTGACTCAGCCCCACACTTCAGCCGAAGGAAATATTTAACTCCTTTAGACCAAACTGAGCCTGTAATGCTGGAGAGCATTAGCTGACCACCTTTTCCCTCCCGGCGAGACATTAGGGCAAATAGTGGGTCTGTGCTCGCTGTGCCGCATGCTTTTCCCGGTGCAGGCTGCTCGGCTGTCCGGCCCGTGCATTTATTTCTTGAAATCTCTCAAGACGATGCCAGTGTGTGATGCCCAGCACGGGGGAGACCGGTACCCCTGGGAAGCCAAAACTCTGCAGAGCAGCTCAAACTGCCGACTGTGCAAAGGCACCCATAAAATGATGACGGCTGCTCATCGTGCTGGGAGAGGGACCCGGTGCCAGCGTATGTTTTTGGAAGGGTTTGTCTGACTTCCTGTCAAATCAATATTTATTCACAAATCTATTTGTTTGCTTTTGTCACTGAAAACTCTTGGGTTGTTTTTTTTGTGTGTGTGTTGTTTTGTTCCCCTTGTGTATTTTTGGCTGCACAGCGCTGGCGAGAGGGGCTGCTACAGCTTTTGCTGGCTCCAGTCGTTCCAGCTGCTTCTCCTAACCCATGGTTTTGAGCCTCTTTTGTAAGGAGGGACTCGGCTGGCAGCTCTCCTCCGGCTGGGCACGTCCTCCTCCTGCTCCCCCCGTGCGCCCTTGGGCAGGAGGTGACAGTGCTGCTGGGGTTGGAAGGGGTTGACCTTCACAAACGTGGATGGCTGTTTTCCATGACTGTGTTACGGATCGCAGCGGATGAGGAGTGCGGAAGAGATCAGCTGGCCCCCAAAATGCAGTGACAATATTGGTGCTGGCCCTGGACCTGCGCGTTTGGTTTTCCTTCATCTCCTTAGCCGTAGCCAAAGCCGTTGCTGGTTTATGGGCACGATGGGAGCGTGCTGGACACCCCTGCATCCACGTGAGCTCACCAGTTGCAGGAGCTGCCTGGGTCGCTCTCCCCCTTTTCTCTGCCTCCATCCCCTGACTCATTCCTGACTGCCTGAGCCTGTCCTACCAGTGTTTATTTTCCTCCCAACCCATGCTCTCACTTTCTTGCTGGTTTATTTGCACTACCGTAGTGTTCAGTGTAGGGACAGGGACCGTGGATGTAGCACCTCTCTTTTGCTTCCAGCTGGCGCGGGTTCAGCTGTTTGCAGCGCTCTTTACACCTGCTAAACGCTGCGTCTGATGGAGATGGTGCCGTGATGGAGGCACAGCCCTGGGCCGGGGGCTGGAGCTGCAGGTGGAATAAAAAAGGGGATTTTTTGCAGCCGGCCGAGAACCTGGGGTGCTCCAGAGCACCTCGGGCATGGGCAGAGCATTGCCTCTTCCTGGGGTTGTCTGCAGAGCCCCGTAGCTGGAATATTATTTATCTCCCCCTAGCCAAATCACGCAAAGCTAAATTGAGCTGTGGCAGGCAAAAGTGTGAAGCGTATTATTAGGAACAGGGAGCTCTTGTTCCACAGCTGCTGCTGCTGGTTGGTAATTAATGTTTGAGGAATTGCAGATCTTCATTAGGAGAACAATTAGATTAACGAGAGAACCCGAGCTGAGGCTGTAGTGGGAAAGGGCTGGGGGGAGGCTTTAAAAACAAAATAAAGTCCCGCCCTGGCACCCTGCCTTGCTGCTCCAGAGATGTGCGGATGCTCTTGGAGGTGTGCCGGGAGGGGACCGGTCCTTTGTGCCCGAGCAGTGACAGGCACTAACGGACTCGTGTGGGGGACACACGTGTGGGGGGGGGAATGATCATTATGGACAGGAAAGAAGCAATCTATGATCGTTATAAATGTTTTAAGGCAGCCCAGTACCCATCGTTCGGCCGCAACACCAGGTTATTAGCAGAGAGAGCATTGGGCAAAGGCTGCTCAGGGCTTAGCAAGGTCCTGGGCTTGCATCGTTAAAAGCTTTAATTGGTGTCCTTGTTGCTGGAAACACTGACCCCTCCGAGGCAAGAGCCACCCTGGCCACGGGGTATTGCCTTCGGGGCTGGGCTTTAATTCAGGCCAATGAACAGGCCTGAAGTTGAGAAATTTAAGATGCTTCTTAACGCTTCTTTCCCCGCAAGAGGTTTTTGGGGTTCCTGCCACCCCTTATTTTCCTCCCCAGGGGCTAGCACTTGGCAGCGGGTTTGCCCTCGTGGTCGACGTAAGGTGCTGCACAATGGCTGATGAGCGGGATGCAGCAGGAATTCGCTCAGGATAAACGAACTGTTCAGAGGTTGTAAAATCATAGGAAGTAACAACAGAAGGGAGGTTGGGAGGTCACTTGGTCCCTCTCGCTGGCTCAAGGCAGCATCGCACATTTGGAAGCCGTTTGAGACAGATGCAAGCCTGGCCTTCTTAAAAACCTGCAGGGATGGTGTTCCCGTCCCTGGGCCGTGCTGCCTGGCTGCGGCCCCGCTGCCGGCTCAGCCCCACGCGGCCTCTCCCGCGGGGCACCGGGGATGTCCTCCCTGCTCGGAAATGCTCCTTGTGGTCCCTCTGGACCAGCCACACCATCCCCTGCTTCTGGTGAAAGGGAGAGGAAGGGGGATTCTCACCTCCTCTTGTTTTAGGAGGTTTGAGCACAAGAAACTCTATTTTCCTGCAAGGTGGAACCCCTGAGCAGTGCAGAGCTGGGGTGGGGGAGGCTGTGGGTTGGCTCCCGAAAGCAGAGAGTGTGGAGGCTCGGGGGGGTCATAAAACCCGAGCATGTTGCAGAAGGGGCTCAGCTCTGTTTCGCCTGTTACCGCTCCCCTTGCACGAGTAGAAAGCGGAAAGTTTTGCATTTCAGGGGACGGCAGATTTCTCCCTTCGGTAATTGATGGGGACAGAAAAAGTTGCATTTGCCGGCAACTCCAGATGGTGCAGCGAGAATAAAAGCATTTTCTGCAATATGGTGGCTTCTGTGCGTCCAAAGGAGAGATTTGTTGTTGGACCCGTTCCTGTTGGCTCAGTGCCTCCGAAGATGGACAAGTCATTACCGAGCGCTCTCGCTGGCTGAGTGGGCAGAGGGGTCGTGGGCTCTGGAAAGCTTCCTACAGCTGCACTCATCAAGAGTGAAAGAATCTACTTTTATGAGGCAGTGCTCTTTTTGCCCTGCTGAAAATGGAGGACAAAAAGCATCCTTCTCCCTGGCCAGGCTTAGCCCGTTGCATGCTGATGGTCTTCACCTGCAGAGTAAATATTATTGCATGTTTAATTCATTGCCCACCTCTCCCGGGGGGTGTGCGTGCATGTGCATATGTGGTGTTGGGCATTACAAAAACATTGTCGTGAATGCTCAGCCAGCCCTACTCAGAAAAATCTCTTTGCCTCATCTTTGTGATGATTGACTGGTAACAAAGACACCTAGATGATCTCACCAGCTTGTCAAAAAAAACCCCTCATGGTGGTTTAAAGTAAAATATAAAATGACATGTTTACCAGGTGGAGACTTTTTCAATCCTGGGTAACAGGTAGGTTCTCCAGGGTCCTCTCACAAGGTCCTTTCCTACAGCCTACTGTAGAAGGGATATTATCAATCTCCGAATGCTTATAAATGTTTTAAGCCGCCTCTGATGCCTCCCTGGTGTGGACAGGCTGCATGTGGGTTGCTTTATCTTAACCAATGGAATGCAGCTACCTCTGGGGTGGGAGGTCTGTTAGCCCGGCAGGACCGTGTTGCTACAGCTGCTCAGAGCAGAAAGGGAGGAAAATCATATTTAATAGAAGTAACCCAGCAGGGCAAGATCGGGCTGTCAGGCAGGAGCTGGAGTATCACGAGGATGATGTTACTCCCAATTTCTGCTTATTTAGCAGCCTCTTAATTTTGCATCTCATATGGAAGATGAAAATTGCAGCAAAGCCCTGCCTGGCTGAGCTGCTCTGCTCAGAAGTGGTCCTGGCTTGCACTGCTCGGGCATTGCTGCATGCTGGTGTGTTTTGTGGGGCCTCATTCAATGCGTTAAGGTAACTCCTGGAGGCACCCACCAGAGCTGGGGCTCTCCACGAAGATGTGACAAGAGCCAAAGGCTTCCCTAGACAGACAGGCCAGAATTAAATCGGAGGCAAAGCAAGCACGGAGCGTGGATGCAGCTTCCTAGCCCTGTTGCTGACCTTGAGCACTGCAGCCTAAGACTGTCCAGTCTGCTCTGGTGTCTGCTGATCTGCAGGGCTCCACCAGCCCAAGCAGTAACCTAGCATCCTCCCAGCTTAGCTCTTAAATTCAGATGAGATCATGGCAGCGAAGGATGGATGGGGTTTTTTTTTCTTTCTCTCCTCCTTTCTTAATCTCCCCTGGCTGGTGGGTTTGAGACACAGGATTCCTGCCAGAGCAAGGGAAGGGATTTGCTCGTCTTCTGTCTTGCAAGCTCAAAACAAAATCCTCTTTGTGGAGTTTAACCCGCTGTGTTGGCTGGCGAGGCTGGAGTGCCTGGCAAGGAGATGGTGTGGGGAGAGATACTGAAGGAAAAGGCAGGTTGAACTGGAGAGAGGGGAGGGCTGGGAACGCCATCCCTGTGCCCGAGGGCTGCGCTCTGCCTTTGTGTTGGTCTTGATTGCAGCATGCTTGATCCTGGGGAGGAAAAAACACCTGCAGAGGCGTTGATGGGCTGCGGCCCTGAGCCGCGCTGCCCTGTGTGCTGGCTGGCGGCAGGTCCCCACGGCGTGGTGAAGCGTCCCCGGTGCACGATGAGCATCCTCCCGTGCAGGGCTCCAGAGCAGGCTGCCGCAGAACCCGGGGAAGACAGCACTTACTAATAACCTTGATTAGCTTTACTTGCTGGTCACTAATCAGCAAGATGCAAGCCGTGGCAGTGAAGCCGGCTCTGTAGTATGGACCAAGAAAGAGGAGCCACTCTATCCTTCCTGCGGCTCGGGATCCCCGTCCTCGCTTGCTGGGGGATTTGCTGGTGCGGTTGGGCTGTGCGGAGCGCAGAGCAGCTGGACTCACCCTCCTGTTTCCACTTCTAACCCTTCTCACTGAAGCATGACCGTAGCTTTTTTTATGGGGTATGAAGAAACAAAACAGATCATCAGCTGCACTGTTGCCGCAATTATTTTCATTTACCACCAAATAGTAATTAGGCTAAACTTTGTGTGTTAGCTTCACTACTTTTATTTCCTCTCATTTGTTTTTTTCTGATAAGCGGAGTGTATCCGGGCCTGCGGCCACTCCTGCGCCATCTCCCAGCCTGGCTACCCAGGGGTGTGCAGACAAGAGTGGCCATGTCGTGTACAGGCCATAGAAGGAAATGTATTTCTTTCCTTTTTTTGTTTCCCAAGGCTTTTGGCTTGCTTGTATGTGGGCTTGAGCTGTTCCAACCTCTGGGGTTTAATTGCCTCTTCCTGAATGAGAAAGCAAGGGCAGTCCCTCTGCATCTCTTGGCCATGGAAGACCCTAAAAATGATAAGCAGGGGCTTAAATTTTCCTCTGTGTCAGTGTAAATCCAGACCAGCTCCATGTTATCAGCAGGAGCCTCTCCGGGTTCAGTGGGGTGTGACGGAGCGGTGTCCTTGCCTGGGTCTGTAGTGGAAACTGAAATTCCCCAGGGTGTTGTGTTGGGAGTGAGTTTTGTTGTTGGGTTTTGGCCTGTAGCGTGTGTTCTCTGGTTTGGGGATTTTGGAGAGTATTTCTGTCGTAGCTCATAGTACTGGAGACTCTGTCTACATGGGAGGAAAAAAAAAAAGGAGTGATGCAAAATCTGGATGAGGCGGGGGGTGTTAGTGCTCCCATCCCTGGGGCAATGCTGGTGGCAGAGGGGTGCCTGCACTGGGTGCTGAGCTCCCGTGGGCGCACCAGGAGGGTCCCACCACTGCCCTCCCGCAGGGCCCATCGAGCTGCCTGGGTGCTCGGCATTGGGTTCAGTGGAGAGCTCGGAGGAGCCGGAGCACTGATGAAGATAACAAATGGAGGTGATCAATCAGCAGTTGCCTGTAATGAGAAGGTCGTTCTTGCGAGAGGGCTGGTGACATCCTACACCAGTCCAGTGCCCTGAGCTGGAACTGATAAAGTATCGCTATCTTCCTAATTTTTTTTTTTTTTATTTTTTTTTTATTTTTGATCTCTTTTCTGTCTTCTGCTTGGGCCAAGGGTTGGTGAAGGATGCTTTGCTTGGACACAAACTCATAGCAGCAATAGATGGGCAGGTTGCATCGCTCGATCGCAGTCCTGCCCCAGAGCAATGGACCTCCCGGATGCTCCTGGCCCAGCTGGGGCTGGGAACCCACTGGTTAGACTCAGGGGAGGGTTTGCACAAGACTCTTCGGTAACAGCCACCTATTTTGGGAGAAAGCAGATTAAGTTGCCCTCAAAGGTCAGCAGAAAACTGTGTAGGAGCTTCTCCTCAGCAGCCCAGCTGTCTCCAGTGAGGAGCGGTTTTGTCAGCCCCAGGATCGGGGTTTGACCCCTCTGCTTGCGCAGGGTTTTGGGGGTGAAGGAGGCGGCTGTTGCTCTGTCCTGCTGCTAACAGCAAAGTGAGTCCCTGTGCAGACCTGGTGGATGGGGCAAGTGGTTTGGAGGGTGGAGGGTCTTGAAATACACAGCAGCATCCAAGTTGCTGTTCCCGAGAAGGGAACAGTAAGCCAAAGCTGGAGGGATTAGTGTGCTCCAGAGGGACAGATGCCATCTGGATGGGCTCTTCCCAGTACAGGGCCTCTTCGTGCCGTGCTGCAAGTCAGAAAAGCACTGGTTCCTCATTGTTCTGTGTTTTTCTCATGTGTTCATAGTTTGACACACACACAGATGTGAGGTCGGGAAGTCTTTCCTCTCCAGGAAGGTGGAGCACTGATCTGAACTGTCATTTGATCTGGGGTGGAAAAATGTTTTTTCTTAGCTCAGACTCCAGACAAGAGAAGAGCTGTTGCTGGTGGTGGGCTGTGGTTTGGTTAGGCTCTTTGTTGAGGTTTTTTTCTTTTTTTTTTTCTTTTTTCCTCTGCTTTGTTTGAGTAGTGCTTGATATCTCCGATTTGGGAAAGGTCTGATGATGATGATACGGCTGCGTTGCCCAGGTCGGAGAAGGGATAGCTGTGATGGGGAGAGGTGTTAGCGCTCCTGCCAGCGCAGGAATTTTGGAGCAAGGACTTGTGTAAGGGACACAAGCCTGCAGGTTGCTATTGACCAACATGACTGTAAATGATCTATATGCAGGAACTGCAGCCTGGTGCATTTGCTGTAGGTCAGAGGTGGTCATATATCCCTTTTCTTCAGATTTGTTCAGGAATCTGTACCTGCTGAAAACATCTGGGCCAAAGAAAAAAGATTTTGGTATTTTTTTAAAATCATATGTCATCTTACTTGGCGACGTGCCTCGTGTCCCAAAGGCCAAAGCGATTTGGTGCTGGTTGTGTGCTCCTCTGCTGCCCTGCGTTTTCCACCAATCTTGAGCACGTTGCAGTAACCTGGCGTCACCCGTCTGCCCGGCTCCCAGGCTTGGTGTGCGGGTGCTCTGGGAGGGGGATGTTGGTGATTTTCTCTTCAGCATTATTTTCTCGCAGAAGATCATGTTTATTCCCCTTGCGGAGGCTGGCTGGTGCACTGTGCTGAGGATGCTGTGAGATGAGGCTGACGGACGATTATTTACCCAGTGCTGTCGGCGTGCACGTGGCGAGCGCGGAGACGAGATGCAGTCTGTGCCCCAAGGAACTCCCAGTCTGTCAGGCAGCTAAGATGGGGCTAATGATGAATGACTTCTTAAATAAATAAATAAAGCTCAAAGGCCTGAAAAAAGAAATGCAAAGTATTACCCTGAACCACAAGGAAATGTAGTTGTCGACGATTGCTGATGCTGTCAGGCACTCAGCAGAGATCTGCGATGGCTTGTTGGTAAATGCTGAAGGATGGTGCGTGTTTGCCTGCGAGCAAGGGGAAGGGGATGGGGCAGAGGGGAGGGTGGTCCTGGGTCAGATTCTTCCCTGCCTCGCGCCTTTGTGCATCCCGGAGGACAGCCCAGCTCCTGCCCTGCGTGCACAGAGACAGGGGACAAGCCACATCTTCAGCCTAGCTCTGTGGTGGGCCCAGGAGGATGCTCCTGGGATTTCTGGTCACTCCAGCATTGCCTCCCTCTCGCTGGTGGTGCTGTGGTGCTTTTTACTGGCACAGGGCTTTTGCTCTGCCTTCACTGTGGCAGGGTGGTCCTTTGGGGTCCTTCGGAGTCCTCCCCGGGCTGCGGACACAGCACCCCATGACGTGGGCGTCCTTGGGCTTAACAGGGGTGTAGCCTGGCCAGGGGAGCTGTGCTTTCTCCTCATCGTCCCCTCGCTGCTGGCCATGTCCCCCCTGCCCCTGTCCGTGCTGCACTGCACCTGCTGAACACTTCCCAGCCGCTGCAGATACATCACCGCTTGTCAGAGCTGTCACTGCGGGGAACGTGGTGGGGGGAAATTAATTTCTCCTGACGATTCGAACCAAACTCAGAGCTCTCCTGTCTCATTTCTCCTGTAGTGACCACGGCTTAACCCTCGCCGTGCCATCGTGCCCCTCTGGGCAGGGAGTTGCATCTCTTGCAACACCCCAAAAAGCCCCTCGTGCCTATTGCCTGGGGACAGTGCTGGGCGCTTTGCATGTGTGGAAGGACCAGAAATGCCACAGGAAGAAAGAAAAAGTGTGTGTGTGTGTGTGTGCATGCGTGTGAACGCAGTGAGAGGCACTATGACTTCGTGCTCAGAGCGCTGTCTTAGTGTGCAGTTTCTTCTGGTTTCCCACATTGTAAAAAGGGATAATGCTGTCATATTAAAGCACTTGGAGATCTGGGGATGAAAAGCAGCGTATAGGACCGTGACAGTCCTGATCAAAGCTCTTTTTTCTCCATCTGTGTTTGTTTCCCCATGGAAGATAATACTCTGCCTCTTTCTTGTAAATATTTTTTTTAAGATCTAAGTAATTCCCTGATAGATAAACAGTCATGCTTAACTCTGAAGGATCTCGACTGGCTGCTCTAACTGTGTTTGCCAAGACCATGCCCTGTGTTTTGAAGTGGATAGAGGAGAAGCTGTGTCCAGGAGCTTCAGAGGGGAAGCGGCTGACTTGGAAATACTCCCACACCTCATTTTTCGGGCAGGATCACATGTCTTTTGAGATCAATTCTTTCTGCACAGCCCGTGGAGCTGGGCACCTAAAGCCACCAGCTAGTCTTAAGGTGAGCTTTGCTGGTGGATGGGGATCGTGTTCATTTTATTAAGATGTATCACACTGTGGAGAAGGTGGGAGACAGGAGCACGTGCCCCGGCAGAGACTGGTCCCCTGAACAGCAACAGGCTCCTGCATCTCTGGGGTGTCTTTGCTGAGATGGAGTGGCCCAGAAGGCAAAGTCATTTTGGGGGCTTTGCTGGCCTGATGACTGTGATTCAGCAGGTGCAGGGGGGTCTGCAGAGCATTTGGGGTCTCCCTGTTGCGGGGGAAGGATGTGCACAACTCCGGCACTGGGTCTCGCTGGGACTTTGAGCATTTTGCTTTTGTGGCTGGCAGGTTTGTATTCTTTTTTTCTCCCCTGAGCTAACAGCAGGGCTGTTGTGTGCAGAACTGGGTCTCTGAGTGAGCTTCCTCAGGGGCTCTCCTGTCTCTAACCCAGATTTGAGGTCAAGTGGCTGCTTTTCGAGCAGAGGCATCAGCAGCATCTCCTTCTCTGCCCTGACACTGGCTTTCAGGTGCCTGATGGGGAGCTACGATGGCTGCGGTCTGTCCCCCCATTACATTTGGTTTAGCTGGTCTGCCAGTTAGTGGGTGCGGAGAGGGAAACGAGTGTCAGAAACATATACTTTGAAGCTCATGTCTTCATGGTCCATTTCCCCAGGAAAAGGGGGTAATATATGGCAGCAAAGCAACCTGAATGTGGAGAGATGGGCCACGTGGCCTTCCAGGGCCAGACAGCACTGCGTGTTGGCATCTCCTTGCTTCCCAGCACCCACGGGGCAGGTCCTACGGTGGGGTCCTGGGCCAGATCCCAGCAGGCAGCTGCCCACATTGCACGAGCCACCAGTGCTGGCATCCTGTCCCAGCCCTGGTGGGCTTGGGTTTGCCGAGGGCAGGGTGTTGGATAGGAGCGGGATAAAAATGTGGGGTGGTGAATTTAAATTTCATCTCTCCCCTCCCCAGGGGAGGTGACAAATGAGTTAGTGGTTGTGCTAAAAGCTTTTCTTTCTTTCTTTAAAGAGGTTGCTGGGAGGAAATGAAGTGACCCACTGACCTTTGTTAATACGCAGCACAAACTAAGCCGGTGCTGCTGGAAGGGAGAGAGACCTCAGTGCAGCCCTCTGCCTGCAAGGTGTTTGCTTCGATTGATATGTCTAATGGGAGTAATTCTCCCACAGCAGCTACTGAAAATGAAGATGTTTAATCATCCGCTAGATCTATGTGGAACCTTTTGCAGAGAATTTCTTTAAAATCGCCCTTCTCCTTTTCACATGGTGAAAAGAGAAGCCCAAATGCTTTTTTGGGAAATTTTTCCAAGTTGTTATTTTCTAATGAATCTGAAATGATGGCATGATCCCTCCCTCCTGGATTTTTTTTTTTTAAATGCAGAGCAAACATTTCAATCGCCGGCTCCATGGGGGCTCAGTGATAGCAGCATATAGCAAAATGCCTGCATAGCTCTGACCCATCCCGATGTCTGTAACTGTACAGACGCTTGTTTTTAGCAGCATTTCCCACAGGCTCCCTCTTTAAGCAGCGGGGACCAAGCTAGCCAAACTGGTGTGTAAAGCCCCCTCTCCTATATCCCTCGGATACTCAAAGTAGCTTAAGGGAGTTAGGTGTCCAGCGCCCTCTGAAATGGGAGTTACTGGGAGGAAAATCTTCAAAAGCATCTTAGCGGCTTAGGTTAAGTCCCTTTGACTCTCAATGGAACTTAAGCTCTTAAGAAATGTAGGTGCTTCTGAGCATTTTACCCTTTGTGCCTAGCACCCTTGGGTCCCTGGAGATCCCTAGCTCAGTACTGGCTGGAGGAGCCGCAACGCAAGGGTGCTTCTTGCAAACACTTCTCAGTTGTACTATTTTTAATAATACTCTTCAAGACCCTGTGCTCTGCGCTTACAAGATGCACACATGTACATACTTAGAGCTAGAGATCAGGCAGTGCACCAGAACGAGTGCCTTACAGGAGCTCTTTTACTGTAAGAATTAATCTTATTCCTGCAGTGTGACCGTATCTAGCACAAATCTGACCCTGCTGGGGTCCATGGCTTCACTTAATTGCATTCTTTAGCAAGGATTGAGGTCTATTAGGTGGTTTGCTTGTGTTGCAGGAGATCCTGTGCCAGAGAATTTAGTGAGGGTTTGCAGGTCCATGGAGCAGCGCAGGAAAACTGCCATTATGTTTACTTGTATGGTGCTGGGAACTTGGCTGGGTGCTCAGCAGACAGGCAGGAGGAGTGATGCAAACCTGCTTCAAAGAGCATAGACAAGGTAAGCTGTGCTCATGCAGAGGAGGGGAGGGGATGGGTGATGAAACCCTTGTGATTTGAGCATTCATCAAAGCAATTCCCACTTGAATTCAGCACTGCCAAGGAGGGCAGGAGAGCCTTGTTGCGTGGTAGCTGGGTTTCCAAATGTTGCGTGTTCTGCATTGTAGGCAGGAGTCGTGCAGTGGATAAGAGTCTGTTTCCAGTCTCCCTCTTGCCAGGGTGCTACCAGGAAAGCAGAGCAGACTCCTGTCCCAGTCTCTCCCTGATATCCGCAGGGGAACCAGGTGGGTGCACGTCTTGCTGTCCTGAAACCCTGTGTCCAGGGGGAGACAGCCAGTGACGTACCTGCTCTGAAGGATGAGTTGTTGGATTGAAGTTGACGTGTCCTAATATTTCTGCCAGCACTTTCTGTCTCCATCAAGGGCTCGGGAAGCACATTAGCACCAGAGCGGAAGTGTCACCCTCTGGCATCTCCTTCTCTAATCTTGGAGCTGTTGCTATATCCCCTTACCAGACCTTCTCTATCGGAGCCCATTGTGTGGCATGAAAAGCTGCGCTAGATGTGGGACCAGACCTTCTCTATCGGAGCCCATTGTGTGGCATGAAAAGCCATGCTAGATGTGGGAGAGCGGAGCTGCCAGGCCCCCCTCTTTGCAGGAGGTGGAACATTTTCCTGACATGCCTGCATTCAGCTCCATCATTGGGGGGCTTTGCAACCCTGCTGCGTAGGGCAGCACAGCCTCTGGGCTGCTCTGAGCCATGGAACGTTGCTGGTGCCGCATTTGGAGAGCAGACAGGGCTGAAGGAGATGTTTGGTGGCATTTACTGGGACTGTGAGGGGGGGATATTGCTCTGTTAAAGAATAACAAGAGTTTCTGAAATGCTGACTGAGCTAGCCCTTATGGTGGTTTTTTTAATATAGAGAACTAAAATGGTTGGGAGGATGCTTGCTCTCTCC
This sequence comes from Balearica regulorum gibbericeps, assembly GCF_011004875.1. Lineage (NCBI taxonomy): Eukaryota > Metazoa > Chordata > Aves > Gruiformes > Gruidae > Balearica > Balearica regulorum. The sequence goes on along the minus strand of NC_046209.1, from coordinate 3,436,798 downwards.
ACCTCCTGCCCTCCCCACCTCCAGCCTCACTGGTGGGAACCAGGAGCTGCATGACTGAAGCAGGGAGAAGGGAGAGCCAACGAACAGCAGCTCAGTTCCATTTGTTGTGCTGGCATTGATACTGCATCCCGAGTTTAATTAACAGTTACCATTGCAGCTATTCATAATGTTCCCAGTCTCTGCTCACCTCTGACAACAACAAAAGAAACCCCAACACGTTGTTCTGTGCCCTGGAACCCTGCGAACCCCCCGTTAAGTCTGGCTGGAGCCTCTGTGTGTTTCTCTAAGTGTGTCTAGAATAAACATTTGAAGAGATTCCCAGTGATATAATCCAGATTTTTTTCTCTTTTTTGTGAGAGTACCAGTATTTATGCTCAGTTTTCACAAGCCAGCACTGAAGCACAATGGATCTAGACTAGCACAGAGCACACAGCAGAAGCTTTGTAATCCTCAAAGTGCGAGTCCAAAGCTTCTCTCTGAAAAGTTGCTCTTTAGGGCTTGAGTACATATGGGGACTTCTTGTTTATCCTGGCTTTTCTTTTAATTCTGTACAGTTCAGCCTTGGAGAGTTAATGGGACAGAGAAAGATTAAAATGCCCCTTCACACTGCCTGTCCCGATGGTCTCATACCCTGATGTGTATCAGAAAGCTTAAGCAACCTCACTATCCCCTTAGTCCTTTTAAAGCCTTTGATCGCTGTACAGTATCTCCTACCTGGCTTTTCTCCAAAAGGTGATAAACCCCGGTTTTGATTTTTAATTGGGGTAACTGATAGCAGGAAGGAATCTATACAGATCTGAGAGCATCCTTCACACAACTGTGGCCTATTATCCTGGTGCTCAGAGTCTGTCTGATGGAGGAACCTCTTAGTCGCTGACCCTACGAGGAGGTTGTGGCTGTAGTTTTCACTCTATTTTCAGCCCCTCTGGGACAAAGCTCACCTCTATCACCGAAGGAAGCATTTACTAGTATTGACACACAGGACTGGGGTAGTTGCTAAGAATACAGCTCCCTTAATGCCATTCCAGCTTTGCAAAGGGATCAGGATAAAGCTGTAAGCAGGCAGCTCTGTTTGGAGCCAGGAGCTGTCTCCATGGAAATGTGCCGGCAGGGCAAGCGGAGTGGGCTGGTGCTGAGCTTGCTCTCCCCTGTCGCTGCCGTGCTAATACGCTGGTGCCGTCCTGCAGCCACGTTCTGCCACGTCCAGGGCAGAAGCGGTCAGGAGAAAATCTCTCCTTAGGAGGTTGCGTTTGCTTGCTGTGCCTTTTGGTCCATCAGGATCAATTACAGTACCCCCTACTCCAGGTTTTGTCTCTTCCAGTTTTGTTTTAGTTCAGTAACGCAGTTCCTCTGTGTGTTGCAGATGGGGAAACTGAGGCACTGAGCGGGGTAGGGACTCTCAGACAGGCAGAATAGCTGCTGTAATCCCAGCTGTGGTAAGAAGCCTGGGAGAATCGCCAGCGTGCATTGGCCTTGCAAGAGGGGCTCTGGGGCACCAACGCTGATTACAGGGCTGAGGTTCAGGCTTGCTGTGTTGGGGTGAGTGCTGCACAACACAGAGCCTGCCTGGGCAGGAAAGAAATCCCTCCCCAAACGCACAGATCCTCGGCAAACAAAAGGGGATGCAGGGGAGACATCTCCTGCTTCATCTTCCCTTCTGGGGGGATTTTTTTTCTTCCTTCATGGGTTTTTCATGTGTGAGGTTTCAGTTTTTCTTCACCCGCCCTGCGCTTTTGTGGAAAAATTGCCCTTTAAGAGGGTCCCTGGGCCCTGTCGGGTCAGATCCCTTCACACCTCATTGCTCGTGTGCTGCTCGGCCAGCGCTGCCTTTCTCCCGTGTTGGGGAGGGGAGAGAAGCCGATGGGTGTTAAACTTTAAACATGGGCTCTGCGCAGTTGGTGCCTCCTGATTACGCTTTCTCTTTCTTGCGCTGTTCCCTCCCTTTGCGTGAGTGCGTGCACGGAAATTCACCGTTACCTGCCGAGACAGGGAGGCTGGAGCAGGCTGGCCTCGTATCCCCACCAGTCCGTTTGGCCATGGAGCTGGCCAAGTCCTTGGTGGCTTTGAGGCGACGGGCTGCCTGGCCGCCCTGCAGGGATCGTGCACAGCAATTGCTTTCTCGGGACTCCGCTGCCTCTCTGGGCTCTGTTTGGCTGCCCCCTCTCTCTGCGATGTCGGCTGCCTTCCTTCCCCTCTCTAAGTGCATTTGTGCATCCGCAGGTGCTGACAACGCTGGGGAGACGCTGTGAGTCCTGCTGACCCGGAGCCTTCCTGGCTGGGGCTGAAGGCCGTTACAGAGGATGAGGATCCTTCCCAGCCCTGGGATGTCTTCGCTGGTCTCTTTCGTGAACCTCCTCTCCATGCTGCTGATAGGCTGTGTAGCCGAAAGTAAGTGACTCTGCTGTTCCCCTGCCCCTTTTTTTTTCACCCATGTTTCACCTCCCTTGGAGACAGACGGCAGGAACAGGCTCTAGTGCTTAGAGACAGCAAAAGTAACCCCCTCTCCTTTTTAGCGTTAAAGAATTGCTCAGTTGTGGCTGTAGCACAACTGTAAGCACGTGTCTTAATTTTCCAGCTTCTTTAGCTTTCCACCGGCGCTTTCCTGTTGTTCCCAGTCTGACCTTAGGGGGACATCATAGAGCAGTTGGGTCCTCGCAGCCTGCTTTGAATCTCAGGTTGCCCCCAAGACTGCTGGAGAGACAGGGAGGGAACTGCCGCACAACACTTGCCGGAGCCTTCTTCCCCTTCCTCTGGCCCCATCTCCACCCACCTCGCTCATATTGTCCTCTCCTTCTCTTGCCTTTCAGGCATCAGTCAGACACTAGTGACCGTTGTCATGTTTCTCACTGGGGCTGGATTCAAAACAGCATCCGAAGAAAGAGTATTATGTTTCTTCTTCTCCTGAGTGAACCAGTTCCAGTTCAACACAGTTTTTATCTTTGCTGCCTTTCAATTCTTGCTTTAAAAAATGAAAAGGGGAAGGAAAAAAAAAGAAAAAGTGAAAATCTTCAGTGACTTGAACGTAATGTTCCTTCGACATGAAGGCTGATCACTGGGGATCAGTAGGGAATAGACTCTTCCACGCTGATTGAATTATGACTTTTTTTCCTCCCCAGCAAAGCTGCTTGAAGCTGGTGAGAGGGCTGCTCTGGTCAGCGTAGCCCTTGACAGCTTTTAACGTAATCGCTTCGTTATCAGGGTTTATTAAGATGACGCGGTCACCAGGGATTGAATGGATCCTCGACCTTTTGTTGCTGGGAGATTTTTTTTGAACGGTGCTTTCTCTCTTCTTTGCAGTAGGTGAGTGGGGATATATTTGCCCTTGCCTCACTCCTGAGTTTTGTTTGGTTCACGCTTAGCCCCTCTTTGCAGGGAGGAATGTTCATGTGCAGAAAGATAATGTTTCCTTTTCTTCTTTTTCATTTAATAAGCCTGGGAAATGAGCTGGGCTCCGGGAGGTTCACTTTTTTGGTGTGTAGCTGTGGGTCAGTCTGTACCTCAGATGGTGCTGCTGATGTTCATAAAGACGTACTCAAGCTTCAGTTGGAGCTGCCTGTCTTGAGTAGCAGGAACAGTACGGGGCTTGGCAGCAAGGAACCTGGCACGAGCCTCTTGCCCAAGTATTTATCCAGGGTCCTACTTGGATGTTGCAGCCAATGCTCTTGTAGGTTCTTTATGAGCACCCAGGGTAGGTGGTTAAAGCTAGCCACTGTGTTTCCCTTGGGCTCAGGGTGGCCGTGTTGGCTTGTGAAAGGGGGCACTGGTGGTAGGTAGGCTGCTACCTGCATTGGCTCCTGCAAAAGCAGGAGACTGCAAGCAGAAATCTCTGTTCCTGGCTCTTTGTGCAGTAAAGTTGGGAGAGGAGGGAAACGCTTACAGTAGAAAATCCAGTACCGGGGCTCCAGGGTCCCATTCCTGCCACTGGAATGTTTGCTGTAACACTCCTGGCCAAATCCTTTGTCCTCTTGTTTTCAAAGCAAGCAGTGCAGCTTTGCAGCATGTTCCTGTGTGTGCAAGTGCCCCAGTTCATCTGCTGTGATGTGGGATCCATTTTGTCTTAAGTATACACCGAGCCCCGTGTCCTGTCTTCTGGGAGGGGGCACTCTGGAGAATCAGGGCTTCTCAAAATCATGGCTGTGCAACTTCAGTTTTTCTGTGGTTTTGGTTTTCCTGGGAAGAATTGAACATCTCGTTTGTCCCTGTCTTCTGTGGGGTGAGACTTGCTCAGAGATTCCAGCAGAGCTGGAAGATCCCACATGCTGTCTGACGGCTACAAGCGCTTTTGGTGGAAATGTGTCCTCAGGAAGGGCTGAAGCTGATCAGACTTGGACATAGAAGAGGTCACCAGTTGCGTGGCCAAAGCCCTGCTGAAATCTGTCACTGCTCAGCAGACACCTTGCTGCTAGCAGCCAAGTTTCTCTCTCCTGTAGTTCTGCAGTGTCCTTGGATCCTGAACTGTGAGGTTTTATGCTTTTTTTTCCTCATGTTGCTCACAGATGTACAAACAGCAACATTGCAGGACTCGGTGTCCGAGGCAGGGCTGCTCATAGCTGCTTGATGTGCAGATGAAGTTGGGCCAGGCATTGTCTCTTCTCCTAACCTGTAGAGCATGTCAGCATCTCCCTGCCCCATGGGCCCTTGGGGATACTCCCTGTTACATGCTAGTTGTTCGAATCGCTCTGCGGCTGTTGGGATCTGCCTGGTGATGATGAGCTGATAGCTCCTGATTTTGGAGGGGCTGCTGAATTCTGCCTGGAGAGTCCGTAGCATCCAAGCTGGTCTGCAGTGCTCCCCACTGAGGCATGCAAACAGCAAACAGCTTTGTCTGTCACAACTGCAGAAAGTGTGTGAGGAGCTGTCACTCTGTTCTGACAATGTCCTCTCCCATCAGATGCCCCTAGGCTCTGTCACACTGCCTCTCGCGTAATCCCTTGGCCAGCATCCATTTGGCTGGCGCTTGCCACGATGCTGACCCGATTTCCTGCCCTAATTCACCAGAGGGGCTGCCAAGGCCTTGCAGCCCCCGGGGTGAGCGATGCCGGGCAGTGCCGGGGTGGTGGTGCCCCTGCTGCGGTGGCAAGCCCACATCTCAGGTAGGAAACCCTCGGGACGCCAGCTCTCAGAGGGCATCGTCTTCCCAGCTTCGCCGGGGAATGGCTCCCCTTGCAGCAAGGCGTGGGGCTGAAAGCTTGAACTTGCCTCCTCTTCCAGCGCAGCACTGGAGGAGCTGCGGCCTCTGCAATCAAAGGACCATTAAAATACTTCCCTTGTTTCCTAGGCTAATTGATCTCAGTCAGTGATTTAAATCTTTCTATGGCAGGAACATTCTATTTAAAGGAAACTGCTATTTAAATTAAAAAACCAAAGCACCACACTGCTTTTTGCCTGCTGTTCTTCCTTGTGAAGCTGAAGAGGATAATAATTGAAAGGTATAAAGCAGACTTGTTTCTTCTCTTTTTCTTTGGTTGCATATGGACACTTTCTTTGTTTCTTCTGTATGGTCAAGGGCAGCCATGGAACTGGAAATTGCTAACTCCATGATTATTTTCAATGGCCTCTTATTAAATGGAACGTATTATCATTTTGTTAAGGATTCGGCTGGTTGTACGAGTAACGTTAATCGGCGTTACTGCAGTGAGTTGGGGAGGCCTTCCCCAGGAGCTGTGCCCTGATGTGCTGCACAGCCAGAGACAGGTCTCGTGCCCCTTAGAGCTGATAGGAGACTAGACAGCACAGACAGACAGATGAGATCTGGATACGGGTCCGGGGAGGGGAATAGTTCCCCAAATTGCTGACGTACCTGGGCACAGAACCAAGCCTTGCTGTTTCCCGGTCGTGCACCCAGCGCGAGTCATAAAATCTCTGCAGCAAGCATCTTAAAACATCTCATTTTGTGCATATGCAGAATGAGTCTCATCTCGCTGGCTGTAGCTGGACAGGATGTTTTCCTGCCTGTGCCGCGCAGAGTGCAGCTGCGTTTGGCTGGGGCTTAGGGCAGTGGTCAGGTACTCCTGCCCTCCTGTGCCACCCAAAGGAACAAAGTGCCCACTTTAAGTGCTCCTCAGTTGCAGATAAAAAGCCACTTACTGTATAGAAATGTGGTAATTTTTATAACTGAAATCAGCATGCTCGCTGTTTTCAAGTGGATTTTTCCCATTGATTAAACCTTTGCGTTTTACAATAGTGCTTTGCTAATTGGTACTTTGCATACACAGAAGGCTGGTGCGTGGCTCTCTCCGCCCCAGCAAAGATTTAATAGCAGATGCAGTAGTGCACATTACTTATTACTTAGGTTTCCTTCCTTTTATAAATCACGTTATAGAACGCTTACTAGCACACTCTGAAGTATTACCATAAATAATTAAATCTAAATTGCAATTGACAAAATAAAAGAATAAAGCCCCTTTTATGATGCATTACCCTGGCTTTCTTCCCTTTTAATTGCCCTTGCTCCATCGTTAATTTGCAGAGCACAGTAATTCATGCCAGGCGCATGTGTGCGGGGGTCTCTCGCGCTCCCTGAGCTGCAGTGCGTCCGTGGAGGCTGGCAGCAGATGGCAGCAAGGGTTGCACCGCACGTGCGGGGCTTGCGGAGAGTTTGGAAAACATGTGCAGTGGGTTGGGAGAGGAGCTTGCGTAGGTCCATATTCAGGCTGACAAAGTGGCGCTGCGTTTCAGGAGCCGGTGCAATGAAAAAAGGTGTGTGGGAACGTGTGTGCTTCATGCCACGAGGTGTAGGAGCTGGTGGCTGGCTGCACGGCTCCTCTCACTGAGGTGCAGATCACAGCGACTTACAGGTGTATCTGACTCCTCTCCTCCGCCTGGTCCCTCCCGTGCTTTTATCCACAGAGGATTAGCCTCCGCAGAAGAGCTCACACCTTTTAGCTCTGGAGGTCCTAGCTTTGATCTGTTGTTGGCCAAGACAGCAGTTGTCAGATAAGATGGTAATAAAAATCAAGGAGGCTCCATCTTAGGACTTGATAGACATGTTAAGATGACATCAGTGGGAAGTGAATGTTTCTCTGCTGTGGGAGAAAGCTGCTCTATTTGTGTTTGAGTCCAATTGGTGACAATGCAACAGCGCTGTCCCGAGCAAAGGAAGGTGTGGAAATGTGGTGAGGCTGAATTGCCCCACAAGCAATTCAGGTGCATGAGAGTGTACCTGCCGGGCGCTGAGGAGCCAGCGGTGCTGCGGAAAGGCTTTTTCGCCTTGGGGAGCGTGGGCTGGAGGCATAGCAGAAGTTGGGGGACATACAAGAGGTTGTGTGGTCAGTTGGTAGGTGGTGGAGTTTCTACATGGTGTTGCACTTAGTTCCTTCAGTGAGTAGGGCATAATGGTGTGCAAGAGGGGGCAGGCAGAGATCCCAGCTTCCCTCCCCTGGATCCACTTGCTGCTTGTGTTCCCTGTGCACCAGTTGCCTTTGTAGACAAGGAGACACCTTGCTGTCCTTGGTTCCGAATTGCCCTTTCCTTTGCCGCCTTCTTTGTCTGCCAGCTGCGCTCCAGCCTGCGGTTGCTGAGGGTTCTGGACTAGTTATTGTCCCATTCAAGGACACTGAATTAAGCTTCTGTGTCACCTTGTTTAAGTGTCTGATTAAATTAAACCTTGCCTGCCTGGATCGAGTGATGTATCTCTTTTTTTTCTCTTTTTTTTTTCTTTTTTTTCTTTTTTTCTTTTTTTTTCTTTTTTTTCTTTTTTTTTTCTTTTCTTTTTTTTCAATAACTTAAATTGGAAAGTTTGTGTCTTCTATAGGACCAGGAAAGGAAATAAATCATCTTTTGAAAGAGCTTCCTTGGGGGCAGAGAGGGCTGTCACCTCCCAGGTCTCAGCTGTGCCCCACACTGTGAATGCTTATTAGATTAACCTTTGCTGAGGAGCACCTGGGGACAGCAGCAGCCACGGGTTTTTGGGACCCACTCATGGGTGTCTCCTGGTAAAGGATCTTTTCCCAACCAGAGGCTCTTCCTGCTCAGCTTCATTAGATGACTAAGTTAGGGGAAAAGAGCATCTGGTTGTTGTGTAAACAAGTGGCTTGTTTGATACTATGTCATCTACATAGTATTTGTTGTAGAGAAAATGTGTGTCTTTACCATACCTGGATGCCAAAACTAGGGCTTTTACTCTGTGTGAGACTTTACCAGGAAGGCAATACTTACTTTTTGTGACTTTTTCCCCTTTGGGTGTCCTTTTCACCCAAAGGGGAAACACCATTCACGTGTTCTTGCACGTGATGCCAGGAAGGACAGGATCTTTCTGGTATCTCACCAAGACCCTGGGTCACATCAGCTTGTCATCTGTCTGGCAAGGTCCATGTGGTTGTGTCTTGTCAAGACCAACTAGATATGGGTCACAAAAGGGAATCTGTGAAGATATTCCCACCCTTTTTATGGCCTAGCAAGCCCAATATTATTCTTAGAAGGCAAAGCAGAGTGTTTTTCAAGGATGCCCGACCAGAGGAATGTCATTCTTCAGTGTGCATGGCATGGAATCTGGGCTCGAGCTGGCCTGTGAGACACAATCTCGGAAGAACATTTTTATTTCCTCTGTGCCACTCTTCCCCTCCAGTCAAGGATGTTCTCTTGCAACATAATTGGTCCCAGTTCCCACCTTAGAAAGCTGTGATGTTCCCTGCACTGCAGCTGCCTTTAATTCTTTGGGATTGTTAAAGTTCATGAAAACAGTCACGTTTTATGCCATCTGCTGTATGTACTAGAGCTAACTGTCATACGGGCGGCGGGCTGGGTACGGGAACAGGAGTCAGGAGCATCCTCGCTCTGTCGCTGCACCTTCTCAACCCTCCTTCTGCTTGTCTAGATTTGCTTTTTTTGAGCAAGGACTTCGCTTGCCATGTTGTTGTCCAGTGTAATTAGTCTCAGTCTTGGTTTGGGGTTCTTATACTGCAAACACTAAATAGTCATGTTACGGTTTGGCAGAGGAGCCGCCTGTTCCGTCCAAGGGCGCAGCAGATAACAGCGTGACTATGGAAGAGATCACAGCTAACCCAGACCTGAAGGTTGCCAGGAGAGAGCATTATAAATATATTTTGGACATCTACTGCTAAGACTTTGAAAGAGGATATTGCAATGAATGATTTGAACAGTTGACATGAAGGAGTATGGATTGACCTGTTTTCACAGTATCATTGGCGTAGAGAATTTTTAGCATGTCTCATCTTGCTTGTTGCAGACATGAAACATTGCTGTTTCATACGAGGTTGGTTAAAACCGATGCCACTAGTTTCATCTGTAATGCACAGAATCATTTCTGTTCCCTTTTGAGGCCAAGCGGAAAAGCAAAGCTTGAAAAAACTAAAAAAAATAAATAGAAGGAGCTGCAACCGGTTTAGCATTCTACAAAGTTTCTCTGAGTCCTCCAAACCTTTAATTGACTCAGGAGCATAAAATTGAGAAGGGGAGAGAGTGAGAGAGCGTGCGGAGTGGCGCGAGCGATTTGAATAATTTATTGTCCTTTGAAGTTGCAAGAGAAATTTCAGCTGCCTTGGGGAGTAATTTCTCCCCATTCTGAAAGGGTTTCTCCTTATTTTAAACTCATTCAGAGGATGATAGTTTTGCATTTTCTGCATAATTAATGAGCGTAACTCCCCCCTACTCTCACACAGCCTCTAAAGAGTGGTAGGGTGATGAAACTTGGTGGTTTTTTTAATTAATAAAGTCAAATTAATTTGGCTATGTCCTCTTCCTCCCTCACCTCCGTTAGAATTCGTGGATTTATTCATAAATTAGTCTGAGCATGCTGTTAAGAGTGCCGACACTTACAGATCTTTAGCTTGGACTTTGATTTGTTTGAATGAATTTCTAAAGAGACAGTATGGGTTTTTTTCACTTCAGCTATTAAAGATCACCTTAAGACTGGCTCTCATGTGATCACCCAGTGAGCCAGGAAGATTCTTCAGCTCTTGTTTTTCTTTGTCTGTGTGGGTAGGATCTCTTCGGTTTTGAGGGCTTTCTGTGTGTGGTTTGTTTTTCTTTTTCTTTATGGATGCTACAATACTCTCCCTTGCTTTTAAGATCAGCTAATTGTGGTTAATTCCAGTAGCTGCCACTTGAGGGACTGCCTTCACCTGGAAGGAGAAGGCATCTTCTGTCCTGGTGCACCTGGTGCTGCATTACGGCCTCCTGATAAGAAGACAGCCCTTGCGTTTCTTGGCTGGTGTCAAACACAAACAGAAACCTGTCCTACAAAAAAACCCAAAAACCAACAAAACCAAAAAAAGCTCACCTTCCTCAATCACCTCAAGTCTGTGATAGAAGAATTTAAGGGGTCCTTGCTACTGCTTTTCCATGTTTCGATTCTCTCTCGCTCATGTGTTGGTCTATTTTTCTGGCTCGCTGAATCTCTAGTTATCCCAAAGCTGAATTTGTTAGGTTCCCATTGCTGCCAGTTCTCAGCACCGTTGTTGGAGTTTTCTTTTTTTTTTCTTCTTCTTTTGTGTTGATGTGCCCACTACAAATCTGAATGATGAGTATTGTGGTTCAGAGACAGAAATTGTAATGACTCATGTGATAGGAGTCGAAGTTCATGATTGTTAAAGGTTGTGTTCATCCATTAGTCATGGCTTTTTTGGGTTTTGGTTTCTTGCTTTCAAGATCCCATCTTTAGCTCCCGTGACATCCCAGTTCCAATACTGATAAGCAGTACAAGCTCATAATATACTGTTAAGACCCAGAGTAAGGCGTTTCAAGCTTGTATACCCAGAGTCTCCTTTTGTTCCATGGAAAATGTGGGCTGAAGTCTCTTACCAGAGGTCAGATAGGAATGATATAACAAGCTTTTGAGAATACCCAAAGTTCTGTGCTCTAGGAAGTGTACCTTGCCCTTTTCCTGTAGACCAGGAGACTTCCTCTCTTGCCTGAAAGAAGGAAGCAGACAACAGCTAATATGTGGAAGTAATACAGCTTTTATTTACAGGAGTAAAAGAGCAGAGTTTTATCAGACGGTATTTTATTTATCTGGTGTGCCTTTCATCCCCAAATGATCCCTACATGTGTGTATTAACTAGCAAGTCTTGACTGGGATCATTCATCTCCTGTAGTGCTGCAGCCCCTTCTAAGCTGGCGATGCAAGGCAAAGCTATGTGTTTACATTTTGTCAGATCACTAAACCAAGGATCAGAACTGATCTCCCTGATCACATCCTTGGGGCTTCCAGCACTGTACTTTCCCTGAAAGACCATGAGATGCAGAAGCTCGTAGCAGTTTGTTTTTCCCCATTGCTGCTGACTCTGCTGTCACTTTTCAGTGGCTCAGGACCTCTGCTCGGCTATATTAAGATGGCATGGCCCCCTGGGAGTTGGGATCCTTGCTCATTAAGCTTTTTCTTCTTTTAGACTTGTCCCATAGGAGGTGATTTTTCATGTTCTGCTATCCCCCATAGACTCTGATTCTTTAGTGACTCAAACAGAGCAGCGGAAGTTGAGTAAAGAGCCCAGTCCTTTCTAGCTGTGTCTTTTCTAGGTAGGGGGTGAATCGAGCTTCTCCAGGATGCCAATATCAATGACACGGCTGGAGTAGAAGCTGTCCTAGCAACATGGCAAGGGGACGGAGAGCTCCCTGCCTTAAGCTTCTGATTGCCAGCAGCCTGGGATTGCTGTCATGACATTGATGGACAAGGGGCCCTCATTAAGTTGCCAGGATAGCTCCTTGGGTTTCTTTCTCTTGCTCTGCTCTGGGTTATTATGCCTTGTTATAGGGCTTGTGGACAAATATGGAATGAGATGATGTTACAGTTGATTGAAAGCACTTGTGTACCCCAAGGATCCTGGCTGGCCACGTTGTTGAGGCTGCATGTGCTCCTGTGCTTGCTCATCCCAGGGCTGCCATCTTACACTACAGCATTGCTTGTCTGCTTCAGCTCTCGCTGATCAGAAGGAGCAACTTTCTTCTTGGCATTGTGTTGTAGTCCCAGAAGGTGAATGCAAATCCTGGCCAGTGGTCCATCTGCATTATTACCTATTTGCTCCTTCGCCCTTTGGTTGGATTTGTTTTGGGGAGGGAGAGTGGAACCACCCTGTGGGGGTGCAGGCAGTAAGCAGAGAGAGAAGCAATTTGTACACCTGAAGTGCTCTCCATCTGAATTGATTAGAGAAGGGAGATGGGGAAACTGAAGCAGGGGCGAGGATATTTGTGGAGTGAGGCCACAGAATGCATTGAAGACCAAACTCAGTCTTGTATCTTCGAGATCACATTCCTTCATGTGCATACTCCATACGCTGCTAAATGCTGCCTCTTTTCCATCCTTCCTTGCATTATGTGCAGAGTCCCGCTCTGATGGTGGGCATCCGCTGCCTGACAAATTTGCTGACCTTTACTGCCAAAATAGAGAGAGGAGGGATCACCCCCAATGTTAATCCTCTATTTCTCATTCATTAAACTGAAGCCCACATGGTGCTCTGGGCTTCCACCATGCCACAGCTCTCCCAGGATGGGTAGTTTCTGGTGTATCCACACCACATGGCGTGAGGCACCAGATACCGGGTTTCCCGTGTTACGGAGGGATGGAAGAAGGTCCAGAATACCATCCCACTGCCTGTACAACAGGGACAGCTCTCTGTCCTGTAGAACAGTTTGCATCCTCTGTATGTGTATCGTTACAATGTGCCCTATACATCTGAATAAATCCTAGTTGGAAGAATGTTTTCCTTGGCTGTATCAGGGTGGCAGTCACTAGGGCTGGGACTGATCTGTGGCAGTGACAGATATCCTTTGTGCTATGGAGAAAGGTGGATCCTTTCCATACATACAGATGTACAACAGTAGCCTGGAGAAGTCCTGCCGAAACTGGATGACTTCATACGAGCTGCTGTTCCCATGCGATAAGGCACAGTCCCATCCCTGAAAACTAGCAGTTAAAATAGACCAGAAGGAAGGATTATGTTTCCCTTCCAGCAGGCAGGATAACGTGGTTTTTCTCACCTTGGGTGTCAGAACTAGGAATAGATCTTTGGTAGCCGGAGTCTCATCCTGCCTCCACTGCTGCAGGCTCGTACCTCCTTTTCCAAAGGGTCTGTGTCTGTATCTGAGTGCATTGCAAATAGGAGCCTGAAGGCTGTATGGGTGCAACAGATCCCCAAAATTACAAATCTTGTGGCAAGAACAGCTTGGCATGATGCTAGCTCTGAAGGGTCTGCTGCCTCATCCTGGCTGAGGGGAAAGGTGGGAGCTGGCAGCACAGGCAGGCATCAGAAAGGAGCCAGTGTCGGGGTTGTTGGACAGCCAGTGTAGCAAAGGTGTATGAAATGAGTTCTTGATCTTTCTCACCCATTTTCTGCTTGTGTAAAATCCCATGCTGGGTTGCATCCTTCACTGCTGTCCTTCCTTCTCTGGGGCCTTGCAAGAAAGGAGAGGGGGTAATCTTTCAAGTGACATTCCCTCGTGTCCAACAGGGGAAAAACCTGCATCCTTCTGTGTATAGCCCAGCCTTTCAAGCCAGGTAAGGGCTTTGGTGGATCAGCAGCAGGGGAATAGCAAGGTGGAAGTATTTCACTTCTAAAAAAATGTCCTCGATCTTTTTTTACCCTCCTTTCCCCAACCTTGCCAGTCCCATCTCCCTGAAGGGAGCCAAGATCTGCTGACAGTAAGAGGAAGTCTCAGTCTGAAGCCTATAATTATCCTGTCTGCCTTCCCAGAAAAGGCCAGTTGGGGAGCGAGCATGCTTCTGTTTCATGGACCAGCCCTGTGTTCTGCTGCCTCCCCAATTACTGCTTAATGGACTTTTTATGATGATAAGACGACTGGGTTGGGGAGAAGGTATTGACGGGGAAATGGAATATAATTCACTCCCTGTTTGTTTGTTCTGTCAGAAAACCCTCATTTTAATTTTATTTGTGAGCCACTGAGAAACAGCTCTCAGAAAAAAAGTGCAAAATCTGTCAGTAAAACCTTGGGTTTCAAGGGGACCAGAGTCTCTGCAGGACCTCTCCAAAGGGTGTTTTCGATCTTGTTGAGTGTCTCCATAGAGACTCTCCCCACTGCCTGCATCAGTCCTGCTCCCGGTTTGTAGCTCTCAGTCCTCTCATGAAGAAAAATGTAAATTATGGAGCCATCTTTCTTGCCTCTACCCTTCTTGCAAGCTCCCCCGCTCCCTAATGCCGCTGCTTTGAAATACGTACCCATTCCAAACATCACATTCTTGCTCCCCACTCTCCATCTGTCTCAAATTTGGCTGCTCTCTCCTATTTTCATCTGCTCCGTGATTTGTCTCCTCTATCTAATCTTCACTTCCTTGCTCTGGCTCTGAACACCTCCCTCCTCTCCATCTTGCTCCAGTTCTCTTGCATTTTCCCTCTGATCTCTTCTCTCCTATCTCCGCTGATTTTCCTATCCTTTCTACCCTCTGCTCCTCTGGCCATGCCTCCGAGTCTGTCCCCAACTGCTCAGCACTCCCGTCCCAATCCCTCAAATGCAGGGCATGCATCTGCTGCATGCAAGCAGTCCGCAGCAGCACACGTCTGTAAAGCATGTTTCCTAAACCGGCAAACAAATGCTCGGTGCACGGCCAGACCCAGATCTCACATTCCTGGAGAGGTTTTTAGGAGGGGAGATGAAAGCACTACTGGCCAGGGCTGTAGTTGGGGGAGTACCTTGTGCTCCTTCTCCGATTGTGACCTTGTCAGCAGTTGTGGAAAATGGAGATGGAGTTTCACTCGATCAGCAGAAAGTTTTAGCCCAAAAACCGAAGGGAAGGGGGAGGAGGAAGAAGAGGAGAAGAAGGGAGTTTAACCCTCCGCATGGCAGTGAGAACACCGTCGGATTCCTTCCTGGCTGCTCTTGAGGTTAGTGAGGGGTGAGAAATAGTGAAGAGGGATGTTGCCATTCAAGCTAATACGACCTGGTTGTTAGGAGATTGCAAAGCTTTTTTCTGGCTTCCGCTTTTTATCTTCTTCTCCCACCAAGAAGTACATGTGGAAGAAGGTCTCTGAGTTCTGTCTCTAGTGATTTTTCATGGTTATTTTCTTTTGTTTGTATGACAGCATTTAGAGGCTGTAGTTGTGTGCAATACCACCTAGGGTGTTGAGTGCTGAACAGATCTGTTCTGAGACCATCCTTTGCTCCAAATTGCTTGTAGTGTCTAGACCAAGGCAGGCAGGCAGGCAGGTGTGAGAAATGAGGATTGTCACCTCCGTGCTACGTGCGGCAGGCTGAGGTGCAGGGAAGGGTGAGTGCCCAAGGTCAGCCGAATTTGTGTCAGAGCCGGAGATCTGCATCCCGATTATGGGAATCATCTGGAGCCTGGAAGAGCAGGTTGGGGTGCGCTAACACTAATAGCAAAACAATATTGACCACGAATGGCTTAATGGTGTCATCTTTTACCTTTGTTCTTGAAAGGTAGAGGTGCATATATGCACAAAAAAGGGTGAATTTTGATCTGTTCAGTATTTTTGAGCTAGAATAAAGGTGGTCATTGGCTAACATGCCCTGAGTCTCTCTTGTAGCGTGGGCATGCCGTCATGGTGGGCAGCTCTGCAGGGAAATGTCGGACTCAGCACCACGGGGCCATTTGTTGAAGGTCAGCCGGGAATGGTGGGCAAAAGGACGACTGCCCTATGCGTTTAGGATGGCTGCAATAAGCTGACCAAATGGCAGGAAAATGGCCTGCCTGCTGTGCTCTTGCTTTTGCTTTAGTTTCTTCGGCAGGTCTCTGGTACAGTGGAGAGCCCCCTCCCTTCCTCAGGGTGGGGATAATGAGTGTTTATTCACCAGCGAAGGAGGAGGTAAAACCCGGCACTTCGGGTCACCGGGACTGGTGTGTGGGCCTCCACCAGAGCGCTGACGGCAGGGACCGGGGGCACCAAAAATGGAAGCAAAACCTTTTAAAATACACATCTTGTAGCTGGCTTTCTTTTGTCTCCATGGATTGCTGTCGCTGTGGGCGAGGGGCCCTTTCAGCCAGGCTCATGCTGCTCTCTATGCTGGGGCCAGATGAAAGAATAAGTGGTTTGTCTTTATTTGTGGTCCATTGTTGAGGTGCTTTCCTGGGGGTGGCGGGAGAGGGTGGCGGGAGAGGGCTGCGGGGGGGGGGATGTTAAGCACAGAGGTAAATTTTACCATCTAAACTCAGCACCAGGTCCCCGCTGTGGGGCTGGAGATGAGGGGAGAGAGCTGGAGGTCAGGAGGAAGGAGAGATGTGGAGGCGTCTCTCTACAGCCCTCTCAGGGAGAGCCTGCGGGGCAGAGGGACAGCTTACACACACACTGCCTGTTCCCTCCCAAAACTGGGGCAAATAATACAGTATTGTGGTCAGGGACCATCCTCGGGCCTCTTCCTTGGGGCTGAGGGGCCATGATTCGGGCCTGTGGGAAGATGGGCCCATTACTAGGGCAGTGGCACGTCCCCTGTGGGTATAGTGGGGTGGAAGGGGACATGGTGGATGTGTTGTCTCTCACTCTGTGGGAGCAGCTTTCTCCTTCGGACCTGCCCTGCAGCTGGTGGGCTGTAGCTCCGGAGGGAGGAACAATTTAGGTTGTAGTTGTGTCTCCCAGCCATTTTGGCAGCAAAGGGTGTAGGGTCTTCTCTTTCCCCATGGTGGAGAGGTGGAGGGCTGTGTGCCACCGGCTGGTCCCCTGCCTGTCGGGACCGAGGGTTTTAGCTCAAGGGCTTCATAGTGTAGGGCAGGTTCTGGCCGTATGCGTGTGCTCGTGCAGCCCGGCTGGAGGGGCAGGGGCCTATCTTCAGTCTGCTCTTGTTGGCCAACCCCGTACATTTCCCAAATTGTCCTGTGTTCCTGAGCCAGCACCATCCCGTATTCCTGAGCCAGCTCCAGAGTGTCTTGGCTGAGGGTGGCTGGGAGGATGTCAGGGTATTGATCTGGCAGGCTGGAACAAAATGCTTCGAGAATCAATTTTGTCTCAGAAAGGCCCAGGGAAGTGAATATTTCCCCACCGTGACCCGCCTCTCTCCTTCCCCCTGTTCAGGCTTCCCTGAAATTGCCTGGAGAGCTGGGAGGTGGGCTGGCAGCTGCCATACTGGTTTTACACAGCCCTCTGCACCGCCAGGGCTTCATTTGACTGCCTTAGCTGAGCTGGGGCGAGTTTTCCCCTCAGCTTTTCAGGCCATCTCTCCCATTTTGTGGCTGGAGCCTAGTGAGGTAGTGCAGAGAAAGCTGTTCGTACCCTGTGATGTGTTGTACGAGGCTAAATGCATCGTTAACCTCATTCCTCCATAAACCCACCTGCAGTGCTGGCAGAGGGGCAGCTATCTCGGTCTGGAGACCAGGAGCCAAGGAAGAGGATCCATGGGGTCAGTTTATAACTGTGATTTTTCTTTTTCTCCCCCCTCTCCCCTTCAGCTGTCAGCTCAGATATATTAAGCCCGTTGGTGCTCCTGCCACTCTCCTACCCCTCAAACCACCTCTGGGTTCTCCATCCCTTTCTCTGGCTTTGGCTTTTGATGTTTCAGACAGGCATATGGTGGCTAGCCTGTCTCCCTCGCTCCTTGTCCATCACCCGCTATTCAACATGGCAGCAGTTCCTGAGGGACATTTGAGTTTAAAGGGCGAGATGTCCCCTCTTTTTCCCAACTCCTACATCTTTCAAACTTCCTTGCTGTAAAGCTTCTCAAACTGTTTTGTCATCTGTGTATCATTAGCAGGGAGATGTTGTTTGTTTGTTTTTACATGACTGCATTTGAAGGACTTTTTCTGCTTTAGAGGGGGAGTGTTTACACGAGCAAGTAGTGACAGGACAAGGGGGAATGGCTTTACACTAAGAGAGGGTAGATTTAGATTAGATACAAGGAAAAAATTATTCTCTATGAGCGTGGCAAGGTACTGGCACAGGTTGCCCAGAGAAGCTGTGGAGGCCCCATCCCTGGAACTGTTCCAGGCCAGGTTGGATGGGGCTTTGGGCAACCTGGGCTAGCGGAGGGTGTCCCTGCCCATGGCAGGGGGGTGGAACTGGATGGGCTTTGAGGTCTCTTCCAACCCAAACCGGTCTGTGATTCTATGATTTGGTGTCACATGAAAGAAGGAAGGAAGGAAGGAGATGTGAGGTGAGGCAGCAGCATTTTCCTCTTCTGTGAGGAAAGCTATCTTGGTGTGCAGCCCCTGTACGTGGGCTGATGTCATACCGTGCTCCTCCAGCGTGTGTGTCTTGAGGATGAGTAGGAGACCCAACCCTTATCACATCGCAGCTTCTTCTGAGTCTGCGTTGGAATTCACAAAATCCCAGCAGTAAATGTGCGTCATATCCCTTCTGAACAGATGCCATCGCCGCCCATGTTTCTCTAGGCCTGTGTGTTGGGAAGTGAGGCCAACTGGAGGATGTCTGCATAGGGGTGACCAGGAGGGTGAGCGCATGGGCCCATCAGCTGCCCTCGACAGCAACGGGGGACGTGGGGCAGGAGTGGAGCTGTCTGGAAGGGGCGGCAGAGGTTAGATCAGAGGGCAGAGTGTGTGTGCTGATTGTCTTTGCAGACGCAATTACAGAGCATGGGATGGATGGGGAATACATGTCTCTCTGTGGCAACTATCCAGCATGTCACTTGCCCTGGCTGTTGCTTTTGGGAAGTGTGGAGGCAGTGGGCAGGAGTGAAAGGTTCATTTTGACTGGATGGCTTTCCATGAAGCTGTAGAGAACACTCACAGGTACACAACAGCCATCCTGTCTTTCCAACCATCTCCCCAGAGACCCAGAGCCCGCAGGAAACCTCTTGTAGTAGGAAAATGCTTTTAAGCTCCAGTTTTTTCCATTCCTGTTTTGATACTGAAAAAAGCCCCAGGTTCCGCTACTTTGCAAGCAGAGAAGGGGGAAAAAGATAAATCTCTTGTGGTCACTGGACCTAGGTAGAGCTCAAACTCGGTCTTTCCAAGACTGACTTGTTCTCCATTCTCTATGTGGGAAGATTGGTTAAGTGATATAAAATCTTCTAGATTGCAGGTATCTCATCTGGAAAATGTCTCTGTCTGATCTTTATTTATTTATTTAAAACTGAGGTCCTGCAATGTTGGCAAATGAGGGGAAGCACATAAGCCCCTCTGAGTGGGCTGATAGCGTTCCACTTTCACATGGCACCTTGTACCTGCTTTTGGAGGCCTTCAGAGTGATTTGCAGAGCTGAAGACTGAATTCTAACTGCATGTTTCACGGCAAGCTGGCCCTGGCACGGCAGAGCTGTGGCAATCCTACGCAGCACATAGGAATTTGTTTCAGCTTTGTATCATCACCACCTTGCCTGCGATAAGCGCTGGCTTTCCCCTTCCCAGAGGAGAGGGGGTTGTTCTGCCATTGGTGTGGGCTGGAGTGACAAGAGCTGCAGTGACTAGGGGTGCATCGGTGGAGAGCGCGATGGGTGATTTGGTGATGAGGGGAAGATTCAAAGTCTGGAGCTCAGAGGCCTGGGCAATTTTAAAATCAACAATTTAGCTTTGATTTTCCAGATGAGTAGCAAAATCTAATAGATTGTTTGATAGGGATTTTTGTTTGGTTTCCTTTTCTTTTGTCTCTCGCTGTCTAAGAGTGAGTTTATCGTAGGCAGTTCAGCATTGCAGTGAGCTCAGGAAAGCAGCATTCACAGAGCAGCTCAGCTTCCCTGTTATCACATGCTGACTCAACAGAGGTCCCCAAAAAGAGATGCTGAGCAATGACTCCAAGTTCACTCCCTATTTTTTGGAGCACCATCCCTGTCTTCAGGATAGATATAGAACCTTATTTTTCTCCTCAGCTGTGCTCTCACCATACTGCTTGCACCCATTTAAATGTATATGTGACATTAAGGGTTATTAGAGGCTTTTATTTTAAGAAATGAACTTGCATCAGTAAAGTGTTCTTAAAAACCCTGGATATTTTTGGCTGTACCTTCAGAATTGACTTCTGCAAACTCTTCAGATATTGAACTGAGGAGAAGAGAGGAAGGAAGTCAGGTTGTGGGCAGAGTGAGCATTTATATTTTAGCCTCAAGCAAAGTTTTAGGTTTGCCTTTCTCAGGTAGAAGGCAGATTGCCCAGTGCCGGTACCTCCAGTGGGACTTGCTTGATAACCTTTAGCTGCAACATTGCAAAGAAGACTCTGACCTCTAAATATAGATTTGGATATTTATAAATCTGATGCTTTGTACACACAGCATTCGGTGGGACGTAAACAGCTCCAGCAAATTGTATTTACCTCCAGCACGGAAACAAACGCTTGATTGCATCACATGAGCTTGCTCAGTGGCTTTTATTTATATACTGCTGGCCACACCAGGCTGGGAAAGGGGGAATGCTTCCTTTGTCTTTCGACCCCTAAAAGACCCTGAAGTCTTCTCTCTAGCTACTATTTGCCCTCTTCCTAAGCTCTTTCGTAGGCTGTTTACATCTTATTTTATAGACTCTGAGTATGTACATATAAATATACACATTTCAGAGTCATGTGGTCTACTTTTCTCAAGAATAACAGACGGCAGCTTTATGATCTGAGTGATTTTATTTGAACACAGCTGTGGCCTTGTGATTTAAATATTTCAATAAATTTTAAACTAACTAGATGAGAGGAAACTGTGCAGGCAAAACAGGTTAGAGCACGGAAAGAGGATTCCCTGAGGACAGAGGTAATATGGGCTCTGCACGAACACTCTTGGCCTCGTCTTCCTCTCATGAGAAGGCCCCTGACACCCTCCTTGGTTGGAAAGCCCATCCCAGCATCCTCTCCCCTCCCTGCAGAGGTGCTCCTGACGGCAGTCAGAGATGGATGAATGGAAATCAGTGGCTGGGGGTGAGGGAGAGGTGCTGCGAACTCAAGTGCTGTTCCTTTGGGTCCAGGCTGGCTAAAATGCAGCCCCAGGCTCTGAGTGTGTTTGTTCAGGCATTGCTGCACCTTTGAGCATCTGATTATGAGAGGAGTTTGAGGAGCTTTTGGCTTCTTGTTCGGCAGCATGAATTCCTTGTTTTTCTCGGACGTCTCCTGATGAGGGGAAGAGGAGCTGCAGGAGCAGACTGCAGACTTGGCCGCTGTGCTCTTGGTCTTGACAACTGGATTGTTTTGAAATGATCACGACTCTTGTTTGTTGGGCTGTATCTTATCAACTTGCCTGTTCCAAAGGATGGCATACGTGTTGCTGTGTAAATGTACCAATGAGGTACCACTTTTCAGAAGTAAAAGAGACTTTGCAACATCATCACACTGGAATCTCTTTGTAGGATCGGGCCCTTAATAATTTTGTGCTGTAGCTTCTTCCTATTTACATGGCGATAAGGACTGTTTGTTCCTAAAAGGCCAAGAGATTTAATTCATCTGGGATGATTAGAGCATAGCGGTGATGATGGTACTTTTAATTACAAACAGTGTTTATTAGAGTTTGTCTTTCCTTGTGCCAATGATGGTATTTCTGTTTTTTTCTCAAAGGTCCCCCTGTGTTCATTAAAAAACCTGTGGACCAAATTGGTGTGTCAGGAGGGGTGGCCTCCTTTGTATGCCAAGCGACTGGAGACCCAAAGCCACGGGTCACCTGGAACAAGAAAGGGAAGAAAGTGAACTCTCAGAGGTTTGAGGTAAGAGATGTCCTTGAAATTTGTGTCTGTGTATGTATACAGAAAGAGAGAGAGACTGATGCAAAGCAGCTAGTGCTCTTTGGCCATTCTCAAACCCGATAATAAAGGGAGGTTTGGAAGGGGAGGAGTTTTAACAGCAGGAGGACTGAAATGCAAGCTCTTGGCCATGTCAACGGCTGGGTTTGTTCCAAAGCAAGAGAGAACTTGGCTTACTTACGTTATTGGAGTTTTTTCTTTTGTTTTGTTGATTTTTTCCCCTTCCCAGGATATAGTAGTGCCTTCTTCCTTCCCTAAGAAACTCCAACTAAGTTGGTACTTCTTCAGCTCTGTAAATGCACCTTTCCTACCCATCCCTGGCTTGTTATTTTAACCCTGGGACAGCCTGGAGTAAATATTACAGTTGCTGGCAACCAGACCCAAGCAATTGGCATCATTTAGATAGAAATGAGAGTGGAGAAATGAGGACTAGGAGGTCATCCTGTGGAATTTGCTGTGGGATTCAGCCCTGCCAGGCAGCTGTGTGCTGAGAGGAGCTTTGTGGTGTCAGCTGCCCATGCAGATGGAGGAACAAGGCAGGGGTTCATTTTTATTTTGTTTTCACTTGATCTGTTTTCCCCTTCTTCATCACAGTTGTACTCTGAGCACCCACCCCACACACACTGTCACCGTTGCTCGTTCTTTCAGAGCATTTGAGATGTATCTAGCAGTTTCGGTGGGTCAGTGGTCAGGGACAGGGTTTGGCGTGGACAGTTCTCTGGCACCTTGAGGCACTGGAGAGATAAGTTGACCGTGTCGATTAAGTGTAGGGGATTGTGGGGCAGCTGCTGAAGTGTGTGCAAGTGTGCGTGCTTGTCTATATGCTGACGCCACCTTTAGAAGCAATAATGAACCTTTTACTTGTGACCCAAGGATGCTTACTATGTGTGTCTCTCTTTTTCCCTTTATCCCCCAGACAATTGAATTTGATGAAAGTGCAGGTGCTGTTTTGAGGATCCAACCCCTCCGGACTCCCCGGGATGAGAACATTTACGAGTGTGTTGCTCAAAACCCTCACGGGGAGGTCACCGTCCATGCCAAGCTCACCGTCCTCCGAGGTAAAGAGCATGCCTACCTGCCATGTGTCAGTGTCACAGGGGAGAAGGGACCCTTCAGCTTCTTCCTTCCCTCACACAGGTGGGAAGGCTGTCACAAAACGCGTGGCCAAGGCACAAAGTCCTCCTTTTTCAGTTTGTTCTGACCTGTCAGATCTGCTTGCTGTTATTAGCTCAGAGAGTCATAAAATTGCTATGTAAGAAACAAGCTAAAACTAGACCACTTCAGGAGCTTTGACTGGATGATGTGCTGAGGCTCCTTCCAACTTGAATTATCCTGTAACTTTATGATCTTCCCTCCCCGCCAATAAAAATTCCTTCCCTAGGTTTAGGAGCAGCACCAGAAACTCCTCATCTTTCTCAGAAATGTGGCACCTTTCATCCAGACACCCAGAAAAACCTTCTTCACTGAGGCACCACTTAATGGGCTGAGGTTAAGATGATTATGCATCTACATGGGCTTTCACACAGTGGAAGCAATGCCAACCTCTTTCCTTGTGCAAGACAAATATTTTGCCCTTCTTGGGGTATCTTCCCTCTTCCCAGAGGTCCTTCACTCCATGCACTCTCCAAGAGAACAGTTCCTCCTCTCCATTTTGTTCTGGTTCTTTTTTTCACTTGTCCCTGCTGTAGAGGATGTTTACATGGATGCCTCCTTCATGTCATCTGTTTGAAATATGCTCCCTGAACTTGATGTGGGGGAGGGAACAATATGCTATTGCTGTGGATGCCTCTGGATGTTTACTGTTATTACCCCAGAGATCTGTAAAATTGCTATGTGAAACACTAAGCTAGGCTGCTTGCTAAAGCTGACCCGTTTTAGGGGAGAAGATGTGTGGTGGTCTCTGTTCAAACCACAGGGCAATGCAGATGATCCTGGCAGGAAGGGTGTGGTGGATAACTAACTGCCTGGGAGCTCCTGAAGGGAGTTTAGCTTGGGAACTTTGGCTGTTGATGGAGCCATGAGAGGAGGTGCTATGGACAAGCCATGGGCTTTTGAATAGGGGTGAGTTTCTGCAGTGAACATGGCTAACAGTGGGTTTAGGTGCTCCAGGCAGTGTGTGGTCCTCAGAAAGCCAAGTGATAGCTCTGCCTGAATGCCAGTTGCCTTTTCTTCAACAATTTCAGTGTTCTCTCCAAAAGCATCTTAAATCCTTTTGTTTGAGCAGTCAGTGAGCACATCCCTTATAGTGCAGAGTGCAAATCCCCAATGTGCAGCAGCAAATAAAGACCAAACATGAAGGGCACATGGCAAAGCCCTTGACCTCCCCTTGTAGCGGGGAACATCCCTTCTGCTGCTCACCTGGCAGGCTCTGTGTTATCGAGACACTGGCTTTGAGCATGTGGGCCCATGGTCCAGTCATGCCTGACAGATTTGTGTAGGTGCACTTAAATCTTTGTGTAGCTGCTTTGCCTGGCATGGCATTTAACCTTCTGTTAGCAGTACGTGGTGGGATGTATCTGTCAGGAGATTGGAAGAGCGCTTTATGACAAGAGCTTGTCTAGCTGTGATTATCCCAGAGGGCTGGGAGCCTTATTCTTCACACTTATTCCCATATACTCCTTGGGAGCTGTGCAGTTTGGGAGAAGCGCCCCTGCAATCATACTCAAAATTTCTACCCCTTGAATTTAGCTACAGGCGGTGGCAAGAGGGAAGCTTGTCCTCCAGCTGCTGCTTGATTTTGTGAGGACAAATCCCCTGGATTCTTACAGCATTTTTAAGGCACTCTCCACCAAAAGAAAGCTGCAGTGTGTGGGGAATGACGAGCTGAGCTCAGTGACTGTCCTTAGGGACCAAGGTTCTTTGTACACATCTTTTTGCAGCTCTTCCTTCCGGTGTCAGCATCATACATGTGTCAGCTAGAGAGACAGATGACAGAACAGGAGCTACATCTCCCCACTGCCTGACTAATTACGCACTTTGCTGATCCCGCCAGCACATTATTACTGTGTGCTTTGCTCCTGTGTTGTGCTGCTGTCACTCCTGTTTGCCTAACAGGACCTTGTTTGGTAGCTTTGTTAACTGATTGTGCAAGAGCAGCTATGGTACCCAGGTCTTGAAATTTGGGGGAGCAGTGATTAGCTGCAGGCCTGGGCCAAGGCATTGTTGAAGAGCATCAAGGAAGCAGTTTCTGTAGCACACCCTCCCCTTCCTTGCTCAGATGGAGTTATTCCATCCTTAATCTTTCCTTAGCTTTCACACAGTGAAGATTGTCTCCTCTTTATCCGTATTTTTAAGTGCTGGGAAAGTTAAAAGGACCAAGCGCAAATCCACTAATCTCCACAATGACAAAGTTAGCATGCTGGCATTTATTCCTCTCTTTTTCCTCCCCGCTTCTGCATTCACCCACTCTCCTGTTTGTCTTTTCTGTATCTTTCCTTGCAAGGCCTCCTCCTCCTTTCCGTCTCTCTTCTCTCACTTTCAGAACTAAGGCTTAGCATAAAGATGGGGGCTGCTCCACAGCTTGGAGATGAATGTGAGCTGTCATTCGCAGAAGCTGTTACCTTGGCATGCTGTGGAGTATGGAAACCTGCGCCCCAGCTGTCACAAACACTGCAGGATGGGCTTTGTAGTAATCCTGCAGCCTTTTGGCTGTGCTGTTGTAATCAGACATACGTGTGTGTACCTTCATGCTATACACATGCATGAACAGTTAGGGGATTTCCTTAATGCCGGTGCAGACAGACTCATGAACAGAAGAGGAAAAAATACATTCTTCCCTACTGCATGCAGCTGCTGAAGGGACTGAGAGTAAACCCCTTTTTGCTTATGCACATGACTACTCCTGGATCAGACCCTGGTAGAAATCCACATGCATTCAGTTAAAAACAGGAAGCTGCAAGAGAGGAAACCTTTGGGAGCTTCTGAGAAGCAGAGCTTGTGATGGACACCGTTCAACTTAGACAAAGTCTCTTAACACCAGCTCTGCTGGCTTGTTTGTCCTTCCTGCTCTGTTTCTCAAGGGATCTGAGTTTTGATAGGGCTGTGGAGCCTTGCTGTTCTTCCACAGCTGGCTAGGCATAGCGCCTACAAACCTGATTCCTGCAGAGCCCAAAGAAAAGAAAAGAAAAAGTGGTTTGGGGAAGCATTTTCCAGTTATTGTTGACTCCAGCTGCTATCATTTTTCATTATAGGCTTAAAGGAAGCTAGTTGGCACAGGCACCCCAGCTCCCAGTTGGTATAGTTTCTCTAAGCTCCACACTCCCAGAAAAGGAATTCGTATTTTTAATTATTGTTACTGCTTCCTGTGTGCAGATTATACTTTCCCTCCACTGTTTAGCAGCCTGAGACACAGATTCTTGTGCTGCAAAAGATTGTCCGATGCTGTCAGCACCTGAGTGGGCTGCGAGCACAGGGGAGCCTTGCGGCAACTTTCCGCCCGCATTGCCTGTGCTGCTGGGAGGCACAGGCTGGGTTTCAAGCAGGGGCCGGACAGGCTTAGTTCTTTGCTCTGTTGAAGCTGATAGAGTTCCGTGGAGGTTATCCTATGTGAGTAATTAGTAAATGCAACATGATCCCATAAAAACCAGTGCTTGATCAAGTTAAATGTAATGGAACAAAATTTCCTGTGCCCTGATATATCGCTTACTGCATACTGCCCAATGCTGCCTTTTCCAGAGGATTACTGCACTCTGGAAAATTGAGGGAAACTGGCTATTAGACATGTAAGGTCTGCAGTACTTACTACTGAAGTGTGATTCAGGCTGCTTACAGAACTTCTTTTTCTAGTGATTCCCTGTTGATTCTTTTTTTATGAAGTGTTCCTACATTTCTCTAACGATTCTGGCCTGACATTTTCCTCACACATTTCCTACTCCAAGAGGACATCTGGTGTGGGCACGTATGAAGTTCTAGCAAGATCCCTGCTGTTTTGTTGTTTTTTGTAATTGTTGGCTTCAAATCAGCAAAAGGTAAACAAAAATTGGTTCTAGATGCTCAGCAGAAAGCGCCAAATCCCACAGGAATGCATCTTAAAGAGAAACTGGCCCCTCTGAAATGTTACCTTGCCACTTGAAAAATTCTTGGCAGACTTTCTGGACTTGTTTTGCTTTTCTTTTAGTGACCTGAAAATCAGGCCATGTTGAAAGCAGATTAGTTCTGTATCTTATGAATAATGTCAGTGTCAGATGCCTCTATAAGGAGGGTACACCGGGATATATTAGTGTAGGGAAGGCAGTGTATTACCTGCTCTGCTCGGGGTCCAACACACGTATCTAAGTGTGTATTTATTGTCTGTGGGCCTGCAAATTTTTAATAACATTGTTAGCTGTTACTATTTTCATAGTAAAACTTCCAGATCAAAATAAATGGGATCAACAGACGGAGCGTGTTGCTGAGACTCCTGGCATGTATTAAAATTGTCTTTGGCTGTGAAATAACAATTAACTAAGACACAAGTACATACATAGTGCATAAGGCTGGGATACCTGTTGAGGAGGAGGCAGCTGTAAGCGTTCATACACTTAATGCAAAGAACAGGACTAAGTTTAAGGAGTGCTGTATTTTTATCATGATTCTGCTTAAAACTGGTGCCACTCAAGCTGCTTCATCTCTGTGTTCTCGGTTCTTCCACCTCGAGGTGTGGATAGTTGACTGCTTAGAGTCCAGTCAGCATCCATGACCTGGGTCGCATATCTCCAGAGAAGAGCAAAAAAATTCTCTTCTTCGCTTCAGCAGCATCCTCATAGAGAGTGGCTCTCTGCATTCAATACGTAGTGCGTGTGTACAATCTCACACCCTCCTTCTCCTCTAAATTATTAAACAACTGTGCATACCCTGCAGGAAAAAGAGCAGCAGCAACACCCGCTTTATCTTTCTTTATCATCCTCATTTCCAGCACAGCTAATTATCTAAACGCAGAGCTGCCACCTTCTAGAGTGACAGGGAGACAATGAGCACCGGTGTCTCCCTTCGGCTGTAGCTGGTGACCCTTGCTTTTTCTGTATGACCGTGTGTGTGTGAGCGCATGCGCCCAGGTCGGTCCGAGGCGTGTCTCCCAGCACAGAGCATGTCCTCTGGTAGGATTTATTATAAATGAATGCTGAAGTGCTCTTCTCTTCTTTTCTCTCCCTGCCTCCCTCCATCCCTCCTCCCCTAGTCCTTCTCACCCTACTTTGTTCAGTGGCCTTGAGGTAATTCATCGAGGGGGCCTTTAAACAGCTGAGTTTAAGAGCAGGTATGAACAAGGTGTTTGGGATGCTCTGTTAATATGGCAAGTGCAACACGTGAAAACATTTGCCTGTGTAAGCTAGCATGATTTTCAACAGCAGGCAGCTGCCCAGATGTGCCCTTGAAGCATCTTCAGCTTGCATCTTGGTTCTTTTGTTCTTGCAGTTGCCTGGGCTGCTTTCAGAAAGAGAATTCACAATCCAAAACATTCCTTATTTTTTTATTTGATACAGGTTTTGGGCTGGTGTTTGGGGATTGATGGGGAGGGTGGCAGGGCATGTGTGTGCATGTCTTCTGGGGATTGAGTTGAGGTTGTAATTGCATTATTACAGGGAATCCAATTGTTAGGGGATGAAGGCAGTTTCACTTCCCTGGCAGGAAGGAAATCTGAGCACTTGAATCAGTGCAATATGTGATGTTCAGAGATGCTTCCTCCGCTGATCTGATCCTCAAATCTGATCACGCCTCTAGTCGCAGTTGTTTTAATTAAACTCAGAGGAATTCTGCACATTGTGCTGCAAGATTAACATTTTTGTTTAATTAGAAACACTCAGTAATAATAGTTGTACCAGGCCTCCCCCAACACACACACGTGCATACAGACACACACATACACACTCCCCTTGCCAGCAAGAGGACTACTCTCTCTGTGGATTAATTGGTTCGTGAAATTAACGGACGTGGGTTTGAGCCAGGTGGAGTAGCATCACCAGGGAGCAGGATAAAAGCAGTAATCAATAATGATGTCATCTGCAGCCAATGCGGCAGCAGCTCCACGACTCCTTAACAACACACCACCGCCTGGTTAAATAGGAGAAGGGAAGAGAAGACGTTAAAAGCCTGGCTGAAAGCTGTGCAAAGGCAAAGCAATTCCCAGGGCCCCTCTGTCCTGAGCTCACTCTTGGGGGGCTGGGGTTTTGCAGCACACATGATCTGCAAGAGCACAGGCTCTTCGGAGACTCCTGCAATGCCCAAGCACAGCCTGGTGAGCTGAGAACTCCAAGGTTTGGTTCAGTCCCTAGTTAAAGATGTTTACATTTCTATTTAGAATGCAGTATCCTGGTTTAGAGGTGCTTCAGATGCACCGAAATGACTACGCCTTTGTACAACTGTAAGTTTGTCCGTACTAGGAGATCTGTATTGCTTTAGCAGTTATAAAATGGTGCGTGTTTTTGTTTGTGGTCAGATTCCTTTGATATATGAGGAGAGGTGGGGTTAATACATTTCACTCTCCAGTGAGTCACAATAGATCCTTTATAACTCTCCAACAATGGTCAGAGGAAGGAAACAATGCACATTTTTAAACACACAATCGAAGCATTTAAACCCTTTTCTTCTCTGCAGTAGCTGTGCGCTGCTAATAATGGTATTAGACGAGAGTTTCTTGGCCTCGGGTATCGGACCACCGCACAAACCTTTAGCTCTGCCTTTATGATTTCATAGATTTATAGAAGTTGAGCATGATGCATAGCAGTGTGGAACAGCTCTTACCCAGATCATGTGTATTTGGAGCCTGCGTGGAGCAGTACTAGAATCTGGCGATTCTGCTTTGCTCCTAGAGGAGAAGACACCCACCATAGCAAGGCCACTGGGTTTCTCTCTTGTTCTACCACCTCTGGGTTCAGCCATACGTAGTTTGGCTCCATCACTTCTGGTACGTAACGTGCCAACGGTAGGAAATGAGCTCTTGTTGTGTTTGCAGTTGGCAGCGATGTTTCCCAACCAAGGCAAGGGTTTCCAGTCCATCTCTGCTGCCGTTGTGAGAGCTCCCATTGCTTTCGGGGGGGGGGGTGTGTGATTTTATTTTTTAGAAAGCCTACCTTTTTAAAATCCTTTTTTTTTTTTTTTTTAAATCCATCTATTTACCGAGGCTGTGATTCCTCAACATCCCTCGTTTGAAACAACAAAGAATCCCTATAAAGTCTCACCCTGATGCCCGCATCCTCCTTCCAAGGTACCTTCCCCCAAAGACTGATTTTCTGGGGGGAAAGAAAAAAAAAAGGCATGTTCCTGATCTCTGTCAGCCAGCATAAGAGCTCTCTTACACATGAGTTAGGAGGTCGTGACAAAGATTATGGGGGAAGCACTGGGGTTTTGTATTAGTTATCACAAATTAGTCAGCATCGGTTAGGATTGCCCTCCTCACCCTCATTAGCGAAGGCAAAGGCAAGAATGAGAGGAAGCAGGAAGCTCGGGTGAGACTGTCTTCTAGGTGCTGGTGCCACGTCCCTCTTCTTCTAGGGCAGCAGCACTCTGAATTAATAAGTCTAAAAATCACACCCTGTCTGACAGCACTTGGCTTATTGTTGTTATGTGTGTCCCCTCTGGTAACTACAGCTGGATGATATTTTCCTCTCCTTTCTCTCTTAGTTTCCACTGTGTCTTTGACGGGCTTTTTCACGTAGTCACTTTCATTATTTCTCTTGTGCAGTTTGTTTCGTACTGTGGGGTCTGAAGGGGGAAGACGAATCACTGCTTTAAATTGTGACTGTATAGACTGTACGGTGCAGTGCAGGGATCTTTGCCGTATGTGTGCACAGCTTCTGCTGTAAAAACAAATAAGTGCAAACCACCTACCTGACAGAGGGATTCAGCACAAGACCGGGACAAACTTGGAAATTACTATTCCCATGCCCCAAAGGGTTTTAATAGATTGCATTTAAATGTATAATCTTCTTGTGGGACCTTAGAATAGTCAGACGAAATGGACAAGCCGGTAAATTTTACTGCATAATGTGTTTTCACAAACCACCTATGGACCATTCACTGTAGCCTTGTTTTAAATTGCATTGCACAGAGTACTGGGCAGCAAGTCTGCTTGATGCTTTCTTCAGCGAACAGCTCCTTCAGCTGCCCTGGTCCCTAGTACGTGTTTAACCACTCTTCCTTTGTTCCCTGCCACCAGAGGACCAGTTGCCTCCCGGCTTCCCAAACATTGATATGGGGCCCCAGCTGAAAGTGGTGGAACGGACACGAACAGCCACAATGCTCTGTGCGGCCAGTGGGAACCCAGACCCAGAGATCACTTGGTTTAAGGACTTCCTGCCTGTCGACCCCAGCGCGAGCAACGGGAGAATAAAACAACTGAGATCAGGTAAGGTCTCTGTGGGAGACTGGAGGAATTGAGACTCAGAGCTGTGAAGAGACTGCTCAGAGGTTTCTGAAGCAGAAGAGAGGACTGATAGAAATGGGCCCCCCTGGTGTGGATTGGGGCATTAGCTTTTCTTTGGGTTTGGGACTCACGTTCTTACCCAGGGAGTGGTTGGAGTATTTTCCCCTCCAGCCCATCCTCCTGGCCTTCCCTGCTGCCTAGCTGACATCAGAGGAATCACAGCAGGGAAGCTGGTTCCCATCCTGGAGACACTGCAACTAGTTGACTGGATAACAGTGCTCTTGCGGCTCAGGGGAAACCGGGGGCTGAGGGTTTCCTCCTCAGACCAAGAACTGGGTGAGAAAGAAAGAGAACCGCTACAGCAGACACGGCTTTTTAGACCACACACAACCACAGCTCAGGCAGCCTCTTACTGTCGAAACGTGGCCTTGTTGGTGTAAACTGAGGCCCTCAAAGCCGGCGCTGAAGAACAGCTCTTGCAGGATCTCTCCGGCATGAAGTCCCTGCAGTCATCGCTGGAGAGCAGTTGTGAGCGTTCTGGAGTGACCCCTTGGTGCTCCATGGCAGTGCCCACGGAGTGGGCCTCCATGAACAGATGTACCCCAGCTCCATGGCTCTTGTCAGTTTTCCGTCTTTCCCCATCTGCTTGTCCATCTGTCTCTTTTGTTTGTTTTGTGGTTGTGGTTTTGTGTGTGTGTCAACGTGACATCTCTTAATCTTCATGTTTCAGGAGCTGTTTTTATCCTTGTTAAATATGCCAGTTCACTGTGTGAGTGTGTGCCTGTGCATGCAAGGAGGGCACAGGTATATTTATTTTTGAATACTACTTATAAAGCACTTCCATTTCTCAGCTTAAAAAAAACCAACTAATTTTTTCTCTGATAGCTGCAAATCTGAAACAAACTTTGGAAGTTTTACCTTTTGGCAAAAACTAACCTGAGAAATAATCCCTTTCAAATACTGCTTGGACTGACTGCTTTGACCCAACCCAGAGAAAACGTGTCAGTGTGGTTGGATGTAGCAAGCACGAGCATCACTTCAAGTTACTCAGAACGTTCCTTTGTCCGAGAGAGATGGAGCATTTTCAAGAGTCTTTTTTTGGGAAAAGAATGGCATTGTTGTAGGCAAAGGTAAAGCAGAGGCTTTGGTGAAGCAACTGGGGTTGCTCCGTTCATGCTAGACATTTTACAAGCCAGCCAGGCAAATGATAGCCGACCATTTCTGCCCAGACCTCTGCTGGCTCTGAAGAAATCAGCCTGTAATGCTGGACCTGAACATCAGAGAGTGTGATCGCCTGGTTTTTCTCTTGCCTTGTTTGGCAAAGGTTCTATCTAAAGATTTTTAGTTCTGTGGACCACCAGTGGAAAAGATTCAGTATCGTTCCAGTTGAGCGTAGCTTTTATACACCTGCATAAATGCATCCTTATTCAGTGAAGCAAACTTACAAGCAGATACTTAAACTGCTTTGTTGAATTAGAATGGATTGTTGAATCCCACAAGTGCAGATGAGATTGACCTCCCTGTTTTATTGTAACAGCTGAGGCAAATGCAAATAAAAAAAAATCACTCAGCATAAATAATGAGAGGTAAACTAGAATTATATCATGCTCTGTGACCGTGATCTGAAGTGTGAGTAATGCACAGGCAGATTATTTTTAATACATTTATCATCTTGCTAGAATGCCTTTATACTCCTTAACTGGGTTTGATCTGGTGTTTTCCTTAAAGCCACCTGAGTGCTGCATTTTTATTCCAGTGAATTGGTTAGCCTCAGAGTGAACCCTTGGCCTTTCTGATGAATCAGAAGATACCTGCTAAAAATTAATCTCATTTACAGCTGCTTTGAATTAGTAAACTGGCAAAACCCTGAAGCATCCCTGTTGTCATTAGGGACGGAAACCTGTTGCTTATGTGAAAGGGAGTGCAGATTCCTGGACAGTCAGGACTTCTGCGTTCCCCTATTCAATCTACTTTTATGGCCTTTCAAAATTTGCATGTTCTGTGATGCAAAGTTCCTCTGAAAGTACAAACCATATTAACATTAGAGTCCTCTGTAGTGTGTCAGTATGTTGGTCAGTGGAAAGGAGTTGTCTGAAGACCAAAGCAGAGCAGATTCGAGTGTGTATTTGTAACCTGAGTGTGACGTGCAAGGTGATGTCTGTTAGAGCACTGCTGCTGTGCACGCCACTACTAAAGTCAGAACTTAATTTAATACATTTGTCTCTCCGAAAAACAAACTTTGCTGCCAGAAGCGTGGCACTAGCACACGTTAGGGCATTGGATGCTTCCGGACACTGCTAATGAGCTTCAGTGTCTTTCACGCACCGGTCATCAGTATGACTCCAGCCCAACTTCTTGGGGATTAACAGTTCCACCCAACTAACGGGTGTTTGACAAGCCCTCTGTGAATAGGAGCGCAGGGAGGAGGAGTGACCCCGGTCCTAAATCACAACTTCATCGCCGCACTTTGTGCTAACAGACTTAGAATAGAAGACAGTGACTGTGTTGTCTCTGAAGACTTGGCTGTGCATTGCTCCCGATGGAGACTGGGGGACAGGACAGTCACCCAGATTCTGCCTTGGAGATAAAAGTCCTGAGGATAGCAGCCATGCGGCTTTATTACGGAGAGTGTTAAGAACTGAATTTGTATCGATGTATGAGTTAGTGGCAAACATGCAAATTAGCTCATTAAAAGATACAAGTGAAATGTCATGCACAGAGCTCTGCAAAATTGGGTAGCCGTGTCCAGATTTGGTTCTCATTTATATTAAAAAACCTGAATGTTTCACTGGCAATATAAATGGACCTCTGAGACCACGGTCATTATATTCACATCATCCTGTGGACCCATTATTTTATGGGTCTTCAGTATAATCGAGAAACAGGTGATAACGTCATTAACCATAGAGGGTTTTCTGTATCCCGTATTTCTTCTTCTCCTTTCCATCTCCAGATAAACTTTCCAAGCAATTGGAAATCTTTTAATGCTTGGGGGTTTTGACTGAATGAAAAGCTGAATTGTCAATCAAAGGAGAACGGGAAGAACCTCTGTCTAGGCTCCAGCTTCCCATCGACATACATGAACATCTCAGCCTTAGAGACCCGTGTCGTCTGAGGGTTTAAGTGGGTTTGGTGGTGGAAGAGAAATGGATATTTCTGTTTAACCTCAGGACGTTTAAAGGAGAAGGCAATGTCCTTTGCTCAGCCGTGCCACCTAGGGGGGATAATGGGAGGCAGCCTGCAACCACCTTCTACATCATAGAAACACTAAAACCTTTTGTGTCTTGTGTATTGTCTTCTGTTTTCTAAATAACCAGCTATAACAAACTTAATTTTTTCTTTTTTTTTCTTTTTCACCTTTTTTTAACATTCAGAGACCTTTGGTAAGTTTATTCAATTTAAAAACAAAAAAAATCAAACCAAAAAACCCCAAACCTGCTAATGTCCAGATTTGTAACCCTTGCCCTTTAAACTAATTCCTTTGTAACAGCTTCTTGAGAGGCATGCTCTGCATTTCTTCTACTAACTCTTTCAGTAGGGATATTCTGCCCTTTTAATGAATTTCTGCAGGGGTATTGCAGGCTACAAAAAATAATAATCATCCTAATTAATATATCTGTATAAAGAGATAACAGCTAAATATGAACTTCCTAATATTGGATAGATATTTTTTTTTGTAACTTAGCAACAGTTGTCCTGGAATTCCCCAGTTACACAATAGCTTGTACCCTGGAACTGTGATAATTGTGTTCACACCTGCAGGAGGTCTTGGAGTTTCACATCTAACAGGGTTATTGGCATTTTCAGAAGGGAGAGGTGGGGGTGCAGCATTTTCAAATTGAAACTGTAAATCACAGGTCATCGGCTAAGGGAAAGAGCAGAGGAAAAGCTACCCCCCTTCCAGATCACCCCTCTCCCTTGAGAAGCCGGGAGCCTGTCCGCAGAACTCACGTCACATTCTCTCCGTGTGCCAAGTCCCCTTTTGTTATTAGAGATGTAGCAATTGCAGCTGTCAGCCAGGATCCAGCATTTTAAAATTGCAGAAGACCCTTGATGATTGCTTGCTTGTTTAGAATAGAAAGCTCTCTCCAGCCCTCGGGAGAGGAGCAGAGCACACGCATGTTCTCACACGTGGCCTGACAGAAGGTGGGGATGTGTTTTCTGTCATTACCATGGCAATGGTGACTTTCCTCCTCTCCCTGTTTTTCAAGGCTTGGAGAATCCGTAGGCAGCTTGCTGTGTAGGAAGTCAGAGGCAGGGATGGTGGAAGAGCAGATCCCATCCTCTGTGACAGAGGGGGACACCTGCATGTGGTATTCTGCCTGGCACCATCTTGGCCCTTTATAATCCAGAGGCAAGTCCTTTAAGCTGTCTTTTGCCTCTGCTGCTAAACACTAGGCTGGCCATCTGGGCTCATGCAGCCTCAAAATGTGCCAGATCCTAGGAGGCCGTAGAAGGCAATATGAATAGTTTGCACGTGGCATCTCAAAACCAGCTTTTCACTCAGGAAGTCAGCATCCAGAGTGAGGAGTTCTTCCTTTAGTTTTCCTGCAAAGCTGGTGCCCTTATTCTGCCCTGGACAGTGGTTAGCCTCGTGCATGTGCTCGCGCAGGGTTAGGACACCAGGCAAGCCAGCTATACAACACACGTGCTTCCCCTCCGCCACCATTACCTTGTATCAAATGTTACAGGACCTGTCAGAGTTCTTCAGAATAATGAATTTATTTCTGATCCTCTTCTAGCCCCATCCTGCTGCCCTCATGTTGGTTATGAAGCTGGTTAGATGTGAAACTCCAATAGTGAAAATCTACCATCTGTGTCCCTGCCACCATTCAAACTACTGTTCTTTCCTTGCAAGTGACGTGATCTCGTTTTGATTCAAATCCTGTCCCCTCCATCCCTGGTGTGGGGCATCTTGCAAAACATGTTTTGTTCCTCACCTCTATGTCCCGTGTGCCAGAGTTAGAATTTCAAAGCCCAAGGTGGTATTCCTTGGCTTATCTTGCTCTCCAAGAGCACTGTCTCCAAGACAGACTGTCTCCGAGAGCTGCTGACATCCTATTTCCAGGGGCAGCACTGACTCTAAGCGAGGGAACAGGGAATAACTAACCTACAATGACACAAGAAGGTAATGGCTGCTGTTGTATCTGTGCTTACATAGCTCTAACTTCCAGCGTGTTTCTCCTGTCAATTAGAGCAAACCTTTGCAGGAAATTGCCAGGCTTAGCCAAGGCCAAAGACGCTTTATAGCGGTGGGTGATGTTGGGGTCTCTTCCCCTCCTCTACCCTCTTCCCATTAGCCTTGTTCCAGATTTGTGCCACAGATGGCAGATTTTCACTCCAGTTTTGAGACAGAAGGATGTATCAGACGCTGTTTTTATTTCCACTGAATTGAACTATAACCCTTTGCTGCTTTCT
Organism: Balearica regulorum gibbericeps; assembly: GCF_011004875.1. Taxonomy (NCBI): domain Eukaryota; kingdom Metazoa; phylum Chordata; class Aves; order Gruiformes; family Gruidae; genus Balearica; species Balearica regulorum. Next base: position 3,400,527 of record NC_046209.1, on the reverse strand, counting down.
CTCTCTCTATCTCTCGCTTTTTAAAACCTTCCTGCCATCTCCTGTGTGGAGATCTGCCCAAGTACACGCTCCCCCCACCTCTTTCTTTCAAGCGCTGTCTGTCCAACCTTTGTCCTGATAGCTAACCAGCCTGCTTTATTAACCTTAGCTAGTTCCTAACCCTAACTAGATGCTAACTTTTCTCTAGCAAGTAACCTAACCTCTTGACTAGAAGCTGAGTATAACTAGAATCTAATATCCTAACACTATAATACCTCGCTTCCCTCATCTCCTTTGAAAAATAAAGGTGAACTGTAATCAGTATCTATATATTTTTACCTTCTATCCTGAAAATGGAGGATTGAACCGCAGCACAAGAAGGATGAGCAGGGCTGAAGGATGAGGAGGGAAGGGGGTTCCTGGTGGTTAAGGCAGAAGATTGGCACACAGGAGGCTTTGCTCCCATTCTTGCCTCTGCCACAGACTTCCCTCTGTGACCTTGGGCAAGTTGCTTCACCTCTACCTCAGTTTCCCCATCTGTAAAGTGGGGTAGTAACGCTGCTGTACCTCGCTGGGGGAGAGGAGAGTGTAAGGCCAATATTTATCATGCAATGTGCTATACAAGCCCTGGTGGGAGGTGCTGCAGAATGACAGCATTGTTACCGTTGCAGAGAAGCTCTTGCGTTTCTCCATAGTAAGAGGCAATACTTGTAATTGCGGGATCTGCCCTGTTCTCAGGATTGGGGTAAAAACCAACCAACTAAAACCCCTTCTTTGATAAGCTGTGTGACAAGTTTGAATGCCACAGTGAGCAAAAGGACCTGCCGTGTTTTCAAAGGAAGATGGTTGCAACCTCAGGAGGTCAAACAGGGGGACAGTGATTTTACCATTGACTCTGGCATGGTTCACCAGCCACAATGTCACTTCCTCTCATCTGTGAGACCTGCCCAGGCAGAAGACTTAACGTTAGGCACTAGAGACAAGTGGAGGGAGGTTGAATAAAAATAACCCAAGGGAGATGCAGTCGACAGGCAAGTGTAGCAGGACTCTTCTCTTGCCGTACAACCCCCCTGCTGCGCTGGCATTAGGGTGGCTTCCAGAGCAGTTGCAGGAGGTAGCCCTTTCACTTGTGCAGTAGCGTGGCCGCCTTTAGTGCAGAGCATCTGGCTTCAGACTTTATGCGGAGCCACTGGAGAATAACTGAAGGTCCCCATAAGGACATGCATTGAATTAGTCACACATCTGTACCAATAACTTGAAGTTTGGAAGTGTGCTAGCAAAGGTGGGATCAAACCTGCAACTCTTAATGTGATGCAAGGTACCTGGATGTCCCTTTCCCTGTCTGGGCTAACACGGCCATAATGCCGACCCTTTTCCCCAGGAGTGATGAAGATAAATGCAGGTTCATCATAAGTTCTGCGAGTAGCAAACAGTGATGTTAGCTGAAGAGCCTGAAGACTTTCTTTGCATTCTTAGCAACAAAATGGAGCCAGTCTTAAGACTTTTCAATCCAAGTGCTATGGAGGCTCTGTCACCTGCCAACTGAATTGGACTGCTTTAAAAAGGGCATCCCCACCTTAAGTACCCTGAACCCTCTTCAGTCTGTCCCTATAATTTAAGATGAGGTAGAGCAGGAAGTTTCTTACTGGGAACTCTCTTCCTTGACTCAGGTCCTTTTCCCACGGGCAGTCCAGGTGTTTGGGGTTTTACAGTCTTTTCACTTACTTTCTTTGTTTTCTTTGCAGAAGGTACACCGATCCGAGGTAAGACACCCCCAACTCACTCACTCACCCACTCTCCAAACACTTCTCTCCACTCAGTTCCTGTTTCATTGACCTGTGCTCAATACAGATTCTTCTTGTTGTTGTTGTTATGTTTTCTTGTCCTGCTTCACGTCTGGATATTTCTTTTTTTATACCTGTCTTTATTTTATATATGGTTATAATGTCCTTTTTTGTTTGCTGGGTGCACTTGGTAATACTGATACTGTTATTCTAATAACGTCTCAGGCTGTGCTGCCTCAGATTTATGGCAGAGTTTTAAGAGCTAATCTCTCCAGGACTGTAAAGGACTGAAGTTTATCTTGAGCATTAAATGCTATCAAAGCTCAGTAAATACTTAGGGCCTTCTCTTGATTGGTGCAAAGCGCTCTCGAGCCACTGGTGGTGGTGAAAGTTTTCCAATCCTTCGCTCAGTCAGTTCTCAGCACTTACCATCTCAGCATACTCATTTGTTTGGCTGCAAAGACTTCTTTCCCCTTCCTCCCCACTCTCTTACCCTTAGGTTTTCAGGGAAAGATACCTGTGGTAAGTAGCTTCTGCACTCTTTAATGGAGCAAGAAAGATATTAGACCTCAAGCTGTCATTGAAATGCAGCAGCAATTGGGTGTGCACCCCTTGGAAGACCCTGCCTTGGTTTTATCTACGCTGGCAAATTTAAAAGTCCATAATTCTGTGCTGGTAAAAGCAACAGGAGGTGCTATAGGTGAGATTTAACTTTTTCACACATCATCTCGATTGGCTCCTGACAAGTGCTGAAAACTCATTGACCTGTCTACGGTATAATTTCCACCATTGCATTCACCAGCGAAGCTGCAGTGGTGAAGATGAAAGGGGTGAGTCCTCATTGCCCTGGCAAAGCTGCCTGGCAAAACACGGTTCTGTTCCTGCTCTGCAGTGCAGCTTCGTCTCCCCTGGTGTACACTCAGATAAGCAATGCTCGTGAGCCGCACAAAAATTTTGTCTGGAACCAGTGGAAGCAACCCACAGATTTGACCAAAAGAACAGAAGTTTCTAGGAAAACTCACTGACCAGCTCTCCGCCAAAGTGGAGCTCTCAGATGGCAGAGCGTGCTCGAGCTGTTATTCAGTATGAAATGTGCTCGGCTGGCGTCTCAATGTGAAGCTTCAGTCTGTTTGCTTTCTAACTCCTGTTATACTGAAATACCCACAAATTCTTTTGAGATTAATTTACTTTAGTTTAGTGGCTTGGGTGGGGTTTTTTGTTTCTTAATTCTATCTGTTCTGCCTTTGGGAGCTACCAGACACAGTGGATGCTAGCAGGAGTCGCACTGTCACACCCCATCCCTGTCATAAATACTCTCACAGCCTCATGTCCTCCCACACAGCATCCTTTTTCACCCCTGCACACACAGAGGAACATGAGCTCCATGTCCTCCTCATGTGAACATGTTGGTTTTTCCTTCCTGAAGAGGCTGTATCTGCAACCAACACTGATACCATTTGCACTGTTCTCACTTAAGATTTTATCAGTAATATTACGCTGAGCTGGAATTGTTTGGTTTTCATATTTAGCTTTTTTTTTCCAGAGAATGGGAGTTAAGAGTCTTACCACATGTGAGCTCTGTCCGTATCTGTAGTATAATCATGTACTCCTAATACATAAAACATTTGATAGCCTGTTGAATTATTTATGTAGTACGTATTTTAACTGGAGTTTTGCAGGGATGAAGCCTTCCGAGGTAAATGAGGCAGTTTTCTTCCATGTAGTTACATGCTGCATATCTCTGCACGTTTGCTTATAGAGGTGTTTAGTATGGGCTTCTGGGTACATTCTTGTAGGCTGCAATAACGTGTAGATTTAAGAAAAACCTTTATCGTTTTGGCCCAGTCAGTGTAAACCACACGGCAATTGAGAAGTTCCAATGCAGCGTTGACAAGGTTTTCCCTTGGCAATATTCACTGTCAGTTAAGGTGCTTTTCACACTGACTTTTCTCTCCCGCAGGCTTCCTGTGAATCAGGTATTTGGGCACGAAACAAAAGCAGCAGTGATAAAAATGCTCCAGGGATCCGAGGCAGTGGGTGACAAAGGCTCTCACTTTTATGGTCACTGCTTCAAATCGAGCAAGGGAAAGTCAGCTGCCTTCCGATAGATTCCTGGGGATCACAGTGGTGTGGATTACTGAAGTTGATTTCATGAGTTCTGGTGCAGAACGTCTGCATTGCAGAAGCCACAAAAGTTGATACTTTTGCTGATCATTTCAGTACGGAGAGTAACAGTCTGGAGAGGGGCTATTAAATTTTCTCTTCCTGTTGCATATGTGTCCAGCCGTGACGCTGAGCAGAGACGTTAGCTGATAGCGGCAGAGGGCTCAGTACTTCCAGAGCTTGTAGCCCAGGACCCCCAGGGAGTGTCCCAGTGTGTGTTAGCCCAAGGGGAGGAAAAAGCAAAATATTGACACTATTGCTCTCTCTTAAAAAAACCAGAACAAAATAAAATGGTGACAATCGTGTCTTTGCTGCGATCTTCTTCTCTCCTCCCAGGTGGCCTGCAGATTGAAAGCAGCGAGGAGACAGACCAGGGGAAGTACGAATGCGTTGCCAGCAACAGCGCTGGAGTGCGCTACTCCTCACCTGCTAACCTTTACGTGAGAGGTAGGGAGCGCATCGGCTCACAACACTGGCGAATATCTCCCTCCCCATGGCCTTCCTTTGTCCCCAGCTGTTTGATTCGATCCTGTCGCTGAGTGCAGGGGAAGCACTGGTGTTAATCAGTTGGATCCTTATGGTGCTGAGCTTGCAGGGGGATCCTGGTGCACCCTGACTTCTTCACCATTGCTGGTGGCTCCAGCTACCGCGCCAGAGCTGCAGAGCAGCAACGCACGGCTGTGTCACCCACAGTGAAGTCAAGTGTGACCCAAGCTCGTGTGCCCGAGAATCTGCCAGCATCAACCTGCAGAGCCCAGAGGGGAATGGACAGCTTTGGCTGCAAAGAGGCCATAATCCCCTTTTCTCCCAAAGGATCGCTGCTCTCTGGGAGTGGGAAGGTTTCAGTTCTGCTGGTGTGGGTGTGAGAGGAGGGGAGGACCCTCTCAGCCCACTCCACTGAGCTCTCTGACCCCTGGATCTCACCAGATTGCAACACGAGGGTGTGTTCTCACTTCTCGCCTGAGTCCCAGCTGGTTTTCCCTTTGCCAGCAGTAATTTGTCACTGGTTCCTTGGGCACGAATGCTGGCCGTGGGCACAGGCTCGCAGAAAGCTGGAGACGGCCAGCAGACATCTCCACCGCAGACAGATTCCTTTACCCGTGTAGCATGGGGAACAGATGACAGGGGGATCGGCTTCTGCTTGATGCCCCCTCAATGTTCTCACACCCAGTGGGGCAGTAGCCTTTCTGCTTTCTTTGTTATCTTATTTTAATCTCTCTGACCTGTAATATTTTGTGTGTAGCTTTGGTTTAATATCTTTCCACAGCAAAACCCTTTTGGTAATGAGAGAGCAGGGCTTCTTCTCGCTTTTTTTTTAAAAAAAAAACAAAAACAACACATTGGGAGGAAAAAAAGAAAAGTTACATCCCAGCAAACTGTTCCCATTTCCATCCCATCGACAGAGGAAGCGCCTCCCACCTACACTCACGTTAACTCTGCAGTCAAATGCAGAGCCATGCTCCTGTGTGCACTCCTTTCTCTCTCTCTTTCTCTCTCTCTCGTGTCTCACGCTCACTAAATCACATGCACATGGAGAGAAGGCTTTTAATAATTTAATGTTTCCAAGCTAAATTTTAAATAGCCTTTTGTGGCCAGCTGGAAAATTGCGTTTGAAATTTGCCCTGTTGCCTGGGCCCCGAAATTCTTCTTTTGGGAATGTAAATCTGGATCTGATACCAATTCAGGGCTAAATCCTTCGCAGACAGCTTAGCTGGAATGTTTTGGGTTCTTTTTTTTAAAGAAAAAAAGAAACAGGAAAAAAATGTGGGGATTTTTCATTATGCTTTTATTTATAAATTTCCTCTACCTTTCTGGCCACTCGGAAACTACCCAGGAGACAAAGGTTGTAACCTTGGAGTTGCTTGTCTCCGCACCTGGATACAAGTCGGCTCCAGGTGGATAGCCCTCTTTCTATCCAAGTTAGCCTGTGCGTACCTGCGGCCTGCCTGAAAAACAAAGCCAGCATTAGCCGGCCGAGAGAGTGCAGAAAACACCGTGTAAGCAAGCTCGGCCTGTGGTTTGGGTGTTTTTCATGCTGTTTAATTCCTTGTTTCATGTGTGTTAATATCGTGGAAAGGTAACAAATTTCTGAAATGGATTTGCTTTGGTGGGAGGGAAAGTTCATGCACATTTTTCTTCCCGTTTTTTGTTTTAAAAGAGTCTTGAACACTCTTGTGTTTCCAATTGACTTGTTTCTCCCATAACATGCTTGTCTCTATAGAACACCTGGGATAGGAGTTGTAAGTTTTAACATTGCAAGGAAATGTTTTGGTTTTGTTTTGCTTTTCTTTTCTTCTTCTAATTATTTCTTTTTCCTTATTCAGTCCCATTGCGGAGTTAGTGCAGCAGGGCCGGGTGTGGGGGCTGGTGGGAGCACGGGCTGGGGGAGCGGATTTCCAGCCCGAGGGTCTCCTTTATGTCGGGTCTCCTGCGCCTGGTGCGGGTTCCGCTCCCCCTTCTCTAAAGAGCAGGTGGACTTACACAAGTGAGAACTCCTTTCGGGGGCTGGCACCTCTGTCGGGTGCCGATTCTGAATTCGGATTGCTCACAGTCTGACCTCTGTACAGAGCTCGGTTGTTCTTAAACAAAAGGTACCTAGCTGGATGGGAGGGGGAACGTTAGGAAGGCAGGAAAGAGGGTTGTTACTACCTTCATTTTTTTTCTTTTCTTTTTTATTTTGGTTAAGAGAAAAAAAAACAATCAATTTGCAGCTGACAGCCTTGAGAAGGCCTTTTTTTACTCTCTCTGTGTTTCCCCTATTTTTCTCTTCTCCTCATGTCATTGTGTTCCGCATCAAACCCCCTTAACATCCCTCAGAGCTACGAGAAGGTTGGTGTGGTTTTTTTCTTTTTTACTTTCTTTACCCACATTTTTACATTCTTAAGAGAAAAAAAAAAAAAAAAAAAATTAAAAAAAAGAGAAAAAGCAAGAAATCTTTAAGATGAGCGAGACCCGCCCGTTCCCGGGTCTCGCAGAGATGAGTTGAGTTGCATTGTGGGCCTCTCTATGCATCCTTTGGTAATGTTGCTGAGTTCTTGCACTTTTTTGTCGTCATGGTTACCTTGCCGTTTGGACATTGGGCCTGATGCATGATAGGAGAATGTAACAATCTTCTTTGCATGCCACTTTTTAAATTAATTATGAATTATTTTTTCTATATATAAATATGTATAGTTTGGGTTTTTTTACAATTCTGGTTTATTTGAAGTGGATTTACTCTTACTTTCTAAATTTTTTTGTTCTGTTGGGTTTTTTGCTTTCTCTTGATTTCCTATTTCAGTTTTGATTGGTTATGCTGTGCTGTAGTTTATTCCAAACGCATTGTGAGAAGCCAGTGTTCCTGCCCACCCGGTGGTAACTGAACTCCTCAATCCCTCCAGGAGGAAAGGAGTCACACAGCTCTAACGCCTGTCCATGGAAGCCCTGCTATTTGGGACAAACCTTTGTTTTGGGGGGAGGGAGGGATCTGGGAAGTGGAAAAGATGGTGAGAAGCCAGGGTGTCGTTCCAAGAGTTAGAGCAGACCCTGGGTCATATTATTACTTACGTATTTCTTGGAGGTGTGGCTCTTGTTCCACATCCTGCACACAAGGAAAAACCCTGATCCCTGCTCGGAAGGGCTTCCCCAGCAATCCAGGACTCGCTCACTGGTAACTGGCCATTTCCCTCCGGTAATACCCAAGACACTGCGTCCGGGAGCTAATCTGCTGTCAGCCCAGGATGGGTAAAGGCAGAAAGCTTCCTGCTGCGTTACTGAATCCCACGCAGTTGTCTTTCCCTTAGCACCCGTGTGTGCGTGGAGAGCCCTATCATCAGGCAGCGCCTCGTCTCATCAGCAGAACTTGGCAGATTCCCTTGTAGGAGGGTGATGCCTTGTCCTTGTGGTGTCGGAAGTGAAGGGCAGCCAGCCAGCCGCCTTCTGTGGAAGGGTAGCTGGGTCTAATGGCTCTGCCTCTCCCCATTTACCCTCTTTCTTCCTTGTCATTGAACCATTATTGCCTGGCTACAGGCACCTTGAAAACCAGCCAGGTCCAGAGAAGGTAGAGCCCTCCTTCCTAAAGGAGCATGGAAAGAGAAATTCAGCAGCGGTAGATACCAAACAAGGCTGCTGGGACACATCTGTCAGCTGCATCTCTATTGTAAACAGCAACAAGAAATCCGACAAGTTACGTTCTAGCTGAAAATGCCTCTTTTCCCTCTTCTCATCTCCCTGTTTATCCCCATTAAGCTTCTGTTGCCTCCCATGTGTGCATCCCGAGTGGGTGAGCCACATGGGATAGTAAACAGGTGGGGTTTTTGCAGTGTGTTAGTTGTACCATTGGTGCTTGGTGCTTTTGCCCTTTGCAGAATTGAATGCCCTTCCTTTCCCTTTTGTGCATTTCCCTCTGCCCATCAGTCCTCACTACTCAATAATCTACCAAAGGAGTGGCTTTCCTAGTGTACAGGTATTAAAGCTGTGTGATTTTTGAGAAATCCAGTGCAGTATTGACACAGTATCTGTCTCTCTCTTTCTCTATCTCTCTCTTTCTCTCTGTCTGTCTTTCTCTTTTTCTTAAAATGCTGAGATTTCAGTGCTCGGACCCTCAGTGCTGGTATTCCCCCCTCCCCCTTTCAAATCTCTCCCCCTCTCCCCTTAGATACAAGGGTACCACTCCGAAATGCTGCACTGTTGATAATGTATTTCTGAAGCGGCCAGCTGTGGCTCTTCTAACGTTGATGCCAACAATAACCGAAAGACATCCCCCAGCCCCATTTCTCTATTTAAAGAAAGAGAAAGGAAAAAAAAAAAAAAAGAAAAAAGGCTTGTTCTATTTAAAAAGAGCAAGAGAGAAGGAATAACATTTGAAATGAGGTGTTCCCATCCCACCTCCCTCCTGCCTAGGACTAAAAGGTGATAATCACTACTAATTACAAGATTTTCCTTCATGAACAGGAGTTTGAGTTTCAGGATTTAGGTGCAATTAAAAAGGGATTTATACACCATTGTTTTTTATTTGTTTATTTTATCTTTTATAAAGTACTTCTAACATGTCCAAACTGCACTGCTGCTGCTAGAATCTCTTGTGATCTGAGAAGGTTTTAAGATTAAATTCTTCCTTAAGAGCCAATAAAAATAATAATAATAACATCATCAACAATAAACTACAGCTAAATTGAACGTAGTCATGATAGGCTGGAATGACACTGGGCAAGGAAGTAGAGACTTGACCTGGCTAAAAGAGCTCATATGTTTGCTAGAAGTTACGGGCATGGTCTTGAAATTATTGATTAAGGGTTTGCCTTGTGTATTATTACAGATCAGATCACGCCATGGTCCGAAATAACAAAGACTCTGCTAACAGGGAATTCCCGAGGTCAAATGCAGATTTATCTTTATGGAGACCCACAAAAGCAGGTCAGAAGTAGGTGAGATGAACTCTGCCACCAGCCTAGGGTGTATGAAGGTTTCTGCTCTATGCCAGTTGTCCAGATTTCACCTGTGAAAAGAAAGACACAGTTCTAGCAGGCAAGTCAGCACACCTTAAGATGGGGATGCTGATTTTTATGGGAGCTATACAACTCACCTGGCTTTCAGAAGTCTCAAGGGATGCTTCTCTGTATCCCCAGGGATACAAATACCACCAAACTTCTGGCCCATAGTGATCGCAGGAAAGGACGGATTTGAAGTCCTGTGTATCAAGAGATGTCTGTCTCACTGGGTGCGGTTGAGAAGGAGGCTGGGTTGAGACCCTGGAGTTCTCATAGCTAGGCAGAAAGCGAATGCCTGTGTATGCACCCATGCTGAGAGCTGCGTGGCCTCCTTTCAGCTAGGATGGAAGGGAAACGTTTTTGCCCCTTTTTAAGAGGCTTTGAATCTTGCCCAGAAGGGCCGAGATGCTTGTTCCACTCGGGTGGATAAAACCAGGTGAATAACTCATACCTGATGGTATTTTTCTCCAAGCATCAATGAGTCAACACGTGCCGGGTCCAGGCTGTGCCCTAGAGAGGGTATCTGTCTGCTTGTGTGGGATCTACGGCCACAGCTGGTTTGCCCCCTCGAAATGGAGCACTTCGTAGCCGTCCTCTTAATTTTGAAAGCTTCAGACTTCCACCTCGATGGCTCTGTTTTCATCCAAACAGCCAGCTGCTTGGCTCAAGATAGAGCACTGTATGTACGGACTGAGCGTCTCTGCATGCTCTTCCATATTACAGAGGCAAAGGAGAATGAACAATGCACTGTGGAGCTGTGTGGGCTGTGCGTTAGCAACCTCTGAGCATGCAGAGCTGCTGCTGTTGGTACAGGACGAATTGTCATGGTTGAATTTACCAGAATTAAAAATTTTCCCCTATTTCACACAGTGGTGCCCTGTCAGGAGTTACAAAAGGTAGCAGTTGTGGTGCTGCAGGGATAATCCTTTTTCCCCTCCACTCAAGCTTCTTGTTGCTCTGCTCTTTTCAAGCACAGGGAGTTTTAAATGGTTCAGCAGGCATTTAAAAACAGTACACTGTGCCTGCTTAGGCCTTGCCTCTTCTGCTGCGGGAGTCAAGTACGAGTACAGCACTTAGTCACCCAGAATCAGGTTCTGCAGCCCAGGTCCTGCTGAGAACATTTCAAATATTTTTCAAGGCTCTCTGGAAAACCTCAACTCACTGAGAGACCGAAGATGAAAACAGGCCAGGGCTAAACACGTAATAGCAAAACTAGTTGAAATCAATTAAAATAAAAACCACAGAAAATGCAGAAATAGTGTGTCTAGGACCTCAAGAAATAAAGCTTCAACATATATTAAAATGTGACTAATTTAACAAATAATTTAGCCTGTAGCCTGCTCCTGGATTAAATTTGCCTCGTGTAATTTGGCCGTCAAACCAGAGCTGCTGGTTGCTCAGCCTGTCCCTCAATAGACAAGTGGAATGGTTGCTAAGCTTTTCGCTTTCAATGCCATTTCGAGGTTAGAATGAAATAATTGCACTTGCTCTATAGATTTAACAAATAGCCGCAAGGTCAAAACAATCATTGATATTTTAAAATGTAGGAATTTTAATACCTTTTTTAGGCTAGCATTGATAAATTCTTTAATGGAAAAGGAGGGAGGCAGAACCACCACTAGTTCGTACAGCTGCCGCTGTAGTGCCATGTTCCAGGCGCTGGAATTTAGGGAGGGAGAGTTCTGTGACAATTTGTCAGCATTACATTAGCACTGCCATGGGTGGGGGAGCACCCTGTCCGTGGTTGGGGTGTCCTCAGCTCTGAAATTCTAGTTTAAAACCAAAGCAAACAAAACAATGTTGCTGTGTTTCTGCAGAAGGATTTCTCAAGGGTATCAGGAAATGGAAATGGATACAAAAAGCCACCCCCCCAAAAAACCCCCCAAAACCTCAAAAATGTATATGTATGTATATATATGTATATCTCTCTATAGAGGGCACTTTGCAGGAACACTGTGCTGTACTGATCTCGAAATCTCTGCCTGCCTGTGTCTCTTACACCTTTTGCATCGCTGTTCTCTTTGTTTTAGGGGAAAAAAATTAGATTACACCTTGTCAAATTAAAATAACAAAAATAAAATAGTGAAGTCTGTGTTTAATGTTACAGAGCTGCTTGAAAACAATTGGGTTCAGATTATTTTATATTCAATCCTGTAAAAAGCAACAGAAAAAAAAAAAAAGACTTACAAAAGACCAGAGATGTTCGGCCAGCCTGTCACTCAACTAATGTGTTTTTTTTAAATGGAAAAGTAACAATGATTGGGAAGGTAATGGATTTCCTCCAGACCAAATCCAAGCCTTGGTCTCATTCTTTATTTATCTCTCTATTTACTTATTTATTTTTATTTACCATGAAGGAAATTAGGAAGGAGGTGGGCATGAGGAGGGAAGTATCTCGTCCTCTGGAGGGACGGAGGTCGGAAATCCAAACGCGAACAGCGTCTCGCCCCAGCGGAATGAACTTGCAATTGGAATGGGAGAGGGAGAAGGCAGAGGCGGCTGCACGGACAGCACGGGGCAGGGACAGACCACCTTTTGGGAGGGGAGGACAGGTGTAATCTAAGCTTCACTAATAACGTAGAGGCTGCACATTATTTTGGCACCCTTTCCCCTACCCCCTCCTCATTTTGGAGCAAGACGGAATGACTCCTGTCTCACCAAAATGGCCAATAATGTCCGCCTTCTCACCTCATTTGGAGCAGCAGCTTGCTGAGTGTCAAAATGTTTAATACCATTTGGTTTTGTTTGGTGCTTTCAACCAGTCACTTCACTTTCTTTTGTTTCCTTTTTCAATTAATTTCTTCTCTAAGATATATGTTTATCTTTTAGTTGGTTTAATGTGAATCGGGGTTTGAAGTGACGGGTTCTTGTCCAGTACGTTCTCCTTTCCCCACCTCGCTCCTCCTCCAACATTTTTCTCCCTGAGCTAATCTGCAAGGGGCTTAAAAAGTGGAACCAGTGAGTTTCCTCAGCACAAACCGGTTGGTTGGTCCTCAGATTTCTCTCACTAGCAGCGTCCTGGGAACACATTTTAAGGATGGATTCTGGTGTTGCAAAAGTCAACCCTGGATCTCCCAGTGTCTCTTCCGATCAGGTCTGTAAAATCTGTCCCTTTCAAAAACATCTCTCACCTTGTGGACCCCAGCTCTCTTTTTAACTGAGTGGTGGTGGTGGGGAACCTTAGCGATGTTGATTGGTACCTTCTCGTTGGAAAGAATAATGCACCAAAAAATGCCACTCACAGAACACAAACTGGGTTACCCTCTCTGCATCCGTGAGCAGCAACAAAACCAATTGGCTTTACGTGTGAAAAGTTGTGGATCTGTTCGGTTTCTAAGGAAAGTTATGCTAAACAGAATTTGGGATGCAGATTTGACTGCATGAAATGCTTACCTAACAGACAATATTAAACAGACTCATAACTAACTGCACTTCAGAAATCTTTCTGTGCCTTAGAAGTGGCTTCTCTGCATTGAAATAATTTGATTTGTATCACAAATGTCCAGCTCCAGTTCTAAAATCTGGTTCTATCAGTAACAAGCTGTATCCTTGTTTGAAAAAAGCTCCTGAGAGTTTTTTGGCCATTGAAAATGTGTGTTTGTGTGTGCCTGCTTGTGTGTGTATATCGGGAGATGTTGCACATGCACATGGAGCATGCACATATGTGTACGCATGCAAGGTTGGCTTTGTAAAACAGGTCTGACAAAGCTGTCATGGAAACCAAACATGCCTGAAACTCAGGGAAGGTGCTTCTTGAAACCAGAAATTGGTAAAAGCATTCGATAAGAGTCTATAAAGTAGAGCCCTGACTGCCTCATCCCAACTTTTCCTTTCCGGAGAGGGCAGTTCTTCATTTCTTTCCAGTCCTTGGAATGTGTTAAATAGCAAAGTGGAAGGAATCTCTTCAATGCATTTTTTACATGTAAAATTTCACTCTTTCAGCTGCTCTGTGTGAAACCCAGCTGGAGCCAGAGCTGAAACCGTTCTTGATTCAATCTCTAGCTGCACTTCAAGCTTTCTTCCCACCACCACTCTCCTCCTCCTAGACCCTGACCTAAACGCAGACCCAGAGATTCTCAGCTCGACAAATCTCATGTCAACAGCCAAATCAGAGTGGTATAGCAATTAAAATAAGCGGCAGCACGATGGTTCTTGGTATCCAGAGATGAGCCCTGCAAGTATTTCCTGTTACAGTCAATGCGGTTGTCACTGCCCGGAGCCATAGCAGGGATGTATCTAGGGACTCTCTGAGGGCTCCAGCACTGAATGTTGGACTCACTGTCACATCCTAGACTGGTGCGTGGATGTTTGTATACTTGTGCACACACAGGAGTGTGTAGCTTTTTTTAAACCAGGATGCACAACACGAGTGCTACTGCCTGTTTCGGTCTCGCATTAGCGGGCTGCTAACCCTAGTGCCAATTCTCCCTTTTCACAGAAAGCGCCTTGTTTTGGGCTGGCGTCCAGATGTGCTGGTTGCTTCCCAGTAGTTAAGTGTGACAGATGCCGTTAAAACAGCCAAAAAGTGATAATGCTGCCCTGAGACCCCGCGAAGCTGGCCTAAACCCCTGGGTGCTGTGAGGAGGGTGGGGAGGATTGCTCGGCAGTTGTGTGTCAGCGTGCTCTGCACGGCTCCAGCTCCGTGGCCCTGAGCTTGTGTTTTGTGAGTGGATCTTCCCTGCCCTGCCCAAAACCACGCAGACAGCAGCGTCTGTTCCCTTCAGACTCCGATTCTCAGCACTCCACCATACATCAAATGATGCTTTTCAGTTATTAAATTCTGGTTTATTCTTCCCTATTTTTTTTTCCCTTTTTTTTTCTTCTTCCTTTCTCTTTTAGTTCGGTTTTATTTCTTTGTGATTAGCCTCGGTTTGAATTAATTGTCTTGTTCTGTTTCCATGACAACTCAGTGTTTGCATCCCACCTGCCGTTGCTGTTGATGCTGTTTGCTGACCGGATCTTGTCCGGCATATGTCTCCCCATTTCTCCTCACCTCTTCCCACCTTGCCTCCCCTCTCCAGAAGGTTACATATCAGCCCCCTCCTCAAAAGAGTCATACCCACCCCAGATCTGTCTGCATGTTGACCCCACTTGTTTCTTTTCAAGTTCTTTCCATCTTGTCTCAGAGCGTGACCAGTGTGGTCTTCGCATGGCTCCATTTTCTGAAATGCGGTACCTCTCGAAGCAGACAGTGGAAAGAAGGATGGAGTAGGTGACAGGGACGTACCCTCATGTCTAGGGCTAAAAGTCTTCCGTAGCGGTGTGACAGGAGGGAGAAAGGAGCATGTTGCCTGCTCTCTTGAGCCAGTGCTGGTGCCTGAGGTTGTGCGAAAACCATGGTACTTTCTCTCCTTATGCCTTTTTCTAAGCAGAAAGTCATCTTCTGGTGTTAGTGTCCAGGTGAGTTTACAGTCTCTCCCTCTGCACTCCCGTCCTTTCCCTGACTACATTGGAGGTGGGGGCATGCTATCCATTCTCTTCGCAAATCTGTGCATGCAGGAATCCTCCTCTGACATCTCTGAGCTCCTGATGCTGCAAATCTGGAAGTCTTCTCTTCCTTGCCTTTGGTTCCTCACTGCTGGTAATCATGCAGAAAAGGATCTGATTGATAGCACGATGGGAAGAGCACACCCTTCTTTGAAGACATCTCCTTGTCAGCTTGCAGGAGGCGGCAGAGGCTGTATTTGGCTGTTGCTTAACAAAGCCCCACTAAATGGAAAACAGCCACTACCTCTCCTGGCAGCGCCCATCCCATCTGAAAAAATCCGTAAGGCTGAGCGGCAGCCAGGGAAGTGGGCTGGAAGAGAAATACTAGAAAAATCCAAGACAGCGGTTCCGGGGGACCTCTGAAGGCACTAGGACTTGGGAAGAGCGATGGCAGGCTAAGCGCTGATGTCCTTTGCATTGCTTTTGCATGGATGCAATCGCCACTGATTTTCTAGAGGTTGTTCAGAGAGGTTAGCTGGGAATAGGACAGCAGGGACAGGTATTTTTCAGGCCCCCAGCACTCCTAACTCTCCTGCCCCTTGCTCACCCTACCCGAGGGGAGTTTACTGCATGGCTGTCTGAAGCAGGAGGAATCCCGTGCTCCTTTTCTCTTCCGGCTGCTGCTGTGCCTGCGTCTTCTGGGGGTCTGTATCCTTTTGTCTTTGCTTGCAGGATGGGACCTTGCCCTCAGCTCCCTCCCTAGGGCCTCTCTGATCCACTCATGTTTCTCCTTTGTCCCTTCTCCTGCTTCCACCCCTGAGGAAGAGCAC